>NC_142829.1:6368246-6678395 GCF_057945365.1 Rhopilema esculentum
TTTCCAGCCCATATTAGTGTCTGGATAACACAAGTGCTCGTTAAAGTAATTAAATCCCCTGCTCGGAGCTGGTTTTATTTCTAATAAGTTTTTCAAATGTCGTTTCAATTTTTTTGCTTATCCCTTTCTGTTGTTCTGTTGCTATTGTTTTTTCCAAGGGGCAAATCACTCCTGAAAATGGTGTACGAGATTAATAATCACTAATGATAAATTTGTGATGAAATAAATTTTGTGTGTGATTAATTTGATCTTTAGGGATAATAGTGATTAATGTTTTTTATTAATTTTTGATTCTTTAGAAACTGAATCATAGATTAAAAAGTGCTCTCAAATAATTTCATGCTCAATAAAAGTCGTCAACGGTTTTGCAACATACTTTATGAAAATGAAAAGGAAAAATTAGCAGTTCAGTACAGGGGTGGATTCAGAAAAAAATATGACCGTTTGACCGCAGATTTACAAACAAAAAAGGTGCAAAAGTTTAATAACATTAACAACTAAAAACATAGATATCTTTTCTGAACAGCAGCATAAGCAAAATATTAAATCAGTATTATAGGTTGGTGACAGTAGCCTGAAGTGAAAAACAGTGAAAAGTTGTTGATCACTTTGACTGAGACATTAAGTCAACTGCATGTGCTTTTTTCTGTGGGCCGTCAATTTTTGTCATAAGAATTTGAATTTGCATCAAAAAAGCTATCTTTCCTGAACATTAGTATTAGCAACATGGAAGCAAATAGCCCGGAATGAAAAACAGTGAACAGTTGTTGAACACCTTGTCAAAGTCGTTAAAGCAAATGCATGTGCTCTTTTCTGTGGGCCGTCAACTTTCGTCATAAGAATTTGAATTTGCATCAAAAGAGCTATCTTTCCTGAACATTAGTATTAGCAATATGGAAGCAAATAGCCTGGAATGAGAAACAGTGAACAGTTGTTGAACACCTTACAAAAGACATTAAGGTTTGGCATGTGCTCTGTTGATATGAAAATTGTAAGTTCCAGAAATGTGGAACTTGATTATCAAACTTTATCTGTGGTAATTACAAGAATTTGACATAAATTATTTCCCAAAAATGCAACAGTTGCAACTGCGAAATCCGGAACTGTCTTGATCCGCCCCTGTAGCAATGGGTGAAAAATGACTGCTATCAGGAGTGGTTTTCGGTCAGATCAACTTCAGTGGCATTTAGGCCAGGGTTGCCAACTGGCCTACTGGAAGGCCAAATTTGAGAAAGGTGGCCTTTCTTAAGAATGTTTGGCTATGAAGTTTTACCTTTGGCCTCCTGTCTCATTTTGGCTATTTTTGGCCTCCTAAATGAATGTTCGAAAATGAGATTAAAACCCCATAAAATCATAAAATTGATAATCATAATATGTCCATGAACCAGATAGACACTTGAGTTGGCATTGATTTGATTCAAATGGATTGGTGTCTGGATTTCTCATGTAGTGACGTGAAGTCATTGCTATAGCATATTTTTTCAACATTTGATCGACTAACTTTTTGAGTATTTCCTTTTATAACAGGGCCTCCGACGAATGGGGGATGGGGGGCCGAGTGCTAATGCCCTCCAATTTCATCCAAAACAATAGAGCTTTTTTCAAAATCTCCTGTCATGGCTGTTAAAGTTTCTCTTGGCTCCCCCTCCTCCCCTTTTTCAACCTGTGTCGGAGCCCATGGATAATTTATTTAAATTAAATTTGTAAACAATCTGTTTGTGGTACAAAACTTTAAACGTTTTCGATCTATGTTCTAACGCTTTATACTCTGAAGAGTGCCGGACTAGAAGCTTCAGTGCGACTCAAAATGTTTGCTTCTTCAAAACCGATTTTGAAAAAGAATTAGCAATTTTTCAGTAATCAATAACACGCATAATCGCAGAGATTGATCTACAGATTTGTAAAAAGTTACAATAAATAGTGAATGATCCTTTATTTTTCTAAAGTTTGTAACCATCTATGACGACCAAGTGGCAAGGTTAGTAGATACGGCAGTGCAAGGAAGTACAAGAAGTCTTAGGAAGCGCAATATGTTTGGCTTACAGAGTCTAGTGATGGGAAGGGTTACTGATAAACTGCCAACTGTGCTTGTTTTTTACTGCGCCTATGCATTATGACGCCATTGTGTTATGGGTAAATTTGGCTTATTTTGACGTGATTTGGTCTAATTTCATAAACGGTTTGGCTACTTAGTTAGTACCCATACCACCTGGCAACCCTGATTTGGGCAACAAAAACAGCAATAGTTGTTTCAGTGACCCCGGTCTCATATCGAGGCCTTCATTTTTGCTCCATTGGGCGGTACTTATAAAAGCTTGTTGTTCTCGAGCGTTTGTTTGCATATCCGGATAAAAGTGGGCAAGGATTCTATTATTTGTTTTAAGTAGCTTTTGTGATTAATGTAATACTTTGTGATTAATTTGATTTTTTTATTAATGTGATTAATTTGTGATTAAAGTGTGATTATTCTTGAGAGCGTACGTCATTTTAAGCAGTGATTTACCATTCGGTTTTTTTATTTTTGCTGGCACGGGTACGGATAGCAGATCCAAATGGGATCGGATCCGCCAGGTCCTGTGTAAACACAAAGCCTATCCGTACCACTTTGGGTACGGATCCGTTTGGACCCGATCCCCCGATCCCGTGTAAACAGGCCCTTACACCTGCCGGATTTCGATTTGATAAGATGCATTTTTCTTTATGACGTTTTTGATAAGATGCATTTAGAATGTTTGCTAATAAAGCTATGGAAAACAGAAAACCAATTTGGCAATGACCAAATGCTACAAATTATAGTTGAAAGAATTTATGGTTGGACGATGTTAGAATGGCAGTTAAATATAAATGTTGTACTACTGACATCTTAGGAAAGACGTAATCTTACGATGTTCCCTCGTAACATTGCTTAAGAATATATCACTCATAATTATCAAATTAATAATAGAAAACTAAATATCCCTTTATCAATACAAAGAAGAATTCAAAGGAGCATAACAATCTTAGCCTTGCTATAGAAACGTTTCAAGATTTTACAGTTTCATAATGTATTCGCAATTTGATGCCAAGACGACCGCGGATTTCTTATCTAAGTAAAAGTTAGAGAAAAGAATTTCCTTGACAACGTCTGTACACTACAATTGTAATCTACGTGTTGACCGAATGCCCCGACTTCAATCAAAAATGCTTTCGATCAAAACAGAAAACACCGTTTCATAATTGATGCTGCGTGGATGGGTAAAAATTAAGCTTGACTAAGACAATATGTCCAAATAAAAACTATGTACAAAATGATTTTTGAAAACATAAATCAACTGCTGGTTACAATCACCCTCAAACATTACAATAAACAAGTAAATAAAATCGTTTTAACATGATCCATTCTTGCCTATAACCAGAAGAGACTAAAAAATGGATGATATTTATCTGTCTTTGGAAGCATCCATGAGAATATTAATTTGGAAGGGTTCTTAGTTAAGATAAGACAATTTTTCTCGAAAATGCTTTCTACAGTTAATACGATTCTATAGGAAATCGTAAGGGGCGTTAGAATGGAGCAAGTGGGGTAGAAATTCAACACATCAACTCTGCAAAATTTCCTTTCCATTATTTCCCTTCTCTTTCTTTCCTTCGAACATTTTCTTTTCTTACCTTCTGTTATGAACAAAAAGGTTCCCGGAACACACTTAAGCAAAGCCACATCCTAGACATGACATCATATCAAAGTGTTTAATTGCCAGACATGACATCACGCCTGTGACCAACCCGAATACAACGTCAATATGATGTCTAGGTTTCGACTTAGAGACAAAAAGTCTTTGATAGAGGGTACTGGACCAGTCAAACATTTGGATCATCCTCAGCTCATTTCACTTTATTCTTAGCAAATCTTAGAGTTGTAACCTTTCTTCACTTCCTTATTTTGTAGATTATAACCATTGTAATTTGTAAAAAAACTTTAAAAGTTGACGAAACTCCATGGCTTTTTGGGATAATATGCATCCAATTGTCATTGCTGTTATACATCGAAGGGCTGCCTTGGGTCTATACAGCATTGTTAGTTACTGCTATGAATACATACTGCAATCTACCTAAATTTTCTGTGACAGTTTTAGAGCAGCTTTCGATTCAACATCAACAAATTTAAACCTCCAACTTTTTGTTTTCAACTACTAAGTTGCGTACTTTATTGACCAGAAAGTCGATTTAACCTAAAAGTTCTTGATAGTTTTGGTGCAGTCACGGAGTAAAAAATAAATAAATTTAAACCTCCAACTTATTGTCTTTACCTACTATGTTGTGAACCATCTTGACCAAAAGGTGATAGGCAATCGTTAGCCACATGTGTCAAATTAAGTGCAAAAACTTTCAGCGTGACAAATTCTCGGACAAGGGTTTGTCCGAAAAATTGAGAGAAGCTTGTCTGAAAATTTGTCAAGATGAAAGAACTTTTTGTATGAAGAGAGAATCAGTCATTCATTTGTGCCTTCTCCTTCCAGGACGTTGGCGATCATGGATCTCCAAAACGCCAACACAGGAAACCCATGGATCAAAAGTGAGAATGCGCAATATAAATTGACTGAAGCAACAGAAGTCAACTGATTTCTGAATCTGTTTTTCCACAAAACAAAACGGATGGCAAGGTTGCAAAACTTAAGCACTAGAAAATCTGCAAAACTTTTGAAAATAGTTGTACATCGGAACTAACAGAAAAATCCGTTCAAACAAATAATATCATCGTTTTCATCATTTATCAAAAAGTCGCCCTCACTGAAAGTTCGGTACTGAAAGTTTCTTAAAATTATCACATTTCAGTACTCAGAGTTTTATACAAGTTCAACAGTTCAAAAACAATCATAAAAACATATGTAAATCAATAGCTTGCAGTGGTTTTGCTTTAAACATCTAAGGCCCCGTTCACACGGGAACGCAATCGTTCCGTTCCATTTTTGTTCCAGTTTCTGGAACGGAAAAGTATACTGTTCACACGGTAACGGAACGATTGCGTATCGATTTTTGTTTATGTTCAGACGGGAACGCAATCGTCCCTTTTATGGAGATAGATTTCATCATTTCGATTTATCTTTGAGCTATCTCTGAATTTTTTAAACAATTTGAATAAATGGAGAATACAAAAGCGCCCCAAAATAAGCAAGCTCGTGGGAAAATTAAAGCCAACCCTAAAAGGAAGGAATTTCAATGTTTGCAGAATGGTGTTGAATCTTTCAAATGGACTGACGGCGAGATTCAGCCCAATTGTGTTTTTGAAATCCTCCATTTTTTTCGCTGAGTTTATTATTGTCACCTTTTCCTTCCCTCAACAACAACACAGACGCATGCGCCAAGGGCAAAACTCTTATCGTTCCATTTTCTGGACCAGTTCTGCGCGTTCACACGGGAACGGAACGAAACGATTGCGTACCCAGGAGCGGATCCAGACTATAGCAACTGTAGCTCGAGCTATAGTCAAATTCTCAGTATTTGATTTTCGAAATACAAAGTTTCCTTGCAGTCCCTAAAAATGTGTTTATGCCCACAAGTGTTTACTATCAACATTTGAAAGCAGCGGTTTAGGTTATTAAATGCGATTAACAAACATGCAATGCTGGCAATGTGTCATCACAAGGCCTCTCCAGATAAGATATAAAACACTGAGCGCAGAATGGTCTAATAATAAAACTTAGACGAATCAGAAGTTTCGTTCTTTGTTGACAGTAGCCAACCAGAATTGAGCTACAGTGGATATTCCGAGCTATAGTCGGTCTGGGGATTTGCTCTGGAAAAGGCATCGAAGACAATGAAACCCGTACTATAATTTTTGGCGCGAGCTATAGTGAAGCTATAGTCAGGTTTGAAAATGGCCTTTTAACCAATAGAATATGAGTATCCACGTTACTTCTCCGCTCTCTGTCCCCTGTAAAGCAACAGTGGACTATAGCTCGTTTTCACATCCTGGGTCCCCTGTAATGTAGCTTCAAAGGCAAGGACCTACTAGGGAATAGAAAGGGACGGCGGAACGACCAAGCGGCGAGAGGGGGGGGGGGCAGGCTTGAGTAAAAGGGTTTTTGAAAGATAATTCTCAGCTTCTACAAATTCATACGTAACTGCAATTTTATTTCGATCTTCTGTAGGTATCTTCAACATTGGCTAACTTTCGGCATATAGAACTATTTTACATGTTTTGAGAAGTTCAGAATTTTATATGAATCTCTCTGATTATTACAATTGGCCAGTTTCAAGGGAACTTTATTAGAAACAACCCTTGCCTCTTCTGCTGAAGGGTAACAGGGGCGGTTGTACCCCCACACCCCCTTCTCTGGCGTCCCTGGAAATAGAGAAAGGATGTTCGAAGGAATATTTTTGAATACGAAGCAACTATAAACACACATGGTTTATCATTTGCCCATTTAGTGAGCGTGTCCCACAAGCAAGGAGGGCGTGGTCCCGATCCCAAAAGATTTGAGCTATAGTCACCAAAAATCCTAGATCCGCCCCTGTACCGTTCCACTTTTCGTATCACTTATTCTATCGTTCCACTTTTTGGAACGGAACGATGTCGTTTGAAGCGTTCCCGTGTGAACACAACCCCTGAGCGTTACGCTTTTCGGAACGGTGAAGAACGGAACGGAACGATTGCGTTCCCTTGTGAACGGGGCCTGAATGACTGGCTAACAATTGCCTGAAAATTGATTTGTCCGAAAGACTATTGACCGAAATTTTATACACTGCAAATTTTTTAACTTAATGTTAAATAATACGAACAGGAGCTTTGGCATAACAAATTTTACGATGAACATCAACCATGTTTTTAGAACTTTCTTAGAGGTTTCAAACAAAATTTTTAATCCCCTTTTTTAAGTCTGTCATCTGGAACATCTTCAAATCAAGCATACAAGTAAACAATTTCACATTGGTATAGACACAACATTGAATTGCATGGAGAAACATGTCCCGTCCTGAACAAACTCCTTTGCATACTTGACCACTAAATAATTATTTATTTTCTATCACAAAATATGTTGACAATGGAAGTGAGGCAAACTAAAAATATGAACACTAATTAAAACCACCAAGAACATTCTCAAACTTCCTTTCTGACATTCAGCAATTCCTTGTCCAAAAATTTGCAAAACCAAAAAAAATTTTGACTTGTTCTGTTCAAAATTTGGCACACATGTCAAAAACAGACTACTCAACTAATTGAAAGTTGATGTTGTCAGAGAATCTGAAATGTAGCACGAATTCCAGATAGCAAACATGTTTTCATGGATCTCAGAAGCATGGAATAGAGTTAAAGGCTGCAATATTTGTCTATTGGTGCTTTTTACAACCATAAACACAACCTTTATTCCTTTCAGTGCCTAACTGTTACAGCATTAACAAAAAATTCCTATTCAAGAATGGTATCATACTTGAATTGTGCAGCTTAAGACATCAGGCAACATAAGCTGCTTAAAAAACAGTCAAACCAATTGGGCTTCCCTTTTGACAACATTTTTTTAAATATAACAGAAGACATACCTGAAGTAGCTTGTGAGACATCTTTCAAAGGAATTTCAAATGCTGGTTTTTTATCCACTTCAAATGTCATCAGAGCACCTAAATAACAAAAAAGTGAAATTACCTCAACGCAACTTTTGTGCAATTCCAAAACACCATAAAAATTAAGCTACAAGTCATCATAAAATGCAGAATATTTAAATACTTTGATTTGTATTTCATAGTTTCTTCTGCTCTTCCTATTTTTTCCTCACTTAAAAACATTCCATAAAATATAACAGTTTTTGCCTGAGCTCCAACTGCAAAACAACTGAACTTTTATGGTTTTTATTAACTGAAAATATTTGAATGTGTTTCTTCTTTTGCTTTCTGTTCTTGCTATAAATAGACAGTAAAGAAAGTATGGGAGAGTCAGCTAAATAATCTTTACCATAAAAAAGTAGCAATATGCTTAAACAATGGGGTTTCAATGGAACCATATCAAACAGGAAAATCTGAAGGCAGAGTAACTAAGAATTATATTATTAACCGTTTAGACTCAGAGAAAGTTAATTCTGATTAATTCTAAGAAAACATTAATTCTGATTTTTATGTAGTTCACACAAGCATGGTTGTAAAGAAAAATTTAGCAAGAATATTTGCAGTAGCAAAAATATTTTTACAAAGTTCTCAACACTTCCATGACTAAAAACAATGGAAAAAGGGCAACAATTACTAAATACTGAATAATGATTAACATGAGTAAACATAGCTTTGTGACTCTACATTTCTTTTGCATAAATTTACAAAATTTATGTTTAATGCTGGCAAGTTTTTTAAAAAGTATAAGTATGGTATTGATATGGATATTAAAGAAGATAAATCTTAAAGAATTAATACTGACCATTAAATTTTGCAACTCCCCAATTCCATCCCTTTACTGAGAGCTCTAATTCTCCTAGTTCTGTTTCAAAGTTTTTCTTCACAAAATTAGATAGTTTATCAAAATCCTGCAATAGAAAGGATAATCATCTAAAAGCTTTCCATTAGTGGCAGGAATCAAGGAGTCGAGGGTATCCTTAAATTTAGATTGGAATACTTCTGAGAACCTATAAATAGATGATGCCAATTAAATAGGTCTGTGCATGTCTATGGGAATCAACTTTCAATGTTATACTTCTGAAGTTCTTATTATACCTTAAAATACAAAAGATGAGGATTAAAGCAGATTAAAGAGAAAACGACACTTTAGTCAGACTCTCTCAAATTCTCATAACAACTAAAGTTTTAGGTTTGCCCAAAAAACATGGTAATAAAGCTGTACCAAGAGTCATAATATAATTGAATATGATGGTAACAAATATTAATGAAATAAAGAACAAAATTAGTACTTAACTATGTTTGATGGGTCTGAGACAATATCACAAAAAGAGTAACTACCTATTCCAAAGGACAAGCAGTCCCACCACATCTTCATTAAAATAGCCATGAGATAGAGCAGGTTTGATACCAGTTTTACAGGAAATTTGCACACACAAAAAACACAAAAATCATATGTATTTTCCATTGCTGCTGTAAATGCTTCACAGAAAGTCATGGAACTTTGTTTTTGAAAAGAGTTTGTTTTCTTGCAGTGCCTTTATTTTCCTTGCATGTATATCTTATTGACTGTATTTTCTTATATTTAAAACACACATCAAATTTGACAAATATTTAAACATCTTACTCCTTCCTTGAATCCATCAAATCTATAGTGTGTACCATCTTTTAACACCAGCTTCACACCAAAGCCTCTTGCAACTCTTAACCAATTAGCATTCTCAATGTCTGCTGCTGTTATTTGCTCTACTTTGCCTGTTTTTTGTGACTTGAAGACAATACCTTGTTTGTGAAGTTTCAACCTTCCACCATTCTTTAGAAGAAAATACAACAGTATTGTAAACACAATGATCAAAATAACATGGTTATTTTGATCTAATATCTTATATTTTAATATGTAAGTAGTTAATAGACAAAAGCCTTGAAATATTATGGTCGCACGGCTACTGACTGGAGGAAGGTCCACGAAAAACAATAGAAGCTTCTATGACACACCCAAGCTGCACCCACTTTCTATTGTTTTGTGAGGAAGGTTTGTCTTCTGGGATTTTTTTGTCTGGAGGAAGGTTAACAACATTTCTGGACTCTAGCTATCACATTGGTATTTTTCTCTCAAGAAATTGTACTTTGCAAAACATTGAGTAAGCAAAGAACTTAGAAATACAAGCCCTATGACCACATATTATTTTTTTTTATTTTATAAAGAGGTTAAAAATACTGGCAGCTAAGCAAGCTGATGCGGATTCAAACAAATTCATAGATAACAATCAGTGTTTAAATACACCTGAAATAAAATGAAAGAAGAAAAAAGCACATGATGTTCAAAGCTAGATGACAAAATGTTGCTCTAGAACATGTAATAAAAAAGAGTTTGTTCATGGCAAAGCATCTTCTAAAAATTTTATCATTTTGATCCCAACATAAATTCATAACAACAATTTTAACAAGAAAATGACTGTCCTTGAATTAAAAACTTGATATATAGCTTTGCTCAATCATCTGAAGAGTAATCAGGATCCAGAAAGGCCCTTTTCATGATAGAACTTTTAACAAAATCTGTTGTTATGGGTGTTAAATTTTTCCTTGCTTTTCCTTTAAGTTTTGTACTACTATCCCTTAAAACGAGACTTGTTAGTTTTTGTTAGTTTTTGCCGGTCAAATGTGGCTGTTTTTGGAAAATTCTAGTTTATATGTCATGACTTGAGAAAAGAAATTGTTTCATATTTAGCAGCATGGGTAGTGTTTTTCACTGTAATTATTTGCAGCGTTAATCATGCTATATGTTATTCCTTTTGTGCGAGTGCACCTATTCTATTGCAAGTTTTAGCAGATAATACAATAGTTTGTTAACATGTGATAAACACATAGACTTCTTTCTCTTTATATACTGACACCCTGATATTTAGCGGAACGCAGTACAAACATTGAAAAGCTAACCTGCGCAGGTTGCATTGAAAAACTGCGTGGGCGAAAAAAAGCCCTCGCAAATTTACTTTGCATGAGTTTTGTGAGGGCGCAGGGCTAGTGAGAGTCCATGATCATCATATGATTCAGATGATATTGGTGGGCACATTAGCATTTTTCTTGGACAGGCCTTTCTCCAAAAGACTTGCTGGTTATTACATCAAAATTATTATCATCATCAACCTTTTCAAGGCAAATTTTCTCCAAGTATACTTCAACAGCACAGTTTGCAACCAACTTTTTTCACGCTGGCATCCATAGATTGTTTTTTTATTTGAATAGCATGAAATATTCCATGGTAGGGTGAGAAGTGCTCAGTCTTCAGCCACTCATCACAAGGTTCAAAGTTGGAAATGCTCTCTTAACAGATGAATTTGACCCAGTTATGGATATTATAAGTTTTATCTAGAGGCAAAGGTAAAAAACACCGCTCCCTTTAAAATACAGTTTTTTCCTGTGTATATGATGCACTTTTTTTAAATTATTATTGGCTTTGTTTGAGAGTGCGTTTTATACATGGTAACATTGACTGTCCCATCATTTTCTTTGGAAGGCAAAGTGTCATTTTATAGAAAAAATATTATGATATTTGGAGCCCCTTTTAATTGTTGCATTGTATATCTGGTCTGCAGGTCAACAACATTGATAAAATGTGCCATGGCTGAAAGGGGACACCAAGATCAGTGAGTATTTAGGGTACCAGCAACTTTTCATCTACCCCTATGGCCACACATCAAGTAGAACTTTCCCTCCCTTTTTGTGATGTTTTGTGATGTTTGTGATGTGTTCCATGTATTTTTGGAAAACTTTTATGGCCATCAATTCAAAGAGCCTTGCTAGCTGCCAATACTTTGCTTTATAACTTGCTAGATTGTCTGAGCAAACTGTATATGGATTTGTAAATGGTGTAACATATGTTAAAACAGAGTTTTTAATCACATCTTTGAAGGCCAACTCAATTGGATGATTTGCACAGCATATCTTTAGCAGCCAATGCCAGGTTCAAGATAACTGAGTTAAGTCACCATTATAAATCTCTGTATTAAAACTTGTACCATCATCTGTGGCTGAGATCAGCTTATATGTATATTCTTCTTGTCAATTTGACGATGCCATCCTTTTTTTTAAAAAACAATGCCTATTTTGATAACATGGCAGTTTTCCACTGTTAAAATGCAAATTATGGCACATGATTCCCTAAATGGTGAATGCTGTTATTTAAACCGATTCTTGGAGCAACACTGAAAAATGCATCTTGTGTCTTCTTTTTAGCTTTCTATAAATTTCAAAAGCATACTGACAGCTTCAAAAAATTTTTGCATTGTACAGATAAAAACAACAATGCCTGTATGCCATTCATACCAAACTCATTCCAACTTCAATAAATAGAGCTACTCACACGTAAATGTAACCAAAATTATTTCTGTCCTTTCTAGTCTGCATTCAAGACCCATTTTGGGCCAGATCTGCGAATGTTTAAGAAACCTTTGGATAAGTGAACTGGTTTAAAAATTATAGGTGAGATCACCTGTCTTGGCAAGCCATCTTTTTCTGGATAAATTTTGGCTAGAATCTAAGGGAAGCACAAATCTCAGAATGCATACTGGATGTTTTCCAATATAACACCTGTGTTCAGATTTTCAAACACATCACACAGAAAAAAACTGCGAACAAATTCAGGTGTTTTCCACTGAGTTTTTCAGAGTCAATATACTTTAATTTCCCAAATACTTGCTATACACAAGAGGAATTTGGACCTGAAATGAACAATCAGTACACCTGACATGGACAATCAGTGCATCTGAAGCAGTAAAGCATACAAAATTTTGTGTAGTTTCTTAAAATGCATATCATCCACCCTGGGCATGAAAATTTATATCCGGAGCATGCAGCGCGATTTCAGTGAAATCTATTATCTTCAGCGCATTAAATCTATATATGTAAGATTAGGTACTTCACAAGCATAAACATTTCATTATTTGAGATACGTATAATTTCATTTACAGTAATTATTAGATTTATCCAATTCAATTTAAAATGTTTGCGACGTCAATAAGTGAAATGCTCTAAACTGTTTCGCAAAGGCCTAAAAACAACATCAGTAGAAGGTATCGTAACAACGCTTACTTACCAAAGCCCCTCTTAACACCATATAGACATCATTATATTCTATTGCGTCGCCCATTGTGTTAATATTTCGTGAAATATTCTAGTGGAACAAGAATCACGTTTCCCTAGGCCGAATAAGATGGTGCAAAATGGCGCGGTTTGCTGCCTCGTATAAGAGAGGCCTCATTCTCACCCAATTACTTCCCGCCTTCGGTGATTCAAAGACTTTTCATAGTGGAGTAAACTCTTTGTTATTGTCCATTTTTCAGTTTGTTTAACATTTACTGCCGAACATTAGACATTCTAATTCAGAAAATTACAACAAGTTTATAAATGCTACAACAAACTGAAGACACTTTGAAAGAGCCCTGTTTAGAGCTCTCAAATGAAATTCTCTCATCGGCAGTGTTGTAGTTGAAGGTCCAATAATTGAGCGTGGGGTTCAAACATCTCAAACCCTCCCAGTGCCTGTTACATGCTTTATATGATTGCTTCACACTTTTCTTGATGCCTTGGAATTTTTTGTTGTTGGAAGATTGCAATAAAGCAATTAGAGACGTTATTGGGAATCTTCTATTCTGATCAAAAGGTGAGGCTCATACAAGCCTTGCTGTCCTCCACTAAATACATCACAAGAGGCAGTGCCAAGCATTGGCATTATCAAAATGATTTAAAAAGTGGGTGTATTTGTAATAAAACAAGGCATAGTTTAGAATTTCATTAGGGCATGCCTACCACCCTTTTTTCCAATTTGCAGCAACTGGTGTCACCATTGCAGGACCTCCAACAAAGAGGGGTTAGTTGTTGTAGAAAACACCACCAAAAAGAGCAAGAAAATACTTATCAAGAGTGAAGTAAGCTTTCAAAAACGTAAAAAACTCTATGTCTCCCTAGCCATCTAGTGCAGCAAATTATACAAGGCATATGCGAGGGTGGCTCAATGATTAGGATTGCAGACAACAGATTCAAGGGTCCAGGGTTCGAGTCCCATGGTTCGGAAAAAGAAAAAAATTTTAACCAGAGTGAAAGGTGTCGCTAGCTATTAATACGTGTGGTCACATCAAGAGGATGGACCAGCTTACTGCTTGATTGTGCGGCTTTTTGTACTAAAATTTTGTTCATCAGGCCATGGTACACTTCAGAAATATAATAACTTACCATAAGAAACTCTATCTGCCTATTTTGGAGAGTTGAAAAATTTTGTCGAAAAGGAAGACCAAGACAAGAACTTGAGAACACTTTTCATTATATTTTTTTAGCATTCAGTAAGAGGTTTTCAGACCCGTAAATATCAATTAGCATTATTCGAAAGATTGGATTCTAAAAAAATTCATATCTTGCCACCTTGATAAGCTGTAGTTATGCTGGATGAAAAACTGTTGGTTTGCTTGGCAGAGTAAATCATCCGAACTACATGCTCTGGAAGGCAATGCAAGTTAAAACATTGTCCACTGTACATTGTAAATTCTGGATTCATCGGTAGCTGTTGAGTCATCTTTACGTTGAATCTGGATATTCTTAACTGAACACAAAAGACAAGGTTGACATTAAGTTATTTTGAACTTGATTATTTTGACTAGGCCTCTTGCATTTGGTTCTACCGAATGTTCTTATCAACATTAAACCAATATCCTTGCTTAGCTGCCTTGAGAAAAACATGCTTTCCAGCTTTGCGAAAGGCAAATCAGCTGGTCTTAATCATAGGGTGTATACTTTAATTTCATTGCCTAGCCAAGAAAGATTTAAGTTGAAAAACATCGGCTGCAATAAGGCTTTATTCGGAGGACAAGGAAGCTTTTCTGTATCTATTGCAATCGGGATTTTCTCATCTCCCTGTTTACTGCGGAGTGTATAATTGTATTTTCTATTATAATTGCGACTCCTTATGCTAATAAGACTTTTGAGCAGCCTTGATAACGTAAAATGTTTATTAAGTCCCTAAGCGCACGATGAAAAAGAAAAGCGATAATAAAATGTCTGATACTATTCGGTTTAACCAAAATCCTGTACAATACGAGCAAACAAATTGATAAAGACACAATCGGAAAGCTTTGATTTGAGTTTCAAAAGAAAGCAAGGTGTAAATCGTCTTACAGCGTTCCGCCATCTTTTGCTGGCCTAATGCGTGTTATGAAAAGAACAGCTTTGAGCTTTCGATCTTTCGGTAGTTATAGACAAAATACAATAACTGACAAAAACCTTCAAGGAAAAGAAACCGGCAAAATTGTATTATTAATAGATGTTGGCAATACATTTCTTTGCTCCTTGATTCACATTCATGCATAAACAAGGGTAGACAAGAAGAACTGGCATGAAATTAAGTTTATCATAAAATTCAATCATTCAGAAACAAAGCCCCTTTTGAACATGAATATTTTTTTGAAGAAATGTAATGAGTTCAGCACATTTTCTTCTTTATTGGATTAAAAAATATCCTACCAACATCTTATCGCGCTTTCCTCTAACTTCAGCGATAAAAATAAGAACTTTTTGGGAATAATGTTTTTGCTGAGGAATTCAATCTATTTCTACCTTGCATATATCATTCTAATTTATTAGTTGTCATTTTTGTGATTCTTCTTAAGCTGGATAAATCGTTTTTACCTCAAGTTTATTTCATTCCTGCGAAAATTGGAATGGCAACAATTAAACTCTCCTGTTGCTTGTCTTTTTAAGAGCATGAAGTAAAAGTTGCTTTGTTAAAAACCAAGCGTGAGCTTCAGGAAAATTTTACGGATTTTTGCGAGTAATAAAAGTGGTTGGAAACAGTTACAGCAGGATTGGTGCAGTTGAATGTAGCACCCCTGTCAAAATTTCATGATTTTAGATTTTTGATACAAATTTCTTGCAAATAATTCATCATATCAAAATCATATAACTACACACGAAAATAAAATAATAAACAAAGACTATGTTGTAGTGTTAATTAAAATTCTACAGTTTGAAAGACGCTCTTTTTGCAGACTATGTTTCATGAAAGATCATTGGTATAATTATTAGAAACTTGGTTAATCATTCTCTTTCAACAGTTCTTCAATGATAAAAGTTAAGTTTCTCCTTCTTTAAGATTAATAAACTTTGAGCTATTTCTTTATATGTTGTGAAGGAAGTCTTTATCAATAGCGCCCTACTGTCTTTGTGAAGCTTTAGATATGATGCCAGACGTATTCCACTTGATACTCAAACTTTAAGTGCAATGAAAACTATTCCAAATTTCCTGAATGATTCTTGAACTGGAGAGTATTTTTATAATATCTATGATGAAAACAATGATTTTTTGTAGTTTTTCGGTGTTTGATCGGCTTTCAGAAGTTAGAGGATCACGAAAATTTGTTTAATTCTTGTAACCTCATGTGCTCAACTTGTTTGGTGAATAATGTATCAGCGCTACAAAGTTTGTTATGGTCGGCGTTCAGAAGACAGGGCAACCAGGAGATAATGCAATATTTTCAAGAGATAGCGAAACTTCGGTTGATAACAGCTTTTTACTCACAGAAGTAGAGTATTTCTAGCGATACAGAAATAGCGTTTTCTAATTATATAGACTCAGAAATAGAAATCATTTCACGTAGATTTTGAAAAGATAATGAAGAGCTATTCTGTGGATTTTCACATAGATTTTGAAAAGATAATGAAGAGCTATTCTGTGGATTTTCACATAGATTTTGAAAAGATAATGAAGAGCTATTCTGTGGAGTAATAGGTCTTGATGTAAGAATTACAAGTGACATGCCATTAGCGTTGCATGCGAGAAAGAACAAAGAAACCAAAATGGATCATTGAGAAACACCGCTAGCAGGTTTCAAGTATCAGATTGGCATCAGTTTTTGAAAATGCTTACTCTATTCTGAAGGTAGGATTTCAATTACTGAAGGGAGTGACCTTCATCTTACTTTAAGCTTACAATATCAAGATATCACGATTCCGAACATCAAGTGCTTGCTAAATATCACTGAAAAGCCCCTGCAAAATTGATTACTATCCTAGGTTCGCTCATCCACTTTCATAATTGCATGATCTATGAAATAAACTCCATAGAAGAAAACTGAGAATTAAAGAAATTTAACGAGTCTTATGAGCTTTTGTTGTATGAGAATTTAAAAGAAAATGAAAAAAGCATAAATTTATAGATTTGCATGTTTTTCTTTATTCGGTGTTGGAATCTAAAAATATTCTGGTTACTTTTGCTACTGAAAAGCATTTTCGAAAAATTGTATTTATATAACATTTCATTTAAATATTTGGCAAGAGAAGGAAAAATATGTTGCCTAGGGCAAATACTATTTTGTTGCCATAAAGTCATTCTTTAACGAAAATGATGTTTTTTTGAATGGTGGCAAACTTTTCTTGTCGTCAAGACGTTTGTTTATTTGTTGAGTGTGTTGTGCGAGAACAGAGAAGAGGTTTTTTCGGGAAGTAATAGAAAAAGAAAACAAAAAGAATACATGATTCCGCATAGCATGAAAGCAGAAAAGGGTCAACATGCATGAAATTTTCCAAGCAGTGTGGTTCAAAACCAGAAGGTAGCTTAATTCATATCGGCAGGACTCAGTCAACAAGAAATGAAGCCTACTTCATGGGCTTTTTAGTTACTGATTCCTGATGTCATAAAATTCGAGGCTGGTAATTTCTTAGAGTTAACTGAAGCAGTTGAAATTTAACTTGAAACATGGCATATATTGTTGACTGCAAATGTTTACTACACAAAATTTTTTGGTTTCTGGTTGTATAAACAATTTGCCAAAACTATGCCTTGTTTACAATATGTGACCCAGCCCACTTAATGAGATCACATGATCAAAACAACAACAAATTGGATAAGTAGCGTGAGGTCTTCGATAAGACCCCACTTCATGCATGACTATATGCCCGAGGCTCTACTGGCTGTAGAAATGGTTGCATGATAAATTCGAGTCTCAAGCATAGGATTCTGAAAGTAGACCATCGTATTTCGTGATATAGTACAATCACACAATAGGACTTAGGTAAAAGGGAAACTCCTGCTCATCAGGTGAAAACTAGCGCATACGTCAACTTATTCGAGGCTTAGCATGTATCTGTCGGGGAAATTGAAAAAAAGAATGAAAGTAGACAACTTTATTGAGACGAAATGAACAAATTATGTTAGTGAACAAATTCAATTATGTATCACAATTCGTTTGTATTCTGATTAATGAACGATTATTTGCCAAGGCTAAGTTTGTCTGATGAAATCGAGGTTTAGGGAGAGTCAATTGTTGACTCAGGCTTCAAAAACAACAAAGGAACCGATGAGGGTTACGAGTCACGTGCCTAGAGATTTGTGTAGCAAACAAGAAAAATTTAAGGGCGGATAAGTAGTCATCTAATCATCTAAACCGAATCCCACAGTAGACATAAAACCCTATTATCCAAAGGCATAACTTTGTGCCAGTTTATAAGACAAGGATCAAACCGTTGTTGAACAGAAAACTATAGATCAATTTGTCAGGAAATCAAATTTTGCAGATTTAATTATTTAGTCTGTTAGTCTGTTAGTAATTAATTACTATGTATTTAGTCGAGGTTTTGACTGATATAATGATACCAGAAAGGTTTATCACTTTCCTTATATATCTTTAGAGTACATTCTATGCTCAATGATTTACTCATCCACTTCTTCATTATCTTACACGTTCTTTATCGAAATGGTTTTTGTCTGCCCAACACTCAAACTTTCTAAGCTATTTTCCAGTGTCAGTAATAAAACTTTCTTAAAGACTCATTGCTAACAATGGCCCTTTGCGACGGTCCAAACAATGGCAGTAAACTTCTACGGATTAACCAAAATTGATTTCAGACAGTCTGAAAATGCATTATGGGATGCTTTCGTGGCGCAATGGCTCATTGTTAGCAATGAGTCTTTTAAGGCTTACTTAGCTAAAAATTAAAATATTGATAATACTTAGCACAGTAACGAAGAAGGTGCGATGATATAAATATGCCATATTTTGAAGTTCTAAGTAAAAAACTTATCACAGTATAGATGGTATATCTTCTGAAGTGAAATCTTTCTAAAGAGACAATTTCTGTAGAGACACTTCTTTAAACGGAAGGAATTTACTTTGCTGCGCATGATAGTCACAAAACTAAATATTCCGCTTTTGCCCGCGCAGTTTTTCCGTCAAATCTTGAGTATTTAAATTTGTAATCTTCTTAGGCTTTCAAAAGTCCGTACTGGACTTTTGGAACTTAATATTATAATATTAATACCTTTAATAATTCATGTTAAACATAGAATCATTACTGAATTGTTATTAGTAAAATCAGTAGCATTCGTCGCACTACATTTTGATGATTTCTTTAACATATTTTTCCTTGTGTTAATACTAAAAATTCTCGCAAAATATGATCACACGATTGAACGATGCCACATTACATTCTGAAAGTAATGATCTCGTTAACTTTCTTCAAACTGCAAAAATCTACAGTACAGTTTCTTTCCAAGTCAATCGGTCATATTAGAACTTGATGTCCAAACTTTGATTGACATATAATTCTATTATGCGTAATTGTAGTTAAAATAAAAAGTTCTACGTGGTCTAGGTTTTCTTCAATATCTTATCTCATTTCTTTATTACTCATAAGTCTATATGGCTACAAAATTTGCTTTATTTTCTATATTTCACATCTCTTTCTTTTTCCCAATTAGGTAAATACTTTGTTGTACAAACATTCATTTTCGTAGACCATATGCCAAAAAAATCATACTCGAAATGCCTCAACGGTTCAGAGTCTTTATCTTAATCTTTCAAATTTGCGTGGATACCACAAATCATCGTTGAATGTTATCAATTTTGAACAAAACTGATTTGATCAATAAAAATAATCATTTCTGCTGAACACGTCTGCAGCTACTCTAACTTCTAGAAAAATATCGCAAAACGTTTGTTCACTATCTTTCACATTTCAGATTAAATCAGTGTTACAGGAATCAGATTTGATGCAGATATACGAGCAGGTTTGTGTATGTTTGGGTGTCTCTGCGCGAGTTCTGTTTAAATAGCGTACATATTTGCATAAACCACCAGTTCAAGTAAGCCCAAAAATGAAATGAAAAACAAACACTTCTTATGTCTCTTTTTTTCATTCACATGTAAATAAATCTTTTTCAAGACAGAGAATTTAACAAAATACATTCGAATGGCCGATTAATTTAAATAAGCAAGAGATATTTATATTCATCACCTGAAAATGATACGCTATTTCTAACAATGAAGTAGAATAACCATTTTTCATGCTCGATCTAGCATTTAGGTAACTGTATCATTGATATACACATTCGGCATTTCAATGCGGTGACAGGAAGCATGGGCAGGTAACGGCACCTGGGAGCATTGACATACACCCTCTCTAAAGCCTCCTACTAATAAACAAGTTTTTTGACTATCTTAAGCCATGGACTTTTTCATCGCCTCTGGCTTCACATCAGTCTGAACCAGAAGGAGGCTGCATATTCGAATTTTATAAATCAGCGTAGCAACGGTTGAATATGATTCTTGTTTAACGTTTACCCTATCTACAATTCATGTATCATTGAGAAGATATGTTTACAGTGTTGTTTTTTGTGTTTTATGCTCAAAGAAAACCTTTTTTAATCAAGAATTGGTCTACCCAATAACTTACCAAGTTAATGTGAAAGAGAAAAAGGGCAATGCGGATATTTTGACCTCTTCCTACCCAGCAATTTACGTTGATTACATGTCAAAACGGTACCGAAGATAATTCTTGATGAAACTAAACAATATCATCTAGCCATTCAATTCTCTATGATACAAATAGTAAGGTTCTGTTAAATTAAATGTATTTATACAACGATGTAAAATGCCCAATGGTACTCTATTGTTACATTGTTTTTGGTCATTTCTCGGCTGCCAGTCGATAGTTTCTTGAGAATGAAGGTAGATTGCCTTCTCTGGCAAAACAGCCACCAGAAAGGGTTCACCACTTTTTCCAAATACATAAGAACCGTGACAGGTTCCATCGTGCCTTCAATACCCATGTTTTCTTTTGGTCTGTAACCACATTTATAGCAGCAAGCTGATAACATTTATGTTAGTTCGCATCTAGATTTATCTTAATTCAAAACAATAAATAAATTCCCTAAATACTGCAAACTACACAGGTAACCTCAAAATCCTTCCTGAAACTCTTTGAAGACCGCGAGTGTGAACAAGGCAGTGCTGAGCAGCTCGTATCCACAAAATTTAACATTCCGCCATTTCTAGACAATCGGTCAGGCATGATTGTTGGACGCTCGTCAACGCAAATATATTCTGCTCTGAAAAGTCCCTTTTTTGGAGCCATAAGAAAGCCTGCATAGTCCTTGGTCCAACCAGCTGGGCACGAGTGTCGACCTGGGATCATGAGCACGGTGTCGCGGCCCTTGATATTGCAAACGGAGCAAACGGCATCGAAATAATTCCTACCCGTTTTATTGTAATTCATCTTAAAAATACCTGCATGTGTTTCATATTCGACATGATAAAGGAATGCTCTGTCTTCTTGCGAAGTAGTTTTTCGTGAATATGGATCTAGTGCTTCATGTACACAAAGGTAATTAGATCCTCCACCTTCATCGTTATGATGTGGTCCGCCAATGTAGCCTTCAACAGAAATTCACATCATCATTATTGCTGAACACTTCTTGGCTTTATGGCAAGAAAAGGCCCACAAAGACATGACTGCTTGTATAAAATGAAATTTAAAGTTTGCCTATTGCGTTTCCATCGCCAGATACCAAGTTTTTAGCATAAATTTGGTTAACTATGCGCAATGGGTAATTTCGCAGCAAAGCAAAATCTGTCTCTAGCAAAATACACTTCTACAAGAACATGCTAAAAAATTCTTCAAAAAGAGATTAAAATCAGATAAAAATAATACTTTGTAAAGATCAGAAAAAGGTGATTTCTAGACACAGGAAATCAGTGGAGTTTTCTGAAATGTTTGTTGGAAATCGGTGAAGCTTTAGAAAATCTCTGAAACACAGCATTGAAAAAGGCCATGTCAAACAAGCAACACATACCTTTATAAACAAGATTTGAACCATTGCAATCTTGTCTTCCCCAACGAGTATAAACAGCACTTCTTTGGCTGAGAGCTCTTTCTGTCTTACAGTCACAAGTTCCATTTATTCCTACGAAAGAAATTAACCTCATTGTCTCGGTGCACAATGGATTGCAAATGGATAATAAAAAGGTTTTTTGGCAGTAAATAAATAAACAGTAGCTGGAGAACTATATAGATATAATAACGAGAAAAATTTCCATTGGTTAAAGACACGTGTGAGCTAGAGAAATACCCGAGGCGCTTACCCTCCCATTCATGGGAAAACACGACCACCCGGTTAGAAATCGTGCTCGTTGTAAATGTTTTTAAATGTGCTTTAAATTATTATTAAGATCGCGTGCAAGATAATGTGTTGCTATAAAAGAGGTTCCATCTAAGCTTTATCAAAAAGTAAATCATAACCTTTCTCATCAAGATCATTTCTATAAACAAGGAACAGATTCACAATTGAGGATAGGGGCACCTCTTCGAGGGGCTTGGGATTACCGTTACAAAAAGTAAACAACTTCAGCTACTTATGAATGACCCCTGAAAGACAGAAAGTCAAGAAACATGTTCCTAAGTTATTAAAAAAAGATTTGTTGCTTACAACATGCTGAACTTATTTCTGGGTTATCATTGAACTACACTTTTAATGTGTTTTAATGTAAAATGTATTGACATTTATCCTTCACTATACAAGATAGAGATCATGTTTCTATGGTTTGTGGTGCTTTTAATATAATGGGGCTAGAAAGCCCCATTATCCCTTGGATATAAATACAACAAAGATATTGTTAGCGTTCGCTTCAGTTCCAGAAATAGTAAGCTTAGCTTTTGCTTCAGTTCTGAAATTCATTTTCTCTCAGATCTTTAAAAACAAGATTAGCGATAATTTCTGGTCAAATGCTAGGCCATTGCAAGTAATGCTGCCTTCAAAGCTGAATCTGACGGAATTTGTTTCGTAAATGAATCTCGTTCAGGTGCAAAAGCTTTTCAAAAGAAGTCAATAATGTATCTCACCTGGCTGTCCTCGTTGACCTCTTGGTCCCCTGTTTCCTCTTATTCCTTTTTCTCCTGGTCGTCCTTGAAGGCCAGGCTACGAGGAAAATAAAAGAGTTATGTATAAAAGGAAATTTTCATAATGTTTGTCTGTCCATAGTTGTATCATTGCTGGCTTAATATCCTCGACAAAAATGACAACATTCGAAGAAGTCTATCTAGGTTCCATAGATATACTAGCTTGTGTGTCGTACCAAGTAATGTGACAATAGAACTTTGTAATAACTTGAAATTGTACGAGAAACATAAGCGAATTTAAATTTGGATTTGAATGATTATATTCGCTAATTTTCCTCATACAACTTTAAGTTATTTCAAAGTTATTCTATCTAGATTCATTGATGAAAACGGTTTCGCGTCTGCTAGGCTAAAAGCGTTCATTCGTCCCATACAAGCTAAATAACAGATCATTAAACATATGTCAAGCGTTGCTAAAAGCAAGACATTGGCTCTCGATCAGTTTCTTTCGCATCCAGTTCCAAAAGGAATTATTTTGTTTGGGTATTTAAAGAATATTTCTAAAAGTATTCTTAGGAGTCTTCGTAGAGAAAGTGCCTGAATCATCCCATATCCATCAAAGATGTCTTATAAAGGATACACTATAACGTGCATTCAAAGCATTGTGATACCAATAGAATCCTTTAGGGGAAGTCTCTTATTTTCAAAGTTTGCTTTCAGAGGCACAAATAGCATAGCATTCAATCCTGTGAGTCATTACTGTATGGTTCAATGGCGACTGGACAATTTAAATGGTATATTGAACAAATAAACACTCACAATCCCGTCTTTTCCTGACGAACCAGGCCTGCCTGGAGCTCCTGGTGGTCCAGTTGGTCCAACAGGGCAACTCAAGTTGTAAGCTAAATAGAAAAATCAAATATTTTCAATATTGAAGAGAGAGATTAAAGTTGATTTTTAACAAAACTACTTGTTGTTGATTAGATTTCTTCTTGAGATTTCTAAAAATTCCTGTCGTCTTACCATCATATGGTCCAAAGTTATTCATAATATTGTCATATTGTTTAATCTCTTTTAAAAACTTAATCTTAAGTCAGTTCATTCCATGAAACCAAAAAGCAGACAAAGTTTTGAGAGTTTGTCATAATCATTGAGTTCATGGGAACCTCATTAAATTACTAACTTGATATATGCGCTTTTATGCACAAATTGAGTTAATTTGAATAAGCTTCTCTTTTTCGTAGCAAATATTCACTTTCTGGAATCAGTATAAACTTAGATGAGAAAAACAGTTCTCTTAACTCATTATATAAGCAATTTGCAGTTTAAATTAAGGAACAAGACAAAGAATGACGCATTTTTTCCAAATCACATTTAAGAAAACATCTGATAATCTTTCGAACTGTAAACATAAGTTTATGCATTCCATTTTCTAATTCTGTTTCTGTTACCTTTCTCCCCCTTGGTCAAAAGACTTTCTTAGAACAGTCTAACTCCTAAATAGTTAGTTCTATCTCGAACTGCTACCAAATTTTTGTTACGTCATTGCCGATAAATTTTCTATAGAATTTTCCTTAAAGCTCCAGGTTTTAAACATGAAAACCCATAGATTAGCTAACCAAAAGCTTCCATTTAAGTAATGTTACAAGCCAGTTGGCTTTTAAACAAAATTTTATGAAAAAAAGACAAAGGAACCAATTGTGCAAAAACTTGTACAAACAAAATACAAACACATTGTACAAACAAAATATAAAAACAACTATCAAAAAATAACTGGACTATTTATTTACTCTGTTTAAGTACCTACCTAAATAGTTTTTTGTAAAGATGAGAGCGCTTCAAAAATAAGTTCAGGCATCCACATTTTGTTTTCGTTTGCCTAATCTTTTTCAAATATTTTCTTTGTCAATAGCTAAAATCCTAACTTCTTCCAAAAGGCGCTTTTGTTAATGTCGATTGTCTCAAGCTAAACAGAAGGCTAAAAGATGACTTAAGTAATGGTTTTTTAGCCAAAAGAAAACAGGGCCTATTTATAACGAAACATTGTTTGTGGCATGCAGGGTGGACTGGCGAGTTTACCAGAACAAGAATATCAGTTTTAGATATAAGTTGGCTACAATAACTAGAGAAAATATCTCGTTTTTGCCCTCAACTTGAATTTTCAGAAACTCGAATCACAAAGCACAACAAGTTGTTTCGTGTGGATGATGAAAGAAGAAACAATGTGTGATTTGTGATTTTAAGGCTCTTGCGCAACCGGCATGTTTTGCAATTATCTTTTCAAAACTGGCTTAAAATCGAACTGCATCGAAATACAAAATACAGCCCATTTCTTCTCGTTTATAAAACAGCTACCGCAATGCATGCCGGTTGCTCAAGCGCCTTCAACCTCTGATGGGAATGCCTGCTATGGAAAAAATGTATTTTTGAGTATATTTTTCATAATTAGATGCTCGAGATATTTTCAAAACTCTAAGCTTTCTGATAGGATAGAGAATATATTGTATATGACAGAGGCGAAAAACACCCTTTAAATAAGAAAAAGTTTTAAGAACATAAGAAACTTACAAATATTTTTGAACAGCTGACTGTTGACTGTAGCATTGCAGATCTTCTTCTCAAAATCAGAAAGACTATTCACCCTAAAAAGACAAAATAAAACTGTTATTGTACTTATTTTATCTAAAAACAAAAGACCAAATATCTACATGTGCTTGACCAAAAATTTTTCAAAGAGCCGACTAATTTCTTTAACGAGGGTTACACGACCATTGTAACGCCATGATAGTAGTATGTTTTTTGAAATTTTCGAAGCTGTTTAAAAATAAGAGCCAAATGAAGGAAAATTTCTAACGCATTGCATAATCAAGATAGAGCATGTATGCCAAAGCTACTTTTAGTCGAAATGGCACAAACAGAAAGGTGATTTTCCCAAAGCATACCACCCCGCTGCGGATTAAGATATACCAATAATAATGCGAGGGTGACATTTGATTGGCTCTATTGGGCCAATCAGCGTTCATAATAAACAATAAACAACTAAGATATTGATTGAACAATAAAACAGATGTGCATTACTATGTGAAAGTATTTATACAAATGCCGGGCGCTTGGAGGAAAATATGGCGATATCTCTTGATATGGTTGATATATGATAACACTAGCTCAAGCGCATGGATAGGTTTATTTCCTCGCCAAGCGGAATTTTTAAAACCGGCTTCCCATAAAACGATTACTTGCAAAGCCAAATTCCAATGAGATTATCCGTATTATTTCATACAATGAGACTCCTCTCTTCGTTGAACCAAAATAGTCTTTATTGTAAAGATTCTAGGAGTTTTTCTATATAGATATATTTATCTATTGCGCATATCTTGTGTGATGAATTTTTCAAAGTGAATACTCCTTTAAATTAAATAGAGACTATTCTCAATAGAAGATAAACATGACTAAGACAAACAAGTTTCCATATCTTTCTTCACGAGCTCAGTCTTGATGGTGATGCCTTCCTTCATGCGAATCCTACGTCAGCCTACCTAAGGACCTTGCAAAAGTCGTGCCCTCATAAAATTAGAATGTTTCCTACCTCCTAGATTACAAGAATCTTTTCAATTTCCTTAAACTTTTTGGCACAATGATCAAACTTGTTATGATTTAAGTTTAAAAGCAAATAAATCAACATTGATCTTTGGAGGGAGGGGAGCAAGATCTCAAAACCGAAAATTCCTTATGATAGGATCAATTTGATTTACTAGTGGTATTTCTAAGCAATAAATGAAATTTAAATTCATCTAGCTGATCTGATTCAAACTGTTTTATTCGTTACAGAGTAATGTACATGAAATAAGGGTCACTCTCTATTTATTAGTCGACACCAATCACGACTGTATCAAAATTATATAATCAGTTTTCAGTTCCTATTAAAAAGACCTAATCAGAAATTAATACCGCCCAATATGCATTGCGGTAATGAAAGCGACTCACTTCTGAAATGACTGCTTATTTGTCAAAATTATTTTTATCTCAAAGATTCACAGTTTATGGACAACACTTCATTATATCCTGTCTGATGACGTCATTTGCGTTGTATTCACAGCATATTTTTACTTTGCATTTGTTCTGCCTTGCAAGCTTAGTTCAGGGTATAACACTTAGAGCAGGATTTAGCTGTTGAGGTATCTTATGGTGACGTTGACTTGATTATTATCCACTCTAACCCCATTTCTTAAAAAAAGCAAGCCTTCAGATCAGTGGTATACAAAGATATCGACTGAAGATAACATCTGGGGTTCGGCTTGGAAAAGCGATAGGCATTCGTTAGTTAATGCATTTGTACAATGCAACGCTTGTTCGCATCGTTTGGCTAATAAGAATAAATGCCCCGCGTGACAACAGCAAACCGAGTATGAAGTGTTATCTAAAAGGATAAAGTCTAAGATATGCTACGCAAATATGAAATTAACTGCGTAGGTTGTGTATATGTTAAATAAATTCAACATCGTAGCAGCGAATCATGGGCTTATCTTTTTTATCCATAGTAATTTCAATGTAATTCGGAAATGATTAATTCTCGAGTCAAAGAATAGGCCCTCTCTTGCTTGCCGCCTTCTTTAAAAAAATAAAATAAAACTAGCGCGGTTCATTGAATTCATAATAACAGCAGAATCTGGCGTTTCCTAGATTTCTGCAATTATGTTGCGAAGATTCACTTGTACCTCACTTACTTCTAAAAGGGAATTGCCAAGGGCAAACAGCCAACAATTTGTGTTGTAATCATAATGCTAATGTTAAAATATATCATGGCAACCTCGATTGAGTGCAATAGTAACCTCGAGAGGGTGCAATTCGTTGAATACAGTGAAATACAAAATTATGAAAAAAAGTACTGTACCTTCTGGATATAATAAGAAATATCATTAAAAAATATATCCAGCTATCGCATCAAAAGAATTACAGCTATCGCTTTTTTACAGTTTTTACGAAGGCTCCCAAACTTTTGCTAAATGCAAGGAGGAGAAACTCTCTACACTCTTGTAAAATATCTCTAAGCTTACTGTATCTAACCGAGAGGCAATTCACTTTGCAAAAAATAGCGTATGAGATTTCCACGTAAACAAAAGGATTCCCAGATATTTTGTTGTAAGACAAATATATTTCAATCAAAGTTTTACGAGTTTTTCTGGAATGATTTGCCCTCTGTATGTAGCTGATCGATCGATTCGACCGCTTTCGTTCAAGTGGAAACTGGGCTTTAGGCTGTTCTGTAAACATAGAACCAAAAATCGTCAACTCTTTCTAGCAACGAATGACATCAATAGAAATCATTATTGCAGTCAATTTACGTCAGTCATCAATATTCTAACTTCACAGCCAATTGTATAAGTAGAAAAACCATAAGATTGACTGAAACTAGAATCGTTTCCTTTGAAAATGTTGATTTAGCTATCATTTTTACACCCGATCTCGTTCAAATCACCTAATGTCTTATTGCATTGGATTTACAAAATTGAGCATAAATCAGCCATTCTTTTGATAATCTAAAACGCTACCCTTACTTTTAGCTAGGAATAATTTTTAATAACAAATGGGCGATTCATCTGCATTCCCTGGAATTAAGATAAGAAAATTACAGCTTTGATTTTGGATTGAAAAATTTCTATTGGAGTAAATGGAAGAAATTTCATCAAAAAGAAGCGCATAATGAGCTTTTTAAAATAAAAATTTCCGAATTTGAGTAGAACGGTCGTGTCATAAGGATTAGCGAGAGAATCAGTTTGATTAAACTTGAGAAAAACAAATGTAACATTTGATTGAGGCTGAGTAGAGCGAGTCAGCAACAAAGGATGAAAAGGATAAAGAGCTTTGAAACAATGTAATATCTTACAGCCTGCAGTTTAGAATGTGTCAAACAAAGATTCTAGTATCAATTTTTCAAAATCCAAACGGCGACATGGTTCAATGATAAAAATTCAGCTATATGAAAGTATTTATCTCTTGCGGTAGTTTGTTTTTTTTGGGGGATATTCGTAGGCCGGCAGGTTTCGCTTCAAAATTTATAGTGTTCATAATGGCATAAGGAAGTAGATAAACTGTAAAAATTAAGCAAAGTAAACATGTAGTGATTCCATTCATTCTAATTTTTCCTCACCTATCGCCATCCATTTCTACTTTGTTTATTTTACCTACAGTAATTTCTTCACATCACTACCTCATCACTACACGCTACGAGCATATCACTATGTCAACATTTCCTCTCTTTTGTTTAGGCCATCATCAACCCTACACATCTACCTAAATCTCAATTCATAAACTATTCACACTTAGCCTAGCCCTTCCTATCCTTTGTTTTCCTTACATCATTAGTGTTAATTCTAGATATTCATTTCTGTATATAAGCATGTTAATTTTTATGTAAGTCAGTTCAGTTCAGTTCAGTTCACATCAGAGTTACACAGGCAACACACTGTCTCTCTCACTGGCTCCGTGTTCCCTGCACGTAAAATAAGACACGCTGGGTTGGAAATGACACGTTAGTCAAGGATGGATTTATTTAGTGTTTACATTGATCGCCGTTCCGATGTACACTAAAATGGTGACCACGACGTGACCGACATGGCTAAAAACAACATCCTTCGACGTTATTTTCAAACCAACTCAACTCAACCGAATTTGTCAGCTACATTCACTCACTCAACTGGATTGTCACACACTCGAGCTCAGCTAGACAACACAGCACTCGGACACAAGTGTCTCTATTCGCCTCACATCCTCGGCAGCTCCACGGCACTCTCCGGTGCTCGGCAGTGTCTCACGCTCTTCGCAGGTTCTTGGTTTACCCTACTCATAAAACCTTGGCATCCACGCACTCGACTCACTGCAGTGCCCTCGCATCCCGGTTCCTGGTCATCCGACTCACGAAACCTTGGCAAAACAACTCTACCGGTTCTTGGTCACCCGACTCACAAAACCTTGGCAATTCACTCATCGCAGGTTTCTGGTAAACCTATTCACAAAACCTTGCTCAACATCGGACTACGTCGCAAATTCAAGTCAATTTTCATCGCCGCTTGCAGACCCGCACATGGTACACAAAAGCAAGTTAACGAACAAATTGGACATTCGAACATTTAAGTAATTTTTATACGTATATTTCTATCGTCTTAATTATTCGCAGCTAACCACATACTAACACTTATCGAATCCTTCGCTATCGCTTGCATTCTAGGGGGGGAGCTATGTAGTGATTCCATTCATTCTAATTTTTCCTCACCTATCGCCATCCATTTCTACTTTGTTTATTTTACCTACAGTAATTTCTTCACATCACTACCTCATCACTACACGCTACGAGCATATCACTATGTCAACATTTCCTCTCTTTTGTTTAGGCCATCATCAACCCTACACATCTACCTAAATCTCAATTCATAAACTATTCACACTTAGCCTAGCCCTTCCTATCCTTTGTTTTCCTTACATCATTAGTGTTAATTCTAGATATTCATTTCTGTATATAAGCATGTTAATTTTTATGTAAGTCAGTTCAGTTCAGTTCAGTTCACATCAGAGTTACACAGGCAACACACTGTCTCTCTCACTGGCTCCGTGTTCCCTGCACGTAAAATAAGACACGCTGGGTTGGAAATGACACGTTAGTCAAGGATGGATTTATTTAGTGTTTACATTGATCGCCGTTCCGATGTACACTAAAAACAAACTCATTACTTTAAAACAAAAACTGGTTTAAAAATTTGAAAAATCTATGATTGATGAAAATTCAACGCGAATGACAAAAGCAGCTACTATTGTTGTTTAGGGCACAAACCAATTTAAAAATCATTTTTTTAAAGGAAACATTATTTCTGTTCCTATTGGTCATAAGCAATGATATCCCAATAACTATATTCTTCTAGCAGCACTGGTATCGTATCAAAATATCTTTCCACCCTAAGGAAACTTGTAAGTTTAAGTTGGGATTTAATTCAGCGAAGGGAGGTACAAATTTATCCCGTATAATTAATCAATGTCAACGAAATTGTCAGTGTCTAGAAAATATGTTAGTTGTTATAATGTAAACAAGCTTTAAAAGGCCAATGACCACAAAAACCAAAGTGCCACACCTAAATTCCGCCCTGTTCTCATTGTTTTGAGAATGATATTCACTGCTTGAGGGGATTTATGGAGAAAGATATCAACTTTTCTGGCCTTGGAAATCATGAAGAATAATTTGACAATCAATAACTGAAATTAATAGCTTTTACAATATGTAAAACTGTATTTATCAAGTAAACGCCATGAAATCAATTTTTACAAACTCTCTTATAGGGGGAAAAATACCTTACTCATAATTATAGCATATTAAACACTTTCTTGCCTAATAGACAGTTTCTTGCCTAATCCAAAGTTACATAAATGGCGAAAGTTAATAAGGAGATATATGAATAATATTGGTAACACAAACACCAGTATTGATGAAGCATTGATAAACTAGGCTAATTATGCAAGTTTCTTATAGCTGTGTTGGTAGCCAATCACGTAAACCCTCCTTGTGGCTATCGTATCCCTATACATTTTTACATTGCTCTGCAAAAGAAGTGAATGACCCCTGATCCAGTTACGTCATCAAGACAGTTTATGGTGAAATTTCTCAATGTAACAGGCACATGAAAAACACATATTCGAGCCATGCACGTTAAAAGATCAGTTTTTGAAAGAGATAGAAATAAGAACTGAGGGCCACAAGACACATTTAATGAGATAATCTTTAAATTAAGACGTTATTTGCATTCAGAAATACTAACGATGATGGTCAGTGGGTGCAGGTTTTGCAAATCTTACGTCTTCAGAAATGATGAAAATCCAACCACAAAGATTTTCTAATTGTTTGCAATGCATTTCTTATGCATCATAGATTCTTAATGAGCAACACGATATCTTAGTATGCAAGGTTATTAAAACCGATCCACCTTAATTTTAAATGAAGCCCTTCATGACTATTTACATGCCAATCCAAATACTTAAAAATACTTTTCTCTATAAAAAAGTATAGAGCCAGGGCCCGCACCACGAACTTGAAAGTGGGGGGCCAAGGCTTTTTACCCCTTTCACTGCAACTTTAAAACTGCTTGCTTCACCGCCGCTTAAAACTGCTTTGCGAGTCTTCTAAATTTTTAATACTTTTCTTCAGTCAGTACTTCGGTCGGTCAGAAAATTTTTATTTCATTCTTTTGGTTAGTCCAACATTTTTTTTATTAATACCAAAGCCCGATAGTAATGCACCTGTTTAAAGTGAAGATTTGAAAGATTTGATTGTTTATTTGAATGTTTATTTGAAAGATTGTTACTATTTTAATCAAGCCATGTGTCAGAACACTCTATTGCTAACGACCAGAAGTAAGATTAATTAAAACATGTCAGTGGTGCACGCCTCAATTTGTGGCTACTGAAGGGCTATTAAGTTATTGCAGAAACTAAGAGTGCAGGTGATTTAAATGTTGATTTGAGGGAGCACTGCACTTAGAGATAAATGTACCAAAGACTGCTAATGAATATTCATCAATCTTCGATTAATCTCATCTCAAATTAAAGAGCGTGTAAGCAACTCTTGGCACCACATATAAAAATAATCTTGTAAGCAAATGAGATATCGCAGAAGCCAAAATCTTTGCCAACCATTTTAAGATGCAGGCTTCTCTTTTATTTGCCATTTTCAATAACAAAATTAAAATGAGTATTATGTAAGAGTAAAACTTACCTTTTATAAAGAGAATCAAGGCGATGCCGTAATTCCTTTCTTTCTTCCGATGCTTTCGCGTATTTGTGATGATCCATGGTTATCGGTTCCTTGGTTTCGCGAATTTTCTCCTGTTTCGCCTGTCTAGTAGTTACGGCTTTCGAATGGGAATGTTTCGACCACTTCTTTTCGAGACTCTTCAATTTTTCATCACAGTATGTCACTTTCTTGTGCAACATCGATATGAGATAGGGCATCACGAATATATAGACTAGCAACACAAGTATCCACATATATTTGATAAAATGTTTTAATGCGGGAGGACAGCGACAACCGTAGCCTTGAAGCATAGAACTGGCGTGTGATACATGCGAAGTCCTCGAATCTCTCCTTGTATCTCGCTCTTTCTTAACTGGAGCATAGTCAATACGAACCTCGCGTGGTCTAGAATACAGCACAGCACTCGAGTTTAGGGAGTTCTCCCTTGTTTTCCTCAAATCTTCTCGGTTAAGTGGCATTTTGCACGGAGTCGTCTGGATACAACACAACTCAGTGTGTCATTATTTCTAAAAATGTTTCCGCAGTTCTCAGTAAAGATACTGCTTTCATCCAAACAACATATGGACAGTGAGCGAAATCTTTATTTTCCTTTGATAAGGGTGTATTGGCGAAACGTTGCGATCACGATAGACGTGAATTGGTAAAAACAATCGATTCTTGTTTTCCAATATTTGAACAAGCCTCGGATAAGAATGAAAATATATTGAATTTGCTTCAGATTAGACAGTTAAGTTTCAGTTTGTAATTACCTTGCTGGCCGCCGATTCCTCTATACACCAGAATGCCGCCTGAATTGTTCATATGAAGCTCTTTCAAAACCCTTGTACAATAACAAACAACACGAATTTATGTGGCTTTCCTTGAAGGATTGATCCAACATACAGTAGTGCAGTTTCTCTGAGAAGAACTTCTGGTTTCTTCAAAGAAAATAAACCTTGGCAAAATATTAACAGCGATGTAGAGTATGTAAATGCTTCCTTATCTCTTGTGTTGGTTTATTCCTAGGGGCTGTGGTATCTGTAGAAATGAGATCATTGCCATTTACCGATGCCAAATCACAGAAATTCACTCTCCATCCTGTGCAAGCATATCTTCAAACCTGAAATACAACAAGTCTATGCGTTTAAGTTCACCACATCGAAGAAATCATAAGGAATTAATCAAAACAGTGATCGCAAAGCGCAATTTCTGCTCACTATCAAGGATATTTCTACCACGGTTACTCCTTCAAACGTGAATTGAGAATTTGAATCGAGCTCAAATGCGGCAACATCGATAGTAGCTCTTAGCAATGGCAGTGATTATATGATTAGACCTGCCACCATTCGTGCAAAGCAGCTGTCTTTATTTGCGAAAATCCCCCAATGGCGAGGTGAATCATTAGTTTCTAAAATTTAATCCACTTTACCTCAGCAAAGTATCCTATATCAAGTTCATTGGACTAATCTCAAAATAAGATAAAATCTCTTTTCAATATCAGAATTTGCGACTCTCTGTTCGAATCGTTATTTCTCATGAGGTTAATAGGGAAAGTGAAGAAGTGAGGCTTTTGAAACTGAATTTCATGAATTGCTTCTTGACAGAATTAATTTAAGTAAGATGCCTGGCAGGTTCGTCTAGCCACGTCGTTGGTAAGATCGATGCCTAAATTTTGATGCAAGCTCGGGTGATTTTGTTGCCTTCCTAGCGCCAATACCATTAAACACTGTGTGCTAAATCGTTGGTAGGATCGATGCCTAAATTTTGATGCAAGCTCGGGTGATTTTGTTGCCAAACCTAGCGCCAATACCATTAAACACTGTATGTCAATCGCTGCTCTTATAGCAAAGAAATACTAAGCTAAAAGCCAAAAATGCATTAGCTTCAACAAAACGCAGCTTGAATCAGGCTGTAGTGTTTGCAATTACGGATGCCATTCTAATATCTTGAATTCTCTTGCATTTATGCATCTAATTATTGCATTTATGGTTTTGAAACCGTCTCAGTAGAAAAGGCTTGGTAAGCTTTTCAGTCCAGTAATTTGTGTATTCAGTCCTGCTAAAAAATAGTTTTAAGACTCATTTCGTGTTGTTTGATGATGTATCCAATTCTTACAAGTTTTGATATCTAAACAAAGGAAATGATGAATGAAAGATAATAAATATCGAAAAAGTAATTTGGTATTAAACTAGCTAAAGATATTTCCGGAACAAGATTCGAGAGAAAATTTTTAATTTGATGATCGAAGATTAAGGATTCATGAAAATGCTATTTCTGCAAAGCTCTTCCAGAAAATCAATAACAAATATTTGATATCAATATTCGCAATGCTGCATTTATGCAATTATCATTTCCTCAATTAATCATTCTATGAAAACATAATCTCTAAAAGAGGCGCATAAACTTGAAATTACTTGAAACAATATGATTCTTTTGATAAGGCATTCTTTCGAGAAAAAGTATTCTGTGATAAGAAAACAGATTAAGAAAGCAAGTTGGTTAAGGACCTAGCAGACTATACTCTTGTTGTTAAAGTCAAGCTCTTTAAATGTCTGAATCTCGTCATATGCTTTGGTGTGTAAAGTACAGTGGCAGTCGTTACTCCAGGTTTTACTGTAAGCTTCTATTCAAAGGTTCTTTGTGAAAAAGGGTACACTGTTCTGTATATACGACATCTTCTACTATACAACAAGCTGGTTAACAGAAAACTTCATCAGACCACATATTGCATGATGGTACTACCGTAAATCCTCGAATTAGCCCCCTGGGGGGTTATCTGTTTTTGATATTTTTGGATGGGGGTTTATTCGAGGGGGCTTATGCGAGGGAAGGGCTTATAAAATTATTGTAGACATTAAGAAGACATTATTAAATGACCTCGTTTATTTTAGTAGAAATTTCTTTATGATCATTTAATTGATTACTACCAAAAGTATGAATTTATTGTGGTAATTCAATAAAACGCCATAGGCAACCTCGGATGGCAAAAATCATCCAATGGAGGGGTCCAATTCGAGAATTTACGGTAGCAGCGGGGGCTTATTCGAGGGGGGATTTTCGGTTTGTCATTGGAATAAACAGAAAAAAAGAAACATCAAAAGTTGCTTCGAGGAGCAAACAGTAATGGCCACAAAACATTGTCCTACGTTGCCGTGGAAATTTAGTTAACAAAATGTGGAGTTTTTAAAAAAATATGCAATGTATAAGACTTTCAAAATATCGATTTCTTGAGTCCTCGATCCTTCTATAATTCAAATATTAAATATCGATATATTCTAACCATCCCTGCTATGAAAGAATTGCCGTAACCTACGTTGAGCAACTAGCAGAAAACAGTAGGCTCAATTATAAAGTCCTACTTTAAATTCTTTATAGAAATAGAACATCTTCGTTGAAATCTTATTTCTATTTTGTATTGTACCATGTGGACCAATATATAATTCTAAAATAAATTCATAAGTGAAACATTATGTTTGAAAAATATAAGTTTGTTCTGAAGAAATGTAATGTCTTTAGAAACAGATAAGCAGCAATAGACAAAGTTTCAAGGTTCTTTTTTGTTCAATCTGTGTTAATGATGCAAATTATTGCAGCCTCTTTATTGGATAGATATTACTAGACCCTTCCTTTTTGCAAAGTTTTTCTGAAGGAAATAAATAAAGCTTACTACATAATGCTAAGACTGTTCCCCCCATAGGTGTTGACTTGAATCTTTTTCAGGGGGGGGGGGTGGCTCAAAAAATTTATGACAATTCCTAATGGCTGCTGCTGATGTCACAGGATAGGAAGTGGATTAGCTAAGGGCTTAAAGGTGATTTTGCCTTGCATTTTTCATTAACGCAATTATCTAATGCAACAAATCTTATGCGTCAAACCAATAATATAACAAACTAATCTAGAAAATTGGTAAAGCACTTCCTTATTTTCCGGGGGGGGGGGGGGGGGGCTCAGCCCCCATCGGTTTTCGTCAGGAGGGGCTGAAGCCACAGAGCCCCCCCCCTGAGTTTACGCCTATGCAGTTCTCTATTTTTCTCTTCAATAAACACAAGCTCAGGTAACTTTGTGTTAAAAGAACAAATAGTTAGCAACGCGGAATAGGTTTCTTCCTTGTCGGCATATATAACAATGAAAGTGTGATGGCTCAGGTGAGATGTCTCTCAAAAGAACCTGAAACTAAATACCATAAGACAATACGCGTTTTCGATAAACCAGTGCATCATAACAGTACAGATTTTGCATGTAGTTAAAACGAATACAATAGTGTTTATTTGGAGATACATTTTAAGGGGAAAGTTTTTAAGGAACCTTTTCGGTAGTCATGGTTTTACTTTGAGAGATATCTTGATGAATTCATAACATGATTAGTCAAATATCAATTCTAAGAATTACAAATGATAACCTTGATGAATGAAGGTTTATCGTATTTACCTTACAACATGATAATCAACTGATATACAGGTAATCAACTGATATTGATATCAGTTGATTAGTTGCATATCAGCTGAGTATCATGTTGTAAGGTTAACAGTGGCGTGGTGGCAGGGGGGCCAGGGGGACGCAATTGGATATACGGGGGCGCGAAAATTGTTTGCTTGTGAAATCTGGCTAGGAACATCATAATTGATTGTACACGGGTAAAACACTTCGCAGTAACTTGCTGTAAACAATCTAATAAAACGTGCGATTCTACAATCAAAGCACGTTGTTGGGTTGCCATGACCCAATCAACATTTGTGACATATATTGCTCCCTGTTACGGTCAACACAGACGATGGATAGATTTCCTAGCTGCAGCTTCGAAGCCTGCTCTGAATGAGGGGCAAATCACTTCAAGAAAATCTCGTACACCTTTCGTGAAAATCCAATTGTTGTAACTGAAAATCCCCAAAAAAACCTTTTGTTTTAAAGAAAATCTCGTACGCTATTTGCAAGAGTGAATTGCTCCTCGGCTCTGAACATCGAGGAGGCGAAGGAAACAAGAAAGCGGAAGTAGGTTGTTAAGTTGTTGGTTTTGAATGAAGTGAATCAAGTGAAGAAAAAGTACGTTAAGTTGGGGGAACCAAAAATCCCACCTAATTCTTTGGAAAAGGAAATTTTTTGCTATCGAAATTAGGCTTGCTGACAACGCTAGAAAAAACTCGTTTTGCACCGATTGAATTGCAAACTAACTTGATATTTTTTATACATCCAATACATATATTTTTTCCGTTTTTTGCTCTCCTTCGTCATCAACTAATAAGATGTCCAGCTCATCTTAACTATCTTTTCTTTCGCCCTCTACTTTCAAGAAATTGGAGTTCTCTATGGCCTTAGCTGGTGCTTCTTTGGTCTTTTCCTAATTTCTCTTAATTATTTCTTTCTAACGTTCCCAGCAGTTTCTATTTCAACGCCTCGATTTTAACTCTAAGTTGATCAGAATTTCTAATCTACTCTGAAGCTGGTATTCTGGATATAATAAACGAGTTCAAGGGGCTGCTAGCCTGTATGAAACATCAATGTAAATGAATATAATGTCTTTTGAATAGTATTTTATGTTTTGCCTATCAGCCGCGAAAATAGGCCGACCCTCGAAACTAAGCCAGTTTGGCTTGATATTTTAGCGAACCACAATCGAGAAGGTCATCTTAACTTTTGTACTGATTACATAATGTTTTCCATTCATACTCGCATTTATAGTCAAAACCTATTCATGAAATTTTGAATTCAAGTTGCAAAAATAGCCCAGCAGTTCTTGGGAGCTACTCCTGCTAAAATACTTTGCTGCTTAGCAAATCCGCTTTTTCTCTAATATCAGGTGTATTCACCCACAACTTTAATACAAGTTCACCAATTGCCTCTTACAATAATCAATTAACAATGATGGTGCGGTATGGGTGAAGATTGTCAAGGCTTAGAAAGCAACAGGTGATTGCTGCCGGGGCAAATTAACCTGATGATATCAAATCATTTCATAAAAAGCCATATTTACCCAACGAGGAAAAAATAACGTCAATTACGCAGGAGAAAATTGGGCTGAATACCCCTTTAATGATTAATGATAAAGGATTGTGCTAAACTCTATAATGACGACATGTTTCGGATGATTGGCAGAGCCCGGTCGTCTTTCCATCTACAATCTTGGCAAAAAATAGCTGAGTCATATGAACGAAGAGGGAATTCGCGTGCTATATCTTCATATAATGTGCGCTGGTGACCTAAACCTCCCCCCCTCCCCCGTGGTCTATGTTGTTTAGGATGGTTACAGAATAAGTGGGGTTCACAACATTAGTTACCAATCCAATCACAACATTGATTCGGGGGGAAAGGGGTTTTTTGATTTGTAAGTAGCTTCTTTTTTTTGCAAGTGTCTCAGCAATTTTTTGCCAGATTGTAGCATTTTTGGAATCGATCTACATACAAACGAAAAAGCCGTTGTTGTGTAGACAGAAGGAGTTCGTTTTCTCTCTTGGACTCCAGTGGTAATTTTTCTATAGGACGCAGCACTGATTGGTCAACTATACCGGTCTTGTGCTTGCGTTTTTCTGATTGGCCTATTTCGAACCAAAAATGGGTATATATTTTTCATTGTGCTCTTTCGGACCTTCATTCTGACGTTTTATGCTCTGAGGAGTGTCAGACGAAAAAGCTTTTAGTTAATATGTTGTAAAATGTTTGCTTTTTTCAAAGCTATTTCCAATGATAAAGGAATCTATTTTGTCCTTGTAAATGTTTTCCCACAAAGTTTGAAAAAGCTTGCAAGTCGATTCCTTTTATTAAAATTTTTTATCATCGTACCTCTACTTTTATCGTACTTTCCATCTACTTTTCACATGCTTTCAAAATATTTCCCACTGGACAAAGTGGGTCCCCAATTAACGGACACCTGCAATTAACGGACGCCTGCCATTGACGGACACCCTTAAGTAACGGAGAAAAATTTCTTTCCAGCAGTCGAAGCCTTGTAAAAGTATCTCAGTAATACGGACATCTCCTAACAAAAGGACAACGGTGATCTCACAGCTTCTCACAAGACCCTACACCCGATAGCCCTCCCTGACCCGCCAAACTAGTTTTCTGCTACTTTAGCAACTATTTCAACATAAACATGTTGTTTGTACTTTTCTTTGCATAGGCCAAATACGCTTTTATGCAACTGATGCCTGTTAGTACTTAGAAAAGTACTTAGAAAAATATTTATGTACATTAGATAACAGCTATTCAAAGCAGCTTAACCTTAGTATACATGATTTGAAAGCAGTACTTTGAGTCTCGATCCTCTGAATCTTCAAAATATTTCTTACTTTAGCAATACCTTCCAAATATTTTTACCATTGCCCACATAAAACAAAACCACAACAGTTATGCGTTCTGAAATTCCCATCATAATAAGGTTGGGAGGCGTTAGCAAAATATGCATTTGTATAGCTTGCCAGATATCAATGGGCTTAGAAGATTCAATCGCTAGATGCAGCTGTCCGCTATTTTCACGCCTCGCTTTCAGGACTTGACTTGCCACAAGTCTTCGTTCTGAATTCTTCTAAGGACCAGGACTGCCTGTCAGCAGAACAACTCCTGTGAAGAAGCAGAAATTTGAAAAGACCGAAAACCCATGCTTGCTAGATATAAAACCCAGCAATCATTATAAAAAGGTTGAGGTTTTTAAAGGCACTTAAAGCCAAGGACTTTTTAGTCGATTGCACAAGAAGCTTCAGGACATCAGGACAGGACATTCCATATTTACTTTCACCCTTCGCTTGCCCAAGCTCAAAGTCTTTACAAAGGAGAGCAATGGGGTAGTATTTTATACGTCAATAGGAAGAGACAATTGATTACGAATGTGAATGAACGCCAGATACAAACATTGGCGTCATTTGATAAATAAAGAAAGGAAAGGGGTAACCCTTCTTAGCAGAAATTTTTTTTCAGAACTGTTACTTAGTTTTGTAACAACAATAATTCGAAATTCTAAAGAACCGACAATTTTAAAACCTGTTTCTTTAAAGTAGTCATAGATTTAGATTTGGTCATTACGTGTAAACGTGTAAAGCGGTCAGCAAATTTAAGAAACCTGAAATAATGGAAGTTTTCTCCCGCAACAGTTTTTCGGGGGAAAATTGTTTGGCCTGAAAAACTGCATCTTGAAAGATGTTAGTCAGCCCATGATGTAGAACGAAATATACCAAGACACGACCTAAGGCTGAAATTGATTCAACTCCAAGCAATATATGTCCTTGCAAGGGCCTCTAAAGTTTATTTATACTATAAGCTCAAATGTTAGCATTTTACGCTGGGCTCGTTTCACATCCTTTGTACATTACACATTTCACATCCTTTGTACGTTTACTGGTATTAATGCGCAACGGGGTGCAAACTGTGTGTTTATACTTAGGGTATGTGTGCTCATAGTAGAAAACAATCAAATAAATCCCTGGACGACTGACTACCAAACAAAAAAATGTTCAGTGATAGCACTTAAATGGATTTGTCTCAACAGCAGCCAGAATGCTGATTCAAATTCGCACTGAACATTGGAATTTGAAAATTCGCAATGTGTTTTCCCACGATTAAATATTGCTTCGTGAAGTACTCGTTTCATATTTCTGTTCTTTGCGTCCCCTTTGCTAATATTTTTGGTGCATGTTGATTCGGGGCTATTTTCGTGCCTATTGTTCACCAACATTTCCTCTTACATTTAGTGAAAGCAATCTCTCCAGCTGTTTCTCTTACTTGTTTGCAGTCTAAAGGAAATATGTCACAGAGGCCATATATGCAACATTTAAGTCCTCTTTTAACGTTTCGACTAGAATTTCCTTTACGGCTTTTTAAATATCTTTCGTAATAGCGAATAGGGCAAATTTCACGTTTTCGTTTCATGAACGCCAAGACAAATCTGACCCTGGTTTCCATTTCTGTGTAAACTGTTGAATAATCTACTTTAAATAAAACTCCTAAATGCAAGATGAAAAGTCGTTTATCGATCTCAGAAGAAAGATACCTAATTTGACATCTATTTGGTTCAGACAATTCTTTATGAATTCGTTTATGTCAATTAATTAAACAGTTCTAAATTATTTTTAAAGTACACGAGTTGAAACCGTTTTCAAATGCTTCTCGAGATTTGCTTGCAAAAGTACTAGCACTTCAACATCGAGCCAATTTCTCGCAAGTTTAATTTAAGTCAATGATACCTATAAGCATAAAAATATAAAGATATATTTTAATCTAATTGAGTTACCTTACTGAACCTGCTGGTTTTGCACCTAGCGACATGAACCATGAGCTTGCCTTTCCCAAAACACTTCAAATCCGCTTTCGTTAGCAACATGATTATTCGAATAGCAACAAATCTTTTTATTTCACATTTCAAGTGAAGAGATCATAACTTCGTTGGCCAGAAGCCACAAATATAAACGCTTAATACACTGTTTACTGACTACGTAATTAAGACTTTCATTGCACACTCGGAGGCTTTTCGTGTCATGTCGTAGAAGGCTGTCCGTTGGAAAAATCCAATTGCTACCACCAAGGCACCAGAGTGCCTGAGGACCGAGACCGACTGGGTTGTTCATAAATAGTTTTGCGAAGTACGAAATCATCAAGCAAGTTTGATTTAAGATTTATAACTTTTATCAAAGCAGAAGAAAGAGTTTTGGCTAGCTAAAGAAAAATTATACGTTGTTGATGTTGGTCATTATGTTACTTAGATACGTAGCAAGGAGAGTCAACAAGTATAGCAAAACTGGTGTTTGAAAGCACGAGTTAAAGCTTGCAATGATTTTAAAGACAAAAAGCATGATTTTTTCATTTTTTTTCAATCATCGGCTGAAGGCTATCAGTTTCAAGCATCGATGCTCAAATTGCATGGAAACGACTTTAACAAATTCGTCAGTAGCTGAGTCTTTATAAATCATACATTGATTTGTACACAGAAAAAGTACATTTGTAGAAAATCCTCTATTGTCATTCTTCCAAAGCTATACCACTATAGTATCTGCTTTAGGAAAATGACACATAGGATAATGTCGCACAGTTTGAGATCGTGAGACTCTTTTAAACGTTTAAGATCCCTTGTTTGTTTTCTCGTATTGTTTGGAGTTAAGTCCTAAAAACCCATTGTCTTATGAAAAGATGAATTTAAGATGCTTTGCAAAGACGTAGATGACTGTCACACAAGCCCAGCTCTGGAAAATTGCTCAAATGCTTTAAGTTATTAAGTATGAATTAGAACAATGAAGGTTGCCTTCTGCCGGTTCATGACAAATAGTGAATAGCCAATGATGTTTTTTCTCAGAATGGGAAAAAACCCTTCAATATGGTTTTGGGTCAGTCCGTTACATTACAACAAAATGCTTGGCTAACATTCCCTCCTCGGAGATAAAAACTTCACCATCTGCTTTACTTTGGTTTTTGTCGTAAACCTCCATTTAAAAACAATTACACAGCAAAATGGTCCCTTTCAGCCACCGTCAGAAGTTATAAAGATAAATTTTTTAAAAATATTATGAAATATTTTCAAAGAATTGGCCTATCAGTTTTAAACAGGGGGGCCCCCCTTCTAGATTAGCCAAGCTACTGAGAGAGCCCCTTCGTATGAAATTCCCCTACATACAATCATTTTGCTTTCATGATGTATATTGTTTTACTTTAGATTTCCTCTGTAATATATATTACGTATTTGTTTTCCTACACTTTTGAAGGAATAAAGTCCCTTGTACCTTCTTCCTTCAAGGCACCATCTAACTGTTTGGCATGGATAACTCATTAGAATAAAAGTTTGTTGCTGAAGTATCACTACTATGAATTGTTAGCTGCAAGCTGTTAATACAATGGGTTTTGCTAAGAGAGTGTGAGCGAATGAAACGACCAGGGTGGAACTCGAACCTATGACCAGCGACACTCGCTATACTTTCACAGTTCCCGTTTTGCATTAATGGTTGATTTGGTCAGGCACCGCGGATCAGGGGGGACTGGGGGGGCTTTAGCCCTCCACTTTTTGCAAAAAATGCCAAATATTAAGATTCAAACTACCAGAAAAGCCTCTTTTTTACGGTTTTAGCCCCCCCCCCACATTTTTTAGACCCCCCACTTTTCCCAACGCTCCGCGGTGCCTGTTGGTGTGGTCTATGCAACATATTTCTCTACCTATCTCATTGAAAGAAAATAACCCAAGTTCTAATTTTTGATTCCATTTTAATAAATGAAACTGGGAATGAAAAAAGGCAGTAACAAATTAATTTCACCGCAGATTAAATACAGCAAGTGATGATGCGTGCTTTCATTGAGAAACAGCTAACTCTTTCGAGCATACTCGTAGGCCAGAATGACTTCACCATCGCTTTAGAAGCAATTGAAGCAAGCCCTTGTTCCCAATTGGATCAAAAATGGCGGGTGGCAAAACACTTGCGGTGTTGCATAGGGATATTTCGAAGCTTTATTGAGAAAGGAGTAACTCTTGAAGCTCTAAATTGGATATATTAAGACAATGTAGTAACACTTAGTTTAGTCTGCGTTAAATCCAATGGTAGAAATAAGTGGCTCTAAAGCGAATCAAAAGTAAAACACAGAAATATATCAATTACAGGCATACAAACACGGTGGCACTGGTATAACTGCGGTTGTTACTGCAGCATTCAACTCGCAATTGCCACAACAATGCTATGAAAATTCTTATAAAACGTTGCACTTATTAATTGGTAAAAAAGATTACTTTTTAATATTGTTTTCTCTAGCCATACAGCAAATTTGATTTTTGAAAAAGTAAATGGAAAACAAATAGATTAAATTTTAACTAAGCTCTGGTTTCCTGAATTTTTTCAGACTATAGTCAAACGGGGTCTGTAAACTCTGAACTTCTCGCTTTTTTAGTATAACAGAGAATAGCTGTTCATTCAATCTTAGTTCATGCCTGAAATATTTTTTTGCAAGCATGTTAATATAAAAGAATGAGGAAAAATGTTTAAAAGGGTTTTCTAAGTCGGTGAGCTCATTTTTAGGCAATACAGCAACACATTTCATCAGAATGAATCTCATCTTTGGACACTTACCAAACAGTTTTAGAGTTTATGTCGAAATGGATCTTTTTTTTAGAGAATTTTCGACAAGAGTAAATAAAAAAAGACGAATCCACTTGATCGAGGTTGAGTATGATCAGTGCCTTTTACGCCTGATGTATTATTCTTGTCAGAATATATCTCTATTTCCTAATCTACTCTAACGACCAAACTAGAACGTTAGCAGTTGTGTCTCATCAGACAAAGGATTGTTGATGTGTCGTCTTCTCTTGACATGGGAAACAGGCAGAGACTAATGTTTTTCAAGGCAAAGGCATTGAGGCTAAAATTTTCCCACTTTTGGAAAATATGCAGATAAATCAGAAAATGCATCTCGTGCTAAAAATGTGCCATTTCTTAATGTGTCTAAAAAAAGTTTGTTTTTCTCTGTCTACGACCTTTTGAGTATAACGCTGTTTCAGACTGACTGATGAGTTGGTTCAGATTCAACAAGGTAATACCTCAGTATAAAATAGCGACCAGTTTAAAGGCTGGAATACACTAGGCATTTCATTGCAAGTCAACTAAATTCGGCAATTAGATGCCTAGTGTATTCAAGCCTCAAGGGACTAGAAGCATATTTAATAGACGTGGCTGATTTATTCCACCTTTCAGCATTGGTGCGGTTGTGGCTCCAGAAAACGCCCTACCTTTTCTTTGTTAAAACTTACTTCTTCTTAAAAACATTTTCCTAACAATTTATCTTCTTTTGTTAAGAACTTAGGATATCAAATACCTGAAATCTTTGCCGAAAAACAGTTTGAATATCATAGCACGTGAAAAGATGATTGGGCATATCATGCCATGCTGACGTCATAAGGTAATCAGGGAGCAAGTTTTACCTCTTGCAACGCTTCTCTCAGTCTAACGTTGAGTTTTCAAAGATACTTTTTTGATCATAGCAACTCGAAATCTTACCATTAAAGCTAGAATATTGAAATTTAGCGATATTATTAAATTGATAATCTCGTTGAAATGTTCAAACATCCTGCAGCTGTTTCAAAACCTTGGCAAGGATTGTAAAAAATACTTGAAGTAGTAAATATGTTCCACTCTACAGGGACGTTAAATCAAGCTCGCCTGCTATACGTTTTAGAGAAGTTTTGCGTAGAACGTAGAGCTCGCATTGATATAATTTCTTTGCTCTACAACGCATGTTTAAATACGAGCATTCTAGCAGATGTAGGAAGGTTTTCATTGTGGATGAATTCAATGACTGAGTATTGATCGTCATGAAATTGTCTAGTGATTTGATTTCATGCCTAAAATGGAGACATGATACTATTTTCAAGATTCTAAAGAATCAGTTACATGAATAGAGATGAAATGGCTTTATGCATCCATTGCGATTCGCCTCTGAATAGAATGATTTGTGTCGTCTATGCTGCATCAGCACAAATAAACTCGTTAAAAATTTACAATCAAGCTCGCCATAGCACAAAACTATATATCGAGATTAGAAGTGGTTCAATGTTTAATGAACAGCCTCATCAAAACTAATGAAAAGGATTGCAATCATTTTTATCAGCTACTTTCGCAGTGTTTCAACTTGACCTCGAACAGGATAGGCAGAAATTTAGATGCTATCTCCCTTACTTTCGCAAAGGTTTATATAACTTTTTTAATTGCAAAAACAGAGAGATACATTAGATGGTTAGTCATATGCCTTGCTTTCTATTCATCGTAGACCATCTGCGCGTAAAGCAGACAGAATAAAAGAGCTGCAAGATATTTACGTATTGGATGAAATTCATTGATTCACCTCTACCCTTATCCAAATCGAGGCAAAATTTATTGATTTTCAGAACTAGAGACAACAAGGGGAGCGTGGCCGCCACTCAATACGCTCTATTGACCAGAGCTTTTTATTCCCAAGATCATCCGGAGGGATACTTGCAAAAATCGACATTTTAAAAAATGGTAAGGAGGAGGAAAAAGCTCAATTAAATCTTAAGCTAATTTTCATAGACATTTAAAGATAATAATTAATCATTGAGAAGAAATAGGATATCAACTGCCACCATAGACGGATTTAATGGGTGGGTACAGAGATTCAAACAGAGAGTAATGGCTCCTTCCAAACAGGTGTGTCTATGTTAAACTGCTAAGGCAATTTCGACTAAAGATTATAACAGTCCTTTATACCATAGTAACGCCCATACGGCCCTTTGCAAGCAGATTGCAGTACCCATTCTTGTTCAACAAAGCAAAATAAGAACTATTTCGTTGCAACGATTGGCGACTAGACTTTGATAAGACTCTCGAAGCACCACTGCCTGAAACCCCTTTTTGTCATGAGATCAGAATGAGCTTTATTTTCATAGCAATGAATAGCCTGTTGCCAACCCATTCAAATGATTTTCCGTTGTCTTTAGTACAAGTCTAATTCCTGCAGAAGGAATTCTGCTTGCAATTTTTGAAATAAAGTTCTTGTTTCTTGTAGAGTATATTTTTAGAAATGGTCGAAGGATTGCATGTTTGACTTGTGGATGAAATAAACCTCGAACATGCTTTGAATACGCCTAGAAGATCTACAGGAAAATCTTAAAGAAAGTTAAAGCCTTTGCTTTATAAAAGTTCTTTACTAAGATAAATAGTATTAGTTAGTCAGTGATTATAGCACAAGGTAACTATGTACAATGAAACTATGCATGTGCATAAAAAGGTATTGGCAATTTCAGGAATCAATTAAGCCGGACTAAAAGCCTTTTGGAATAGCTTTAATCAGATTCTGCCAACAATTGGTTATGAAATGCATGCATCCAACAGTTTAATTCAAGCATTACACACCTCTTAATAATCAGCTTTAAGAAACATTGTTTGCAGCATCAACGCTAGCTTACGCTACACTAAGAATGAAGCTCAAACCTTTGATAATTTTTCTTTTACCTTTTCTAATGAAGTCTTTCCAATGAAGTTTTTGCACATTCAATGTTTATTGACAGCAGATGTTTTTATTTCGTCTTGTAATCAGCCTTTGTTTAAAAGATGCATCTACCATCCTGAAATGAGCACAAAATCTACAGCTCGTTTTCACGGAAATTAACTATGAAGGATTAGGATAGCAGCCAAGACTCATACTAGATGTTATAGAAAATCTTACATAAAATCATCGATTCAAGTCATAAGTGATTTCAAATCCTTTCTGCTAAGATGATAGTGATCTAGTATCTTCCATCGGCAGACTTTTGCTATTAGATATTTTGATCGAATCAAAGATCAAAGATACTTCGCTATCTTTTCAATCTGATAAACATGAAAGATGAGATCTATGCTCAATGTGAGATTCTTGATATTCTTGAATGTGATATAAATGTCTCAACACTTGTCAGATACACTGCTTTCCTTATCTTCAATAGACCTTCTTTTAAAGTTTTATACCATCTAAACTTCTAAATCCCCTATAGTTTATAAACACAAACCTAAGAAGAATTATTCTATGCTTGAGTGTTAAGCCACCAAACAAGATGACTGCAAAAAAATGAAGTAAAAATTTAAGCATTAATGCTACCGGATATTAATTAAGAGAACATCTCCCTTGTTGCTAATATTCTACAGTATTCCAAGGTTTATTGAACATGAAGGTCACTCTTTTATGGTTTGTCCAAAGCTTTGAAGAACTAGCTGATGACACATCTCATAAAATAGCTTCAGAAAATTAGCTGCTAACAATCTCAGAACGAAGCTTTAGACAAAATGCCTCCATAATTTCTTATAGCAATCAGTTTGTAGAATATGTTTCATGAGTGCAACGCTGCATGGTGAATGTACCATAAAGGTCAATATTCCTCAAATTCTGTTAAGGCTAGAAGCAATCTACAAAACATCAAGTAAGATAATAAAAATATAGCTAAATATTCAAATATTTAAGGACATCTCCACAACTCCACAACAAATCAACTCACTGAAACAGCTAGCAAAGATGTGAACGCATCACTGTACACAAATCCCATTTCATTTAACTAATTCATTTTGCAATCAAACTGTCTTAGACTGATAAAGACCTTCAAATGATAAGAACAAAAAAAGCTAAATGTGAATAGAATTTCATTTACTGAAATCTTTAACAGGTGACAATTTCCAATCCTTTAACTGGCACCCAACATGACTTTGACTTCATGAACAACGACTGCCTATTGCGACTCAAGAAGCAATCAAACAACATCACTAGAATTCTTTCTATACAGTGTTTGCATATTAAAATTATTTTTCAAGTGCAGCTTTGACATCACAGGCTGTGTAAGTCAATAACAATATCGATCAAACAGAGCAATACAAATTTCTGATTATCGAATGAATCAGATCAAACACACCTGTCATTGGTTTAGTTTTTAGTTCATAAGCAGCCCGCTTTGATATGACGTAATTTGGGTTCCAGGCTTTTGTACGCACAGATTGTTCAAATAATAACAAAGAGAAATAAACAGACAGTGTAGGACTGCTACTTAAACCTCTCTTTTTTTATCTACTTTCATATTGTAGGATTTAGACTCGACCATGATTTTTCAGTAAGTTTTCAGCTAACTGAGTGAATGGAGTTTAATTTCAACATACAACTACTTTGGCTTTTCTCTAGTCTCCAATGCAAAAGATCAACTGACCACCTGATTTGACCCAGTACTAATAAATGAATTATGTTTATCAAAATAGATAGTTTGTTTCAATGAAAAAGCGCCAAACAAAATCGTATTAAGCAAAATTAATTTCCGTACGTAAATTGATTTAAAAACGCCGTGACCCAATCGTGATAAAATTTTCAAATAAAATGCTTGAATTTTAGCCATGATATTAATTTAACCTGATCAAGCATTTCCTGAAAGAATCTACATTTTCATGAATTTATCTTCCTCATAACTTGCAATATATAGTAATTATAGAAAATCTGCATTTCCATGTTAAGACCAAAACCGTTGTTTAACATCAGGCTGCCTTCATATTTTCAGTATAAAAAAACCTGTTAAAAAAATCAACTGAATCAGAAATCAGAAATCACTGATCAGAAAACATCAATCAGACATTGTCTCATCTCATTAGGAGAAAAGGGTTGCCTTGTCCGTTATGTAAGTGAGAGGTTTTAATGAAATATAGAGGATAGGGAAACAATGTATAACTTGAAAACTAACAAAAGTCTGTAAATTATATTTTTATCTATAATCTGGAGAAGAAAAGTCAGTGGAGAAAAGAAAGTGAGAAAGAAACTGGCAAGAAAGTGACGAAAAAAGGAGAAATGATGGTGGTGTTGAATATAGAATAATTTTCCATGGATATGTATACTTCCTGTCTGGAAATAACACTCTCTGACATTAAAGACTTGATGAATTTTTTATCATTATTCTTGAAAATATCCATAATTGACTGTAAAAAATCCTTCTAGAAATTAAGAGCATTTGTTGATAACTCTTAAAAATTTCCAGAATATGACTAGAAATCGGATATAGTTAGCACTGAGGTTATTCCCGATACATTCGTTTTCACTATTAAGATCTGGAATGATAAAATCATAAATGCATTTGAGTATGTGAATCAGGGGAGTAGGTAGAAGGGGCAGACTCGCCCTGCCCCAGTATTCTAGAGGGTTTCGCAATAAAAACGTTTGCAGATCGAGGAACAAATACTCGTGTAATTATAATGTGGAGATGTTCTCAGTTTGATAATGAGCACAAATTGTCTCTTAACCCTCTCTCCAATGAATATGTTGGCTTTCTTACATGTGTGTACGCTACCTCAATACGTTATTCTCAAAATAGTTACTTCTATATGTTTAAAAAGAAAATTTGGCTCCCCGTCGTGAATGTCAAAATCTTAACTACTGTGAATAATATTATGCACCCTATTATTTGTGATGACACACTTGCTGAACTAACCTGGCTTAAAGTTACAAGTTTCTAAGTACAAACATGTCTTATGAGATTATTCTGTGTCCTGATTAGATTTTAAAACCATTGTCAGACATCGTGTTGTGCTGGCCTTCAAAGGGAATCGTGGCGACGGCACTGAAAATAACAGCAGTTGTGAAATAAAATTTGAAGCGGCATTATATTGAAGGCAATATTATCTGTCAATAGATATAAGTCGAAATACATTAAAGAATCACCAGAGAGAATATTTGCAATGGAAAGCAAACATTTTGATAAACTCAATTAAATTGTAGCATGTCAGGCGATGTCACAGTTGATTAACAGAAGCAGAAACACTAGCAGAGAATTGAGCTAGAATATAAATCTAGCCCACGTATTCAAACATTGAGAACAATATGGTTCAATTTACTTTCTTAATTCATTATAACGACTTGCAATAGAAGAAAATATTTCAGTAGGCAGAAGAAACAAACTTTTAGCACCCAATGAATAAATAGCTTAAAGCTTCTAAAAATACTTTCTTTATTTTCTAAACCTTAGAACCGAAGAATATTGAAAATCAAAGTAGACCCAGAAGATAGAACCAAGATAATTCATGGGTCTTCAATGAGCACAAGTCTGATAGTTTGTGGGTGGGGATGGAACTAGTAGCAAAAAGTAATGAACATTGTTAGATTTGATCTACAGAAATGCAAATCAGCCATTCGTCTAAATAATCTTGCCGTCATCATTTGTCATGGAGCCGGCTGTCTCCAAAGATGAAAGACACGTGCAGATTTAGATTACAGATAGAATGTGAGATTGGTGGTCTTCTTACTTCATCATTTATAAAGTTGTTTTGACCAATATAGAAATCTTTTATGACTCTATCGAACCAATTAAGTAAGAGAAAGAGCAAATAAGATTTGAAAAACCAAAATCAACCTCCAATAGCAATAATCCGTTTTTAAAATTGTCAAAGAGGAAAAAAAATGAAGATTAGTTCAGTGCATCCAAAACATGCCTCAAAGTTTCAATTATGCTAGATGTGGTGTGCAAGCATTAGATAAAGGGTTTAAGGCACTATGTCCCGTCAGTCAACCGTTCAGAGTTAACAATAGGCTTTGCAGTGTGTTTAAAATCGAGAAACAATGAAGATTAGCCGATTGGCTCCGTAACAAAAGGTCTATTGTATAGTCTAACCAATAGGTTTTCACTATAGTCTAACCAATGGGAATTTAAATGGCCAGCGAAATACATCGGGACATTTAACTTCAAGCGACCTGCACAAATGGAGTTCATAAAAGGAGATTGAATTGGCTATCGCCTTGTTTAAAATTTTTGTTGCAACCCGACGTTAGTTGTTTATCCCATATACTTCTACTAGCCAAATAGAAATCTTATGGTTTCAGCGACGACGCAATGGAATTTATGTATAGTTATCTAGATAATAGAATTCAACGAGTAAAAATAAACTCAGATTTTAGTGATTGGTTGGAAACAAAGCAAGGAGTTCCTCAAGGATCAATCTTAGACCCGTTGCTGTTCAATATTTACAATATTTTCAATATTTCTGTATTTTAACAAAAGCAACTTATGCAACTTTGCAGACGATAATATAATTTGGTTGTCAGGTGCTGATATGAATGAACTAACTGACGACTTAGAATCGGAAGCTGCTATTTTTAATAAATTGTTTAATGAACATTTTTTGTTGCTCAATGGCAATAAAAGCAAGCTTATAACATTTAAAGCCAATCGATCCAATTTAGAGGAATCTGAAATTTAAAAGAATGGTTCTACTATAATAGAAAGTAAGAATGTTAAACTTTTGGGAGTAACATTAGACCATCAACTTAGATTAGAAGAACATATTAAAGTTTTTTGTAAAGAAGCTGGTAAAAAGGTAAACGCTCTAACCAGGATTGCTTTGTATATGGACGAATCTATGCGAATCATTTTAATGAATTATTATCATATTTTAATTATTGTCCCTTTATTTGGATGTTTTGCAGTAGGAAAAGTAATAGCCGGATAAACCGGATTCATTAAAGCGTAATGAGAATAGCTCATGATGATTATGAATAAACATTTGAGCAACTTTTAATAAAGAATAAAACAATAACTTCTCACAAGAAAAAATTTACAATATCTTGCGATAGAAATTTACAAAACATTTAACGGATTGAATCCACCTTTTATGGATGAAATATTTTCCATAAATGAATGCCTATATTACTTAAGAAACTCCCAATTCAAAACAGCGGAGCCACATTACAAAATATAGGGATTTAATACCGTATCATGCAGATGTAGCCAAATATAGAACTCAGTTCTAAATGAGATGAAGTACTCCCTTACTTTAAAAATATTCAAGAAAAAAATTTCAAAATTTTCATCGTTTAATTGTACTTGTAATCTTTGCAAGGAATACGTTAGCAACATCGGTTATATTTGCTCTATATTATATTTAGCATTGGTAATTTAAATTAGATGGTTTTAATTAGCTTGAGTATGCATAGCTAGAAATTGTACCAATTTTAAATAAAGAAAGAAAGAAAAAAGAAAAATGACCCTCTGTCCTTTCTTTTTTGAGGTCCTAAAGAAGATTATTATTCATCCTTTTTTATTTTAATGAAAAATCTTACGCAAAACTGCTAAGAAAGTCTATGTGCTGTTAAGGAGATGATGCAACCACCTTTTATTGGTAGAGATACAAACATTTGGCAGTCGTTGCGAGAACATGAATAATTTAGTAAGAAGACAGGTATATAGTGTCCCTATCAGAATTTTGAGAGCACAACACAATGTCTTTACCGACGTGATTGATCTTTCTAGATGTGAAGAAGAAAGGAGCAACCAAAGCTCATAGACAAAGAAGAGGGTTGTCTGTTACTAGTGTATAGCTGTTACTACAAATTATAAATTTGTAGATAGAGGGGCCAAGAGGAATAAATGAGAAACCGCAAAATGATCATATGAGTAAGACCAGGACGAAAACGGCACGACTAAGAAATCTTTTAGGTGTAGTGTATGAAAAGTAGTAAATAAGAGTCACCATCGTGATCCAAAATCGAGAGCTTCTTTTCTACTTAAGAGTCAAACTTTCTTATACAAAAATTTAAAATGAACGTTCACCTGCACATATGAAGCATAATCAAGGACAAAATAGATATCATTTTATGGATGTTGATTGGGCTCACACTTTCAAGGTCTCAATGCAAAGCTTGTAAGTACCGAACAGTGATATTTTGGAAAACAAACTTTCACTGGTGGGCACAATTAAGTGTAAATCAAATTGGATACAAAAACAAACCTCTGTAAGTGGTATTTGTTCTCTTAGATTTCAGTCTCTGTAATCAGGCAATAAAACTGACTCAGCAAGCGTCCTTAGCCTTACGAGCGAAATCCAATACGCAAGATTTGTTATTTATTGTTGATCTAAGTAACTCCGCTTACGATCCCTTGGCTATGTTTAAAAGGAAGATGTTGGTGTATTCTGGACTTCTGGCTTTTCTAAGCCAACCATAGAGCCTTGGTGTGGTAAATCTTTAATCCCGTGTCTAGCAGTGCTTTGTGGATGCACAAATTCGTTCTATCTCATTCTTAACATCCATTCTTTTTCGGTTCCTACCGTATATTACTTGACATAACTGCGGTAAGGCAAATACAGGATTTGGCAAAAGCCAATTTCAGACGCTATTGAAGAATTCAGAGAGAGGAGTTCATTGAAACCTCTTTGATTGGATGGCCGTTATGCCATAAATACGTTGTCAATAAATTCTTTTAATTTATCAATAAGTTTTAAGTTAGTTGATCAAATTTTTATCAGATACGGACGCCCTTCAAACCAAAAATTACCCACTGGAAAATTCTTATAAATAATTACGCAATGTTCATTGGAATGTGCCTTGCATGATTGAGAATCGTGCCCTGCCTCTCAGCTGTCACAAATAGCTATATTACATGAACAAAATAGATATACAAACAATATTTAACTGCAAAGTGGCACTTAGTGAAGGTGTGATGCACAGAGTGAGAAATATGGTATAATTATTACCTTCTATGCTATGCGCAAGTGCTGATGATCTCGTCAGGTGAATACAGTCAAGAATCAATCTGTGGAGTAAGGAGTGCACTGCAATCGCCAGAGACTGAGTTTAATTTGACGAAGTTTGATACTTTGCAGGTGCTGCTTTGTCAAATCATTCAAATCTCTTTGTATACAAACAAAGAGAGATTGTTTAAACAAATCAACACTATAAAGAAATCAACCTGCCTACATCGACTTGAGGAATTTGGACAGCGTCTCGCAGATCGGTGTAAATTTTCAAATGCTGATGTTGACACTTGAGCTAATTATGCCTGCGCGCACACTGCCAAAACAACGTAATTCTTTTGAATCATATGAACGGTGTGTCGAATGCAACGTCTGGTTAGGCTTTGAAATACTTTGTTTGAAAAGATATTGCTACCCATAACATAAATTGCAAAAAGGATATACGGTATAAACTTCTCAAAGCCCTTTTTGGTGTTGCGATACTTAATCACAGCCTTTGCAGTGCCGTCTTCTGCAAAGATTTACGAAAATGTATGAATAAATGGGAATTCTCATTTCATTCAAACACGACTTCATTATTTTACTCAAATTCATGGCAATGCACGGGACTGTCATCGTCGCAACTTTTGGCAGCATTTATCCACAAAAGCAATACAATTTTATGTTTATGAAAAGGTTTTAGAATACGAAGCATTCTCTGATAATTTCTAATGTCTTGGGCTGTAAGGTGAGAAGGTTCTTAGCTAAGTCGATTGATTTTACTCACAAAGAAGGAGTATGCTATTCTGTCTAGTTTAGGTGCACCGTTACAAGATTGTTTGTTCCTTAACACATGATGATACTTTTATAAACTGTTTTTTGTCTTTGCTGGTCCCTTTCTAGTTTTTTTGCAAAATATAGACAGGGGAATTTTGTGAGAAATCCAGCAAACAGGGTAACCGGGATATTTTCTTTTGATATGTGATCCTGGTGGGCCTTTGAATCAAAATCCATCAAGGGGCCCTAAAATTAGGGGGCTGGTGGCCACGTGACCACTGTTCCTTGGGCATCGGAATGCAAGAAAAAATATGAACTACCTATCTTATCTTAACTTTGACCAAAGTTGCCAACAGCCTGTGTTTATTAGCAAAAGTGTACATTTGTTGACTTTTGTTTATTCGAAACTAAACTTTCTCAACATGACTATCAGGAGAGCTTGTCTTAATTGATACGTTGGTAGGCAGCCCCCCCCCCCTCCCCTTTCTGTGTATCTTCTTCAGGCAATTTGTTTATACTGCTGAAAGCGTAGCCTTCATGCAGACTTTACAAATAGAGGAAATTTGTTAAGTCTGTGCACAGGCTACTGAAAACTAGGCATATCGTTCTGCTACTGCATATGACTAAACAAGGCATACCAAAAATAGCTAGCAGCCTTATTTTCGCGTAAGAAAAGGATCTGGTAAACAAACACCAGAACAGGAGTACATTCTTGTGCATTAAATGTACTTTTCAATGAGAAGTAAACAATGTAAATCCATGTTTTGTGAAAAGGTTCATTTAAGAAACCAGATGCTGGGCTGTAAAGAAGTCAAGGCAATTCCTTTACTGTCGAATATCTCTGAACCTCTGAAATATCATCAAGCTTCCTAATCTATTTCACTAGGAGGGAAAATCCTATTGTCCTTAACACTAATTATTACTAAAGCGTCAAAAAGTGTTTACGCAATGAAAAACTACCAGGAATAGGAAATTGTTATCTTTGACCATGAGGTTGACCAGGGCTTCGTTTTGAAGCTCAATCTGCAGAGACAAAAGAATAGAAGAACTTTGCTATGCAATTATTAACTATTTAAATTACTGGAAAATGAGATGCATATGCATCGTAGTTCCTTTATAAGTTCCCTAATTGAGCTCGTGGAGAAATTTCGTTACAAGTGATATCTTTGGAGAATTTTGACGAAAATGTTAGTCACCAAACGACAATATTTTTCTATAAGTAATTTTGATTCAAAAAGGCTAGTTTTGCCAACATGCATGACGTTACAACTTCATACATGGACTCATTAAGGAAACTGCTGAGGTTAGAAAAATTTTGCTGGAAAAATTTTACTTCAAGCTGTTTTAAGCTGCAAATCGATTAGTCAACTCTGTCACAACTTCAGTCTCAAAACAGTTTAGTGGACTTACTGTGTGTCCATGTTCTAATTGCCAGGTCCTATGGAAGGTAATTAAGTGAAATTTGTGAACTTCAGATCACCTAATCCTTAGCCATGGCTAAACCTATACTACTGCTGTTGTCTACAGTGTTTTGTGATTGTATGGAAATTTAAGATTATGGCACATTGGAGGAGAATTAAATTATTGATGAAATTGAAATTGCTGAATTGCTGGACTAGCAGAAATCCATTGTTTGCCATCATAGTTGCAATTTTGTCGCTTCTGTAATCCATTGTTGTGAAAATATGCTTAAACTCTCCCTGGATATTCCCTGTTCATCTCTCGAAGACTGTACAAGCCTCCTGAGATACAGTTTCTATGGATATATTCAACTGAAAATTCACTGTTAAAAGTATGAATGGCGATGAAGATAAAACCAGAACGTGGTTGTATCTCTGATTATTAGCAATGAATGGTTTTTGCGTTGGCTATTATTTTTAGCCACTAGCCATCAGTTTTGCCTCTATTGAGAAGGCAGAAAGTGACGAACATTTCCAAAATGAGTACCATTAGATATTTTCTAATACGTGGAGAAATGTTTTTAAAGAAAGCAACACAAATTCATTTTGTTTGTAAAGGCAGTACCACTAACACCAAAGACAGGTACTTTCATACTCATGACAAAAATATAGGTACAAATATTTTCATTTAAGAGAGAGAAAACTCAGAGATCAATTTTTAAAAGTTCATTTCTCATGAATTTGAATTTGAAGAAGGTAGAATTCACAAAAACTTATTTAAAAAAAGAAGCAGTTCGAGAGATGTTCCTTTCAAGATTCTCCACATCTGTTGACTATTGTTTTGCATCTTATGATAGTTTGCAATTTTATTTAGAGATTTATAAGTTTATTGTTTCATGTTTTATTGTTCTTAAAAAAATTATTTTTGTATACATTTTTTACCTATGCTGGATTTCGCATAAGTTTAGCTTTTTTACATTACAATATAAAAAATACAAAAAGTAACTTCTCCATGCAAAGGATTTGTTCATAATTTTTCATTCCATGATAAAAACTCAATCAACTAAAATTTGAATGAAACAAATCAAAACCAATTCGTCTTATTCAAAAATATTTGAATACAATAAAGCCACGTCTCAATTAATCAAAATAAATGAAATGATCTGAGAAAATTGTTTTGAGAATTGTCAAAGGTGTTCCATTAATTTTCAATGGAAACTTTGAGAGAGATTTTGAGACAAACTTTTCTTTAAACACGGCAGAATAACTTTTCAATTTTTCTACATGCGTCAGATCTGCAATGCATAGGTCGTCTAGGAGATGCACTTAAACTGGCAGTGATAAAATTCGATTTAAATCTCGTATCAAGTATGGTTTATTACATAGCTGAAAAGTCCTGCAGTAATGCTGTTGTAAAATTGGATACAAGATCCGAGGTTCGAATGTAGTATTACAATAAGGCTAATATAGAAAGCGAAAATCCTGACAATCTTTGAAGGCAGTGTGTAATACTGTACAATAGCCATTTTTTGTTGATTTTCGAGAGTCCTCGAAGCTAGAGAAGCTTGACAAATTAGCAGAACTGGTCTATAGATCTCTTGAGCACGAAAGTTTTAACCAAGAAAAAGCAGTCTTTTTGTCACAAGAACTTCGAAACAAGCTCGCTCAGAGACTCGGAGCCTAACCATAAAGGCAAAAGAAAAACATAAACATCTGACCAGCAACTACTGCCAAATGTGCTTAAGAGTTTGATCGATAGAAGCATAGGATTGGCTTAGAAACCAAAAGTATGTTTGTCATAGAAAGACGGCGAGGGAGTACAATTGGTCAGTTTAGGTATCAAGAATTAGATATGTTGATTAATTTTCACATGTAGTATCAAAGAACTTTGAGCCACAAAACAGAATATCTAAGATTTCATCTAAAGATCTATTGAGCATTAAGCATTGCTCATTGAAAAATAATAAGGCCAGCAAGGTTCGCAATTAAAAACATACTCGATTAGACAGTCAGTTTCAAAACCTTGTGCTTCTATCCAATTCCTACATACTATAATTCTGCAAAACCCAAGCCTTTGTAAAAATTTAGATCAAATCTGTCTCTTGCGTTAACACTGACCCATAATCACGGTCATTATTTTACTTTTTGAGCAATAAAGCAATTTTACAATGACCAACCCCTAATGCATAAATTAAGAATATTCCACCAGTTATTATTATTGCAGATATTGTCCATTAATAAGACCTGTTTGTGACGTCAGAGGGAATTAAAGTTAGTCTATAAAATGGTTATTGTTTATAGCATGTCTTGACCTACACCTATTTACAGTACAGCAATCCCCTGATTTAAGCGAAGTTGCAAATGTGGATTAAAGTACGACTTTCACAGCTACCATTGGTTTGTAAATAACATATATACAAATATTTTGAAAAACAATGACATGGCATTGATTGTTGAATGATAAATGATAACACTATAGATTGTAAAGTTTTGTGTATCCTAGCAAATCATTCTAATGCTGATTAAATGAGGTTGGATTTTGTGCTAAATTCGCAGCTTAATCATCGGATTAATTGTTATCATAACTTCAAATTAAGATCCCATGTTTTGACTAACACTTTTTTGTTTTTCATATTTTTAAAAACAATCTAATGGTCGTTAAAATTTGATTGATTATTCGACATAAAATTTGTGTGCACAGTTTATGGAGCACAATATCTCGTGCAGGGAGCTGGGAGCGATGACGAAATAGAATTTCTAACATTACTAGCTAAAAAAGCGAAATTTACCTTGGAATAAAAATAATCGAAAAACTAATTAAAGTTGAATCCCGAATCAACTTGGGGTCTTTGGGAACACAAAAGACATTTTGCGTCATTAAAGGCAAACATCTCCTACTTAATGCCTTTTACCGAGAGTTTTTTAACCACAATAGGGTAACAAGGATCTTATCTGAAGCGCTGCAAATTAAAGAGGTTTCTAACAGATATTGTTTGTACTGCCTTTCGATACGAGTTATGTATTCTTAGTATTGCTTTACATGAGCTTAACCCTGTGGATAATCAATAAAATGAGATGCAAGAGTAATAGTATGATCTCCTTGCTAACCCACTTCATAACTGGCAGACGCTATAAACCCATGTACCTTCAAGAGAGTAGTGTCTCTACCTCAAACATTGCATCGAAAAATTGAGGTGTAAACTAGTGTTCCAGGCATTGACTCTCACCTAAAACCCGGTTTGGTTAAGTTACACGAGGACGTTATAGTACCGATATAACCTGTACACGTATCGAAATGGTTTCAATCCGGATCACAACCTTCCTATGCCGGTATTGTATCGACATTGAGTAAACGAGTGGCCTAAAAACAGAAGATGTCATGTAAAGGACCTAAGGGATGTTTCCACTTAAGACCTAAAACATAAATATCTTTGAATTTTGTTGCATTAGAAGCAATGGCCAGAATCCAGTGACGAAGGCCTAAGTTTAAACATACCTTCCAATGCGTCTTTGATGCTGAGAAAACAACTTCGTTGACAGCAAATGACTCACTGTTTCATTGTTTCAAAAAACAGGCCTACGGGAGTTTTTGAAAGCAATTGTTATCGAAGGTGACTTCAGATAAAGCAATTCTAACTCCAGATAAACGAAACGAGACTAATACTGTCAGAAATGACTTGATTGTTTAAAACAAGAATCGGTCTGAAGAATACCGTCAAGAAATACATCATATCAACTCTCGAGAGACGAGAAACAGCAATATCAAGAGCAATGGGAATTGGAAATCATGTTCCAGACACATTGGGATTTGCTAGTTGAATAGGAGATGATCGGTTAATTGAACATCAAAGTATATCCACTTTGCAGTTGCCATTCACATTTATGAACACATAACACAGACACAAGAACGAACAAACCGCAATTTTCATTCAAAACCTATGAAAAGTAGCGGACAATCTTAATTACGAATTTCACTTAATTCTCAATAATCTAACATCGGTGTTAAACATCGAAATAATCATTTCAATTAGGTTTACAAGGAAAACCAATTTCCCCAAAATAGTGCATACACCAAGCATTTATTGCAGTTTAACTACAATAATAAAATCTCTTACAAAAAGTCTTTTCACAATCTTTTAAAGCAAATACTTTACTTTCAAATGCTTTCAGAAGAATGAGAGATGCCGGGAGTCTGGTACCGAAACTGGCTGCAACTACACAATAAAAGATTTCAAAGGGTCTTGAATATATCTTTGGTTGAAGCTCAAAATTCCATTACCACGAAAAATTCCTAAGGAACGCAAGTTTTTAAGCGAACAGTGTTAAGAAAACAGAAAAAGAATATAATTGCACAAATGGCCTATAAATTTCCTTCATTTTGCTTTCAAAATAAACCTCTAAACTTGGAAATGCCTTGAGAAAAAATGCATGCCTCCCACCTAGACAACGATTAACCGCTGTCAGATTCACAAAACATAGTATATGGGGTATTTGAACAAGGACATTTACAGATTGCAACTTGGGTGATGTGTAGATTCGACAGGACTAGCGAAGAGATACAACTGGACTCAAAATCTGATGCCATCGGACTCACAATCTGATGCAACCGGACTCATAATCTGATGCAACTGGATTTATAATCTGATACAACCGGACTCATAATCTGATGCAACCGGACTCATAATCTGAAGCACTGGAACTCATAACTTGGCAGCAAATTACAGGCTAAGATGACCAAGCAAAATAAAGTCTAAACCTCTATCAGCTTTAAACTACAATATAAAATTTAAGAAAATTGAACTAACTCCATGCCGGCTATAGATCAGTGCACCATTATTCGAATCCCCTTGCCAATTGTCTGTTTTATTGTCTACACGGTAGTTTCCTGTTTGGTTGGACATCGCACGTTAACAAATACGCCACAATTGGTGTAGAGAACTTCTCCGGATGGAAATGAATGTGCTACATCATCAGCTGTGCTTGCCGAAGTTCGTCTGCTCGAAGATAACTTGTCTTTTGTCACGCTGGAACCAACTCTATGCTTTTTAACATGGCAGGCGTTGTCCGGTGAGCCTGCAGCTGCATTTTCTAGCACTTTTGATAACACAATATCAGGATGCCTTAACTGTCCACTTCTATATGGTGTTGCTGAAGTAGTAAAACTACAGAAGCAATCATCGTTGTCGTGCAGTTCAAATTTTCGGCATTCAACGTCATCGTTAAATTTCCATTGATCGTTGTCAACAATTTTGCAAAACAGCTTTCCGTTGTGGTAGCTTCTCGACAGCTTGCCAATATTTGTGATTGTTACTTCAATAGGATAGGGTTTACCCTTCACCAAAAAGCCGTCTTCATCTGCCCCAACTTTTGTTGTCACCCCAAAACTAGGCTGTTTGAAGGTAAAAATATATAAAAATGAATGATGACATATTTAAAAAATCAACAATAACAAATATTATAGACGTTCTGAAAAAATAAGAAAATTTCAAATTGCTACAATCCTTGCCAAAATTGTTGGAACACTTGCGCAAAGCTGAAGCTTTTTTTGAAAAATCCCCCCCTACCCCCCATTACAATGTTGTTCAATTGGGCTGTTTTGATCCTGAATGTAAAAAATTTTTCACTGAAAGCTGTATGAAAGTATTGAGAAAATAAATCAACATTGTACGGGGGGAGGGGGTCGAAATTTTTGAAGCGGTAGTGATATTTTGGTAAGGTAGTTTTAGACTTGCTTTGTTTATTTGCATGCTGCAATGGGAAGGCGTTCCAGTTATTTTTGGCAAGGATTGTAGTCCCAAAGAGTGGAAAAGGTTTATAAAAGCACTAGCGTTTCTGTAAAACATCATTACTTTATCATCAAGCAGTGAAACGTCCTGTATTCTTAATTAAGTTCTATTTCAAGAATTGATATTTTTACACCTCTGTTCTACCAATTGCTGCTAAGCCAACTAAATATAAGTTTTCCTTATAATCCTATTAGAACGGTTGATTTGCTGATGAATCTGCTGTTTTTTCCTTCTCATCTGAGGTGATCTCACAACTTCCTTTTTTTTCAAATCGAGTTGGCGTTCTTATTGTTCTTACATTTAAAAAAAGACAAATTTATGACCAGATTTGCTGTCTCTTGTTCCTTTCAGGTGCTCGTTGTCTGGGGGCAGCCTGTAAAAGGCTTTTACCATAGGAAATAAATCTTGGGACATATATTTTTTAGTAATGTGCAGATATCTGTTATTTGGCGGTGCGGTGCTCACGGTATCAAATAATAACTGTTTCGAATATAGGAACTATAAAATGTAAAACGGTATCAATATAATATAGTTCACATGAGCTAATGCATAACTACTAGAGCATCAAGCAATGGCTTACAATAGTTTTTCTTACTGCACCAAAGCCATTGCACTAAGTTAGATACCTTCTAAATTTTGCATAACGGAAACAGCTATAGATGTTGATCATGAATACAAAATACTTTCATCGATTACTGTAGATAGACTATACTAGATGAAGTACACTAGATGAAAATTTGTCGCATGACATTGCTTGGTAGGTAATTTGCCCGCTGAATCATAGCATTGATAATCGCAAATCAGATCAGAAGCGGGTATTTACTTTTTTGTAGGCACAAAAGTAATTAAAAAAAACGAGATACTTCTAAATATTTACAATGAATCGCATCGATAGCATTACATTTAGGCATGTTTAGGGTATCAAACATTTATCGCACAAAATCATCAAATTCGCGTATTAGTAAACATTAGAAAATAGAGAGTCAAATATTTACAGTATAGAATAATTAAAGACATTGAGATTTTCAATATTTACACTATATTATTTTAAGACAATCGAATATTGTCAGTATGGTATGTACATATCACTGAGATTTATGCCCAATCCATTTCAAAGTAATTCAAAGAGCCCAAATGTGCAGTAACTGTAAGATAATTAGCAGATCTCAACTTCTTTGCATCAGATCGTGCATGTCCTGCCATGTCAACTAATTTTATCCTATCGGTTTAAATCCTGGCTAATAGCCTCCCATTGAGGTACAGTTGGTGTTTTGCACCATACAGAATGAGATGTCTGAAAAGATGGCTTTTTGGGTTTCAGAAATAATGAGATTTGAAGTGCCAAATTTTAAGGAGCTTTTGAACTAACTGCATGCATGCCATTCGAAAAGCACATGTATAATGCGTGCAAACACTATTTCTTTAAAACCACCACCTCGTAAATTTTTAAAAAAAGCATAAAATCTTCGAACAAAGAAATTTTGAGCAGCATTTCCTGCTCTGAGCTGTGTTTTGGACAACTTTGTTTGCAGTTTCGAAGATATTGGAGGACAAATTGGTATCTAGTTTCGATGGTATTCGAGGACCCAGGAAAAAACAATTTAATTCTTATCGATATAACGAAAAAAAACCAGATATAACGAGAAAAAATTTTACAGAAAAAAATCATTCCTGTTACAAAATAATTAATAATATTTTGAAATGATCTAACTTATGTAAGCTACGTACCGTGGTATTTGCGACTTCAAATTGTTTACTAAACCCGCCCATGTCTTCTTGATCCTATTAAAAAACTGCACAAGTTAGCAAAAGCTGTAACCATAGTAAGGGAGAAAGTTGGATGAAAAATTCATGATGCTAAATACAGAGAGCGATGCATTCGTGTTTTTCTTTCATGAAATGGCTATATGCTAAAAGTCTCAATAAGCTCATACACTGTTGCATATTGCAATGTTTACGTACTCTGGAAGATCTTCTCACCGCACATCAGTCGATGCTGATAATCCATTTAACCAGACAACAGTTTCATCACACTAAACAAAAGTATATTTGATACAATTGATGTACCAGCTATGACCAAACATCCATGAAAATTTTGTCAATTTTGTTTGTGTCAAACTGTTGTTTGGTCTTAATTTTCATTGGCAGCTGACTTTATAGCTCGCTTTGAAAGAAATAGGAAAATGCTGAAGGAATACCCTCCTTAAACATATGAAATGAAATAAAATGAAATGAAATAGGGGTGCCAAAATGGATTAGTCAAACAATGTCAGGAGAGCTTCGTTTCAATGCAAAGTCAATAGAAAAGAACGATGCCAGAAGTTTCAAGCAAAAGCGCACTTCCTTGGACAAGGATTTCGGCACGAATAATTCTCCGCCTTTCTTAAGAATTTTCGTACAGCAATTGTGACAGATTTATCAATTATCATTTGCAAAATCGATAGCCTCACTCTTTTTGCTTTGTTTTTTACAACGAGTGGAAGAATCTTGCCACTGTCCCAACAACTATTTTCTTGTGCGCCAATTAAGCCCCAATTACATATCACTTTAAATAATTGATTTAAACATCTTGATAAGCTGTTAATGGGATTTCTTATTCAATTTATGGTGTCCTCAATGTTAATTCAGCCACTTTATTGCAAGAATCGAACGTTCTGAGGCCTTAAATTTGCATTTTATTTACCTTTTGGTTAATAAACCTGGTGCAAAATCTAACAATGTATTTGGATGACTCTTTGACGTAGATAATCTTGAATCTTGTATATAAAATCTACCTTGCACATTTGCTCGTTTTCTAACTTGAAGAAATAGGTGTTCAATTACAGTTCAATTAAAGTTACATCCACCACTGTCTCAATAGTAATTCACCCGCTTTGTTTAGATTTGAAGAAAAGTGAACGGCAGAATTTTAGAGCTGGAGCACGATTTAAGATAAGTTAAGTGATAAAGAAGTATCCGAATGTTGTGTTAGAATTAAGGCGAGTAGTGGAGTGATAAAACCCAAAAATAGGCCTTCGAAGATCGATTCTAGCAGCAGGATGGTTAGATTTCGAAGAAGATGATCCCGCTAGCATCCAATCAATGAAAGTCTCTCTATGACGATTTTGAAAAAACAAACAGCCTACCCAAGGGTTCGCTGTCAGTCAAAACATGCTAAGCACTAGGTTCAAGATTCTGTCAGATGTTAACCGTTTGCTGCTATTAACAAAACGTACCTCGGTTTTAAAGTTCACCTTCAATCGACATATCAAAATTGGAGGCTTTTCTGTTTCTAAAAACACAAAAAATTTATGGATATACAATCAGTTCGATTCATAATGGCAAAAGCTTAGAGATAAATACAGTAAATTTATACCAAATGAAACCGACATCTGGACCTTCGGAGGAATGAAAATGAACAGGATGACTCGCTCTCATGGAAATAAAGACAAACAATTTATTTCCTGCCATGAAGATCTCACTTAGGGAACAATGGTTGCAAAGGAAGGAATTTGTTGCATAAAGTTTTGTGGTAAGGAACCATAACCAATGTAGTATAAAATAAAATAAAAGGTTTCAAATGCAGGTTTATTTAGTGTATACTAAAATCCTAACGAATCTAAACAAATCAAATTAGAAGAAACAACAGCATCTATTCCTGGGTACCAAAGGCACAAAATTTCGAGCCCTTAAAAAGAGAACCAAACGGAGAAGCGGAAAAGCCTCTGGATATAGACGCTCCTCCGCTTCCCGCTCCTGTCTTCTATTTCCACGCTCGAATTTATGTGGCTCTGATACCCATGGCACAAAATCTAGAGTTCCAAAAGTTCGCATGCCAAAACAGTGGGATTTAAAATAGGGAGTTTTCAAACATATTATATACCTAGTCTGGACGTCAGCAATGTGAACTCAACAATACACTCATTTTTTTATACGAAACTGGCTATAAGAAAAGGGTACTGGACAGTCAGAAAAAATTAAGAAACTTCAGTACTCGAAGCAAAAAAATTAAGAAACTATTAAATCGCGATAAAACTGAGAACAACGAAATTTTGTAAAATCCAAGCACACGATTGCCCTTTTGGCCTAGAAATTAAGAGCATCTAAATACAGCATCAGAACGGAAGCGAATCTCTTGACGTGATAAAAAAGGTCACGAACATTTCATAACATCATTCATGATATCGTAATTAAGAAACTCTCAAGAAACATTGAGTATTGAAATTTCTAGAACATTAAGAAACTGGAGTACTCAACATCGACCTTTGTTTCTTATAAAAAAAATGAGTGTAGCAAAACAGACGAAAACATTAGCAAGCCCGAAGAGATGGACTTCAAAGAATATTTCGCGCAAGCTAGAAAATCCTGAGGCACTATTACTTCTAAGGTGCATATTTTATTAAAGTTGATTGAAGTGAACAAAATGCACACATACCATTCCCAATATTGTCTGTTTTCCAAATGAAGCTAATTTCTTCGTTTGCATTTATATTCTAAAACAACGCAATTAAGCATAATAATATGAATACAAAGAGCGAGTTTTATAATGCTATTAGCATACTTGTATGGGGACACACGTAAGAAGAAATAACATAGAAATAACTCCATGTTCGTAAAATGAAATGTGCTAAAAAAAATCTGTTTGCTAGTAGTTCTACAAAGAACGTACCTGCTCTTGTAACGAAAGGCAGGTTCTAAACATAGATAACATAAACACGAAAACAAAAATCCACGAAATAACAAAATGGATACATGCTTATGGCAATAGCAGGGTCATGTAGGAGATGGTCTAAATGGTTTGCTGATTAATTGGGAGAAATTAGGTAAGGGAAAGATTGACAGAACGGCCTAAAAATTTGTGCTTAACGAACGCGGAGGGATCACCCCAGTAACCTTTTCAGTACGGCATTTTTCATTTAATAGAACTTTCAATAGTTTTTTGTTGAGAGATATTTGAAAAAATGCTAAATTTTTCTTTTCCAAGAAAACCAAGCTTCTAAAATCCAGACATATTTGTTAGTCTGAAGATGTAAAAAATTAAAAAGAATACTGGGTGCAGAAAAAATTCCAAAGCGTTTTCGAACAGTCAACTCTATTACCTTTAAAAGATTAGTGATACACTGTTTACATATATGATGGATTTCCCTGCTCTGAAATTGAAGAATTGCAAACTAGAATGAGCAGGGACTTTTATTGTTAAAGAGTCCAACACATAATTCATAAATGGTTTTTGAAGGAAGAAAACATTTTGAAGCGTACTAAAGCTTTTCGTCTGAAACTCTTCAGAGTATAAAATGTCATAACTCTTCAGAGTATTTGCCGGAATGTGAACCTAACAAAATGGTGGATCTGTATTTCGACGTTTTAGCGCCTGTTGAGAATGCAGATTTTTTTGGTCATATGGCCAGGAATGAGACTTGTGTTTATGCAACCTTTTTTACCTGAGATTTTAACTCAGAGTGAACGGACAACTAACTCGTTCTGATGTTTCATACTCTGAAGAATGTCCGACGAAAAGCTTTAGTATGTTTCAAAATGTTTAATTTTTTCAAAGCCATTTTTAAATTCTGTACCACAAAAAGACTGTTTACATATTTCATAAGTAAACAAACCATTTGAATGTCGCATGGAACAAGACTGAAGGTAACTGATTCTGCGTTCAAGCATTCGAGGATTGGATCGATGACGTCAATCTGCAGCTGATTCACGTTTTTCAAAACAGTTCGAACAAAGTTTCTAAACAAAAAAGAACACTTATAAATAAGGTATATATAAAAAGTTATATAGGTAGACTTAGGTCACATCTTCGTGAAGACAGTTTCAAGTAAAACGCAATCTTTTTTGTGCCATTTTACCCCATGTCTACCTGACCACAGTAAATTTGTGACAGAAAATGCAAGCCACGGGACACGCCTTTCCAGGTAGATACTTTGAATACGCAACATTTCCGAGTAGAGGTAAAACATGATTCGTGTTACTTTGGATAAAAACACAATCTCTGGTAAACGTCTCCATGTAGACATAACGAAAATGGTCATGAAGGATCAATATAAAAAAACAGCTTCTATTCAAGAACTATAACTGATCGGAGAAGACTTCCAGGTAAGTTTAGATTAGAAGAGGGATTTGGGCGGTTCAGCACATAGGTTGCAAACCAAGTGTAGTGCTTGCAAACCCTTTTTTGTTTAAAACATGGCAGATGTGGTTTCGGAGGAGATTAACACATTTTAGCTTGATATTCCGATTTTTTCATCTGTCAAAGCAGGTAGGATGTTATTGCCAATCTTGAATGGCGTGCTGGTTTTTATGCGGAGATCCTTTCCCATGCTCACATTCTGCCAAGACAAAATTCGTTTCTTATTTATTAGTTTTGAATTGCTTCCTTGTTCATCAACTTGAGCAGAATTTTTCAGCGATGCTCACTATTGGCGTTAAAGTTAAATTTTCTAACCATTGGAGTTTAAAAAACAAATAAGGAAGGAATTGAAGCAATGAATTAACAATGACGAGTAATATTGAACACAAAATGACATTTTCTCATACCCGGCTGTGCTGAAAAAAGCATCGTGTTCGAAGCTAAACGGTTCGTAAAAAATGCTTTCAAGATTGCTTTTTGCGTCTATTAAGTCTGATAACCAGAGACAATTCAAGGTTACCTGTTGATAAGAAAATAAAAATGACAATAAACAAATGCGATCATAAAACTGGGGAAACTTATGTTATAGAGCTACTGAGAAAATAAATAGCTTGAAAATAGACCCTTCATTTGAGGATGATGACCTAAGTAGTTTAGAAATGAGCATATTATCTCAAGTTATCACAAATTATCCCACGTTGTCCCAAGTTATCTCAAGTTATCTGAAGGATATTGGTTAACAGGATACTTCTTGGCGCTGTAAGGCATTCTCGATTGCGAGGGAAAGCATTCTCAATTGGCTGATTTGTAACTAATCAGGGTCTTCTGTCAACCGAGATTGATCACTTTTTGAAAGCAAATTAGGAACGACGTTATGCATTGTGATGACGTAATGTTAATACCCACTACTCAATTTTAATATCTACAAGAAATCAGACAATAAAAAATGTAGGAAACGTTGCAAATGAGCTCTCGATGTAAATACAAGGTTGCTACGACATTCAGAAGGTTTACCAACACATGATTGTTATCCATTCACTTCTGAGTTAAAGTAAAAAAGCTACATAAACACAAACCTCATGTCTGGCCATATGACCAAACAAATCAGCATTTTCGACAGGCGCTGTAACATCGAAATACAAATCAACCATTTTGTAAGGTCCACATTCCGGCAAATACATTATTGCCTCGTTCGCTTTAGAACTTTCCACTTCGATCTGCATAGCACCTTCTTTAGGGTCGTCCTTTTGGTTTGGCCAGTATACAAGTACAGAGCTTGGAGGCACATGACTAAACACCAGACCAGTGGGTGACGATAACTGGACGACAGACGATGCAGGAATAAAACCAGGACCATTTGATAGAGTAACATGAATCCTCTGTTTGTTGCCAAGCAACAGACAGCTTGCTATGAATCAAGGAAATCTCGATCAAAATGAGTAATTGTGGATATCTCAAGGTAATGAAAAAATTTATTAACAAGAAAGGAGAATCTTTTGTTAAGAACATCTTCATAGATTGACCTTTTTACATTTGGCATACAAACACCATTATATACGATAGAGGAAGCATTTTACGTGTGTTTTGAAACCAAGATGCAGGCAGAAAAAACCATCAAATACAAGTTCACATAGACCTTCCCCTTATTCTAAAGGCAGAGTCAAGAAAGACTGACGCCCATTGAAAGCAAAAGCACCATATTTACAGCACCAAGAAGAATTTTTACTTTGATTGCGTTCTGAAGAAGATTCCAAAGTTAAGCATATTGGCAGAACGAACGATAACGTACCTTTAATATATCATGGAAGAGTAATTATAAAGAAGAGCGACTCACAAAGATGATTTGACGTCCAACAAAATTTGGGTGGATCTGATATAACGAAGAAAGCTCTTGATTTCTGGGGCAAATTCATCAACTTCATCAGTATCACATTGCCAATTTTGCATTTCAACGTATGCAAGTGATAGCGCCCAACGTGCATCACCTACATCATTGAAAACAAAGAATCTTACTGATTTATAAGCATTTATATGGCGCTGCTAATCCTGCAATTTAAACGAACATACTAGGTCTGCATGCATCTTAAAGAAGAAAAATGCAGCACCACAATGATTTTGCATGCATTTTCTGCGAAATTCACGTAGAAATTACGTGCCATTTGTTTGCAAAATGTAACAAGAAATTTATCGTGAGTTTTCTTAGGTTTCTACTCGTTCAAAGAAAGGAAAATATCAATATGTGTTTCTGTCCTTCTGACTTCAATATTCAACTCTCTGACGTCCCCGAATTTCTCATGCTTTCTAAATCTATACCAATCTTAATCTATATTAAAAGGCATACTCTTCATTACGCTAAGGCTCAAGGCCAATATTTTACAAACCATGGTTTACTGCAGTGCAACGCCAGTCACTGCCTAGCTACGAAATTGCAATAACCATTATCATAATAATAAAGCTGTCTGACGGACTGACGCACTACGAAGCTTGGAGTAACATAGCTCATACTTTGCAAACCAGGGTCTTCCATTGAAAAGCTTCCGTGCCTTGCTGCATCAAGACAGAAACCCAAAACATGGCTACATATACGACGGAATGCAATAGCAAGAGAAGCAGGGTAAGAATATACACACCTTTGCAGTTAAAATTACTACATTTTCACCAACGGCGAGTTTCGTGGTTCCAGCTCTCAACGACTTTGCTGGTTCAGTTTCTTCTTCGATTTCCGACATGACGCCTATATCCTCTTCCATTACGTCGTCAAAAACATCGTCTTTTTCGCTAAAACGCAGTAATGATATCATCTTTAAATAAACTTGTCAAGCTAAAAGGACCCTTAAAAAGTGACCGCTGAACCGATTTTAGGAATCTTGAAAATGTAAAGAAATTGAAAACAATGGTGTATATTATACCTTACAATTGCAAATCAAGAGCACAATACCTTGGTTTCATTACAAGCCCATTTTCCAATGCCTCATCTTCGCCACAGTCACTGGCTTCTGAAACTGAACCTAGGTCTAGGCCAACCATTCCACCAACTTTTTTCTCCATTTCGTATTCATTGTCAGCTTGTGGAAGATTTCGGTCGTCTGATTTTACCTCGTCATTTTCTGCGATTTTGCCTCGATCTGTTTCATCATTAGCATCCGGCTCAACAACTTCTGAAAGTGCCTCTGTTTCAAGTTCCATCTCGCCATTAGGTAACGTATCGTCAACAGTACTACGAAGATCATTCGTATCAAGACCAGTGGGATCCTCTTCGCTGGCTGCTAGTTCTGCTGCGGAAGAACTTCGGGCTTTCTCGTTCATAAATGATACCATTTTCCGTCTATAAAATAAACTCGGGCTTTCTTCAAGCTTAGAATTTTCAGAAAGGCCCTCAAAAGACGAACCTTCCTTGTCGCTGGAGATAGATACAAGTGATAGCGAGCCAGCAGAAGAGTCACAACGACAGCCAAGCCCCCCGTTTGGAATTGCAATCGGCTCTGCAGAGCTATCTGATTTAGCTCCAGAGAGCTCATCTCCTAGGCTCATTGTGCGGGGTAACTGTTTTGCAATTTCCGCCAAAGTTTTAGGCCGGTACTCGCCAAGTGATGCAGCTGACCCCCTTTCGTCAAATATTTTATTCAAAGGACCTCTATTTAGCGTCATTTCTGCCTCGTTCGGAGTTACATTAGCTCCTCTCTCGATTACGTTATCTGCAAAATCATTGGTACTTGCATTGTCAAAGACCTCCTTCTGTTTGTGTCTTCTCGATTTTATTCTCTGGAATATAGTAGACTTAGGTGTGCTGGGATTCGAAACTTCATCCGATTGATCAAAAACTTCCGACCAACCCATTTCGTTTGCATTTTTTTCTGAAATATTCAAACCCGAGTCAACCTCTGACAGTCGAACTTGGTCGGTCTCGGTGTATTGCATTCTGATTTCTATATCGTCTATTGTAATCTCTTTCAGTAAATTATTTCTCAAAGTTAGGTTTACGCGAATGATTTCCCCGATATGGCCTATCTCTTTGGTCAAGTCGATTTGCACTTGCTCTAAGCCAATAACTGGATCGGTACTTATCGTGTGAAAATGGTCTGCCTCGTTATGAACGCTGCCTAAGAACATATCAGCATACATCAGCCGTTTTTCCACCGACAAAGTACAAGCACAAGACAATGATGCCAGCGAACACAAATAGCGATCAAATGAATTCAAATTAATGTGGCAAGTGGCAAGCGGCTCCAACACGTCTATGGATAAGTTCGTCCATTTTGACTGGCGGTATTCGTGAAGAGCCACTGTTAGCTGCTTTTCAGCACTTGCATACTTCTTTTTCATCATGTAAAAATTTGCAATATCAACACCAACCCGGCTAGCGAATCGATACCTTCGGACATTTTGGTACAAAGTCTTTGTTTTCCCACAGATTCGTAGGTAAAGTTTATCGTAGTTCTCTTGTGAGTTCATTGACGTCATCAGCGATTTCGAACCGAAATCAACACCTTCCTTGGAAGCCTGACTCTTGCACAAACCTTCAGTAAGCTTTCTTACCATAGCATCATCACGTTGCCCAGTAGGAAGTAGACTGCATTCTTTGCCGATAAAAAGAAGCTTTTCCCTTGCATAGTCAAATATTTGAGCCAAATGTGACATTACAGTTTGATGTGTGATCTCTTTCTCTTCGACAAATTTGATGTATTCAAGACAGGATGAAATAACCCAGCACGCAGGAATACTCGCCGCGAGTTTGGGCTAAAAATAAATATTAAATTGCTAAAAATCTAAAAATACACAGAGAAATAACAAGAACGAAATCTTCATTGCTAAAAGAGTTTTTTATGCAAAGTCTTACATCTGTTGCAGTAATTTGCTTTATGTTTGTTTTACAGGTTCAAAAGATATAGCTGGATATGCCCACGTGACTCAAAAATGATCGAAAAAACAGGCTCAGGTGATAACACAATAATATAAAACGAACTTTGCTTTACCAAACAAAGAGCCGAAATATCAAAATTACAAAAAAAAGAAATAAATAAAGAGCACAAGCATGATTAAAAAAAATTGACAGGTTTTTTTCATTCTAAAATACAAATATTGTTTTGTCATCTGGTGCTTTAAACATTTACAAACATACAGTAAAATCTTAATAAATCGTAAACCTGTAGGATTAAAGAGGATCAGAGTGACTGTTCATTGAAGAGGTCTTCTTTTTTCTGGAGGCACCTCTACAAAGATCGTTTCATTACTTATCCGTTATTTCTAGCAGCCCATTATATGGGGGCCGTCATTGGAAGGGGCACGTAAATAGGAACTTAACAATAGAGTGGTTCATACAAAAGGGTCGTTCATAAAACAACTGACTTCAAGTGACTCACCAACAGGATTTTAATTTCATTAACAACCGTAAACAAAAACTCCAGAAGTCGATGAGCGACATCCCAACTTCTGTTTATTTTGATAAGCATTTGCCACTGCCGAATGAAAATGTAGTTTCTAAGTTCTAATAGCGATGCTCGGCCTTCGTAAACTGCATCGCGATAATATTTGACAGCCTGCTTTTGCAATGAAACTCCATCCCAACTGTCTGGTCGCTTTGTAAATTGCTCCATCCAGGAAGGGATCCCTAGGCCAAATCAAAAGAACACTAAACAAGCAAATTCAAGTCAATTCAATTTTATTTGATACTACAGAAGAAGGGTACTGTATTAATACTGTAATATACACGACCCAAGAAAAGAATAGACTTATCTAGCTTAGGCCGTTGAAAAAAGGTATAATTAGAAAATGAAAGCATAACAGTAATTATAATAACATAAACAAGGTTGGCTATATAATTAATAAACTGGAAGAAGATAATATAGCATTTGGATTACGTTTCATTTTTCTGTCATTTCATAACTCTAATATTTTGACAGCATTAATTCACTCAGTAATAAGGTCAAAATAAATCTTAAATTTAAAAGACTCAGCCACATGATATGTAGCATGTCTACACAGAACCTTTGCTTCAGTTTTACGTAGAAACACTGCAAATGCCCCCCTCCTGGGAGAATTGACAAAAATATGAATAAAATAGATAATAAAACAATGGAGTTTTAACCTTGCAAGACATATTTCTACAAAATGGCATTCTACTTTAAACAAAGATGTTGCAGTTGTGCCGTTTTCTTATGATGGTATGCATCAGAAAAATCTTTTACGGGCATTCGGTCTTGTTTAATGGCATTTTCGTGGGCCGCCGACAAAACTTTTCAGTCTTTGTTAGATGCAGCAATTTAAATTGGCTCTTTTATCAACACAAGGTTTTGAAAGTAACGCAAGGTAAAAGCTATTTTAGTGCTTGTAGAACCACCAAATAACCACTTAATCACTTAACACTTAATCATTCAATCACTCAATCGCTCAATCATTCAATCACTTACTTGCTCAGATCTGACACAAAATTGTTATATACCTTACCCATCCTGGCTTTAAAGTGCACACTGATATAAAATGCTTTCAAATAATAACAGTGGTTATTAAAATTGGTTTAATATATTTTAATATATAAAATCCTATACCTTTTATGTTTCCATTGACGACAAATTGTGAAAACAGAGCATCTAGTTCATCATACTGTACCAGTGCCTCTTCGTGAAGTGTGACACTTTTCAAAATGGTGGCCAGCTCTTCCTTCAATATTGAGCATAAAAAAATGCTTAAAGACTGTTTAAGTACAAAAAACGTCTTTCAACACTTATTAACTCCTTAGCTTTGTCACATCTTGGCTTCTGGTGAGTCATTAAAATAGTTTATTTGCATCAATAATTGTTTTGAAAATTTACAAATCAATTCTTGGACATTTTTGTTAACACAAACATTCAAATTCAAAGCTAAGTGCATATGACCTATAAGCCAACACAAATGGTTTATAAGAAAACATTTATATCATCTCAAAACGGATAACGCTAATGCAGGATAGCAATAGCTAGAAATGGTAATAGTCAGTACATACATTGAGTTTGAGATACTCGATGAAAGACCAGCTTGGTTCGGAGTACTTCTCACGTAAATGCCGTACTTTTTCCTCAAACTTAGTAACATGCTTGCTTAGGGAATCCAATAGCAGCTGCCTAAGTTGTGTCAGCAATGCTTCCCATGATTCACCTGATTTTGTAAAGAGGCCCTCCTTGTCCGGCTGCCATAGCTGGGCAACCCTTTAAAGAAAGATAGAATGACAACCCTTAAAAAGATATATTGATAAAAAAAGACAAAATTAGCAATAAAGACAAATTGAAAGCTGTGTGTCACCCTGTTCATTGGCTATTGCTTGCTGAATCTCAGACAAGAGGGTAAGAGAAGCGTGACAAGCCAGTTTAACTGACCAAAAGCAGGTAAGAGACTGCCAAAATTCATTGAAACAGTAAGTTTTCCTTTGTTTAGGAAAAAAGGATACCTATATAGGAACATGTCTGGCAGTATGTGTAGAGCGAGATGGTTTTTCAATGCTAGAAAAATAATTAGACCTAATTAAAAGATCTATTGCAATTTTGGAGAAAATATTTTTTCAGAATTCATAACTTTACACAATGTTGCATTCAAGCAGTGTTTATGTTCAAATGTAGTTACTGTTTGGCATTTCACCTTACAGAAAATTAATAAAATACCTTTTTATGTCCTTGCCACACAGATCATTCTTGATTTTGTCAAAGACACTGCTTCTTGGGAGAGTGATTCTACTTCTTGTTGCTTGAGAATCTTGTGTAACAACCTGGATTATAAGCCAATCATTTATATCTCTTGATTTGAGATTTTCCTGCCAGTTTATAATTTTTTGCTTGATTCCATTTCTAAATTCATCATTCTCCTATAACAAAAGAAAATAAGTTAAAAGAAAAATGTCATAAATGTACATGCTGGTTTAAACAAAAGCATATAATGCTTAAGCAAATACAGGCTTGGCGGTTTGAGGCGAGCGATAGCTCGCGCTCGCCTCCACGCTCCCCTCGCAACCTGAGGCGAGCTATGAATTGCTCTCCTAAACAGAACATGAAGGGAGAATCGCTCCCCTAAAATTTCCATTCATTTGCCCTTTTCCTATTCAGAGAACCCTGAAAAGGTACAAGGGTTAATTGGTTTATTTTTGGTAACAGCGATCTCTCCCGTCACTGCATTTTTTGCAATTAACTTTTTGCTTGTTGGGCGGTTTTTGTTATAATAGGCATGAACTTCGATCTATTTGGAAAAGGGTGGTTAAGCGAAAGGTACGTTTGTAGCGATTAGAACCTTTCAATCTTAATAAAACAGGCATATTTTTGGAAGGAAAGTCGAAGAACTTGGTAGGAACTATAGATTGGGGGATATAATAAAACACCAGGTCCCTTCCAGCAATAGAAACAAAACTATCCCTCAAAGAGAACAGGGTACTCTGTCTTGCAGATCAAAAGCGACAACCAAAACATGGAATTCCACTATCCAGCGGCATTTACTGAAAAACCCAGATTGGGTGAAAAACTATAACGGCGACATGTTTCGCATTTTGGCAAAGCATGATCATCGTTCCATCTAGCAGTTTGTGAATCTATCTAATATATAAACATGACAGACCGCTTTTGTGTAGACAGAAGGAGTTCGTTTTCACCTTAGGACTCCGTTGGTAACATTTTCAATAGGAAAGCGGCAAAGATTGGACAACCTCAACAGTAATGTGCTCGCGTTTTCTGATTGGCCTATTTCGATCCAAAACTGGGTATTTTAGCGTAGAGTTTTCCATCTATGTTCTGATGTTTTATACTCTGAAGAGTGTTAGAGGTATAACTTAAGTTTGTTTCAAAATTTGTTTTTCAAAGCCATTTTCAAATTCTGTACAACAAAAAGACTGTTTGGCAAGAGAAATGTTGTTTTTGTGTTGTGCCAGCTTGACATGAAACTGAAAGAGTCTGTTCTTTTAAATACTTTAAGTAGAGGGGGTGCTTAAGTCATGGTTAAAGCGAATACAAATTGAAAGAAATAAAACAGCATACTCCTGACTGAGGCTATTAAAGGCAACCGACAGATACTAAAGGGGCTTAAGTCATCTGTCGATTGTCTTTAAAGTACATTCTATGTGTTACTGATTTAGCTCGCCTCAGTAAATGAGGGGAGCGATTCACAGCTCACCTATAAAAATACAAACGGCCAGGCCTGCAAATACAGATTATTATCAAGATTCTTGTAGAGTGCTTGATCTTTTTTTGACAGTGTTGTGCATTCTTTGACAGTGTGTCTTGTTTTGAGAGAATTAATATGGTTTTCTAGCTTGTTTTACAAAGTTTAATGCCAAATGAGACCAAAACATAGCTGGCTAATATGAAAATATGCTTTAAAACCCATTCAGAAATAAAAACTTTTCTGAAAAATTGAACAGAGCATCTAACTAATGGTGCTACAAAAAAGCTAAGTAAGAGCCTTATACTCACAAAAAATTTACACTTTTGATTTTCATATTTCAAATATATATTTGAGCCAAAATTGTAACTTTTACAAACAAACCACATTTTTGTGCCTTCAAAGTTAAGGTTGATTTTAAACCTCTGCTGAAACCATTCTATCTGATCACAATTTGCTTGTCTGCAGCCTTTTCAGACAATAAAAACAAGATAATGGTCAAGATAATGATAAAGTCAATGTAAAAATATTTGTTTTTTTAAGTGTCACCCTTTTGTGCCAGGGTCTCTTGGTACTAGCAATGGTAACTGGAAGAAGTGACTGCTCCTTCACGCATGCAGACCGGAGCCTCCAACAGAGGATGAGTCTAGGCCAATGGTAACTAATTCCTATGATGATGAAAATATTTGATAAAAGTTCTACATACCATACATGATGTCCAGTACAGATGAAGAAATGGTTGTTTGCTGACAGTCCCATCATTGGTTGCTTCTAGTTGATCAGAATTAAACTTCGTAAATGTTGCCTTTAAACAAACAGTTTTCAGTGCCCTGCTGTATGTTCTGTGATAAAACAATAAAAAAAAGAATTTACATAGCAACACGTCTTACAGAAAATGCAAGCAGGAGAGATAGCATTAAAATGTTTGGGTCCTATTCAAAGATTCTTTTTCCGCAAGATTGTTTTTTAATATCAAATGGGCAAACAAGCAAGTTTCCTGAGCCGCTTTCTTTCTTGTAAACTTACAACTTGTCCTTTCCAACCAAAGAAACAGCTTATTTCTCGAAAATTTAGCTTGTCATAGAGTTTTCACGCAAAAAATGGTAGCAAAATGGTAATAGAAGTGGTAAGTGGTAACAACATTTCTTCTACATTAGATCCAAAACAAAAACTGTGGTAGACAATTTTGTTCATAAAGGACATTGCCAATCAAACATTAAAAATTCTTCAATTGTCAGTTTTAGACAGAAAATCCAAGGTACATAACTTTATTAGGACTTTTTCACTTTGCCTGAGATTTTTCAGAAACTTTGAAGAAAGAAGAGGTTCAACTTAATTTTGGGTGGCTAAAATCAATTGAAACATTTTAATGTCTAAAATCCCAACACAAATAACTTACTTTTAGAGTATAAAAGCCAGTGTTTTAAACTACTAAATTGCAATGATTGTTTATCAAAGTTAATTAATGACTATCAACAAAGGAATTTCAATAGTTCTAGAAAGTTTTGTCAGAGATAAGAAATTGATTTGCAGCATGCTAAGGGCAACTCTGCCTAGTAAGCTCAAGATGTGAGATGATCTCTACAGATCAATCAACATAAAAATATGACCCAAACCTCTTCCAGTCGATAGGCTTTTTCGGAAGGCGTCGTTCAATCTCTTGAGAAAGTTTGACACACAAATTCTCTTCCCCATAATCTGTAAGAACAAATCAAATATCAGATTGTTATAAATTGATAATTCTTGCAATATGGCATTCTCAAAAGTCAGATAAACTTAACTTGAACTTCTGGACCAATCCATCACCAAACAGGTTCAGCATTTTGAATTTTGTAACTCCACAGAAAAGTATATTTCATGCTTTGGAAAATATTTGGAGCTGGCAAAAGATTGCAAAAAGATCGAAAGCAAGGGGTTGGGAATTACTTAACTGGTTAAGCTCTGACTGGTTTTAATTAACTGCCTTTAAAATTAAATGAAACTAAAAACTTAAACTAGAATGTTTTTTTGTAAATTAGGCTATTTAGACTCCTGTTAGCTCATCTCTATGCAGTTGGCTTTGCAATTGCACTTTGTATAAATATTAAAGTGGCAGTGGCAAGAAAAATGAAAATACTTCATAAAATCCATTTATTACATGTTATTATAGAGCTGGCAGTGCTGAATCAAATGGTGTAATTAATTCCTGCATATCTTTTTGTTTACATAATTTTTTCAAGCTCCAAAGTACTGGTTTTTGTAAGTTTTCGTTTGGAAAAAAAACATGGCCAAAGATGAATTTCAGGAACTTGTGATGCATTCTAGTGTGTTCATGCACCAGCAAAGGCAGTTTATTGCGTACTTTTGAAGGATGTCAAGATCGGGCATAGCAAAAAATGATCTAAATATGGAAAACATTGTTGTGCTGGTGCACAAAATGATACTGGCAACAGTCACATTCCTGGAAATCAATCGCAAAAGTTTCCAAAAGATGGAAAAAATTGCGTTGGTTGTGGGTACAATTTATGAGAAGACACAGGGCCGGTTTCAATCAATTGTCTTTGTCCATCCTGTGACCCAAAACACATGTTACGTACAAGAATTATAACAACCCTACCAAGTTTCAATCGACTTTGAATAGTCTTACGGAAGCTAGTCAAAGGGAAACAGACATTCGATATCACTCCTAAATGGTTTCAGTGTGGAGCTGGAATGAGGGGCCTTTCAGATATTTGCACAAAACCAGGAAGACACGACAAGACCCAATAAAACATTTTTAGTACATTAGTTCTAGCAACTCTATGAAGTTTCAATCAATTTTGAATAGTTTTACGGAAGTGAAATAAAGGGAAACAAAACGGACATACAAAATCGCTGTAAGGCTTCAGTATGGAGCTCAAACAAGTTTCAGATTCTCAAAAAAACCAGATAAAAAACAAGGAGGAACTAAATACGTTTTATACACATTAATTGTAGCAACTCTACAAAGTTTCAATTGGCTCAGAACATTTTACAAATGTAATTAGGGGTTTCCTAAGTCTTTGGACAGGGGTTTCCTTGGAGCTTGTTGTTGTAAAGTGAATTTGATTAGCTTTTGCTTAAAATCAGTATTCATTCAGAAAAGGTGGTTTTATGTAGTTTTGAGTCAATTTAGTTGCATTGCTTTGGCTCTAGTGTTGGAGATCAGTTCAAATCAGGTTATGATGTAAAGTGCGTCTTGTGAAGAAAAGAATAAATAAATCAACAGAAAATCAATCCAGGTTTTTTCACTTTGAAATAACTTTTTGTTATATTTATCCAAATCAAAATCCGAAGGGTGGGCTTCACCACCACATGTTCATCCATCATCAGAGGAAGGTGGTAATGGATCATTCTCATCGGGTTGTAACATCATTTCAACATTCTGGTCTTCAAAACTTGTTCTCTCACTTTCGACACTACTTCCTCATTGTTAGATGAAACGTCTGAATCTGAAAAGTCCCATCTGACCTCAGGTTGTTGGAAATTTTCTAAGCTCCATTGGGGTTGTGTGACCGGCAACCATAGAATAACACACCAGAAGCATCACTCTCCCCAGACTCTTTTTGAAAAATCTCTTATGACTAAAACCCCCCAAAAATGAACTTATGTCCCCTTTTTTGAAAAAATATTTGCAGATATAGAATCAGTGATGTTTACTGCCTAAGAAAAAGCCTTTGCAAAATTTTGATTTTTCATGTCAGTACCACTTTAACAATAAAATCATCAAAATAACATTACATAAATTTTTAAATAATTAAAAAAATTGTTGCCTCTATTCCACATCATATAAAAAATAGCGCTATTTCCACATGAAACCCTTTTAGAACTGAGGAATGGAACAAATATTTCTACTCAACATTAAGCAGTATATACATGCATTACTTACTAAATGTTAACACATTTTTTATAAGAAAAATATCAAACTAACTGCTGGGATTTGAGTCAATTGCTAGGAGTTGCATAAAAACTTAAAACTGTTAAAATAAAGGACACTAGTATGTACACCAATTAATAGCCATACTCAAGATATACTTATGTCGTTATGGTACACAACTAATTAACCTTTCAGAAGAGATATGTTGGGTTAATTTACAAATACTAAGATATCTTTGGGTTTACATTGAATATCATAACATATAGGACTGGCCACCTCTATATTTCCACATCCAGTGCCTCCTGGCAGGAAAATTATCAAGGTAGGCTTTGAAAATACAAAAAGAAGAAAAACAATATTTTGCTGCATATAGAAAGGGGGATCAAGCATCTGTGCCCCAAGCTCTATTACCGTTGTCCAAGAAAAGAATAACATCCAACAAGCACTAGCACTGCTAGGCGGATAGATGCTGTAAATCTTTAGTGCAAGTGACTCTAACAAATGTCTTCAGTTTTATTCAATCCAGTTTATATTTCAGAAATTCATCATGTCCCAATGTAAGAAAAACAAATGGCACACAGCTTCTTGCTTATTTTTTGTCATGGCTGATGTGTTAATGATAAATAAACCAAGACCTATATATATTTTAATGTTATTTACATTATGTTACATTATACTCTTGAGAACATATTTTCATTTCGAATAAGACCATGAAACATGTGATGTTGCACTGACCATATGGTATTATATTACATACATATCTGCATTTTGTCAAAGCAACCGTCAGAAGTACAAACTACATTGATAGCGTTAAGTGATCATATTTGCAACGTCTGGCAAACATAGTTCTCGAATAATAGGATGTTAACACATCAGTCTCAGCAGTGCCTAGTTGTTTGTGTACGTGGGATTGGAGCACCAAGGTCAAAAGATGTCTGCAGTAGAAAAACGAGCAGAAGAAATGTAGTTTTGGCATGGTTAAATATCTAAATTTCCTGATAGAGCTTAAATCTAGCTGTCGTCCTGCAACGAACGGGTTATAGGAACGCCATAGAAGCAGTGACTGCTCCTTCACGCACGCAGACCGGAGCCTCCGACGGAGGATGAGTCTAGGCCAGTTCAATCGGTAGGGAGCATCGCACTTAAATATACTTACATGTGACGACCGGCTTTAAATCCATAACCTTCCCCTTTTAATCGTCAATTAGTTTAACCAAATTGCTCATTTTGGCTTGAATTTACTACATTTTAACTTCATTTCACGAAATACTTCGGACGACATCTACTCAAGTATTCTTTCCTGGTTAGAAGTCCTCCTGCGCAGTATGTCGTGTCGCGAGCAATCGAACACGGAATCCGTATGGACCACTGTTGGGCGCAGATTGTTAGGATTCCATTTGCCGCCCCCTTCCACTTCCGATTTCTACACCAAGGCCTATAGATAACTTTGGATTGGCCGAAAGGGTCTATTATTAAAACATCGAGTAGAAATGTACCTCGGGGTACATAGGCAAACCAAGTTATTGCCCCCCCTTCACTAAACGATCCTGCCTGAAAAGTTTATTCTTTCATAAAACCACCAAAATAGAACAAAAACCATTCAATAACTAACCATTATAAAGTGAAAAATTGCATTAGCACCCTACCGAACAAAGTTTCAAAATAACGACACACCAAACAAGCATGTACCGCTCAAACACACTGTTACATGTACCAAACAAGCATGTACCTAATTAAAATGTTTGCCAAGTAGTACCTTACTAAAAAAATTTCAAGGAACAAAAAAGTAAACAACCAAATGCTTAAAACTGTTACAAACATATAAATATATATATTAAAATGTTTTCCAATTAATACCATACTCATTAAAGTTTCAAGAACAAACAAAAAACCAATTGCTAAAAGACTGCAACAGACATGTACCTAATTAAAATGTTTTCCAATTAATAGCTTACCATGGACATCCCAAACAATAAATTACAAACACATTCTGGCTTTTTTGCCTGCGAAGGTTTCGATGAGTTCATTGTAGTTAATTCTCTTATCTTTTTAGATCTCTGTACTCACAAGAGTCAAACCACCCTTCAAGCAACTCTACTGGGTTATGATATAGAAAAGCTACTCTCAGCTCAGCACTTTCCGCCTAAACAAGTAGCTAACAAAACGTATACCTCATATTTGCCTACACTGTCTACCCAATTGCTAAGCCTCTGTTAATACACAAATGACAAGAAAACGGGACCAAAGTTTCCATTACAAAAGCATTTGGGTTCACAGCCAAGCTACCCGCCTCACTGTGACTTGCGGCTAATGAGGTCTGCTATCGACTGACATCAATTGAGCGCTCGATACTCACAAAATGACAACCATCTATAGGAAGTGTGCGAGAAGGAAGAAACACAGGATATGCTGTCCGCTAGAGTCTGTGAATGTTGCAATAAGTAATAATATGAAAAATAGTCACCAACAGGACAACACGAAGATGAGAATCCAATGGAATGAAATATGATTTTAGAAAACATTATATTTAATAATATATATACTTGTAGCTGAAGATGGGAATGGGACATCATCGTCAAACACAAAGTAGTCCTGTGTATCGCCATACTAGCACAGGCATTAGGAAATGATAATTATCTATTCGCAAAATAATCAACATCTGCTCGAAAGTATTTTCCCTTTCTCCTGTCCGATTTTTTAAAACATCAAATTTTAAAACATTTGTACATGAAACTCATAATGATTTAAAGTAGTGCATATTTTTGATAACCAACTATGAGGTTATACCTACCAAACTTTTTCCAAAATAGGTCTGGGAATATTTTTTACATTGCAGCATTTTTTTGTGATGTCTTCCAACCGCGTTTTTGGGACACGGAATAATTTAAATTGATGACCATCAGTTGGTACCTTTTGGTAAACAATAAACACACGGGGGAGAGGTTTACGGGCTTATATCTTAATAAAATCCTTTTGAAAGATGGTCAATTTCCCTAAAATTCATGCATCTTTGGTTGATTACCCCCCCCCCCCCCTCCCCCACTAACCTAAAAAGCCAAATCAACAAAATACCTAGCTAAGTGGAATGGGCAAACAGAAAAAAAAACAATTACACATTGACCAAATTGATACCACCTTTATGAAATCAACAATATCTTTAAATTCCCATTGCTGTAAATAGAATAAACTAAACATATTTATAATATATTAAATTGCAATGAAAGGGAAAAAATTAATTGATATAGCTACGCTAACTAACTGGCTGATTAATTTTACTTTCATAAAACGTCAAAATTTATGATGTACACCCATTTTGCCTGGGATTAGCATTCAGGTTCTTAACCATTTTGCTTATTTCAATGCTAATAGTCTCTCAAATGCTATCGAGTTACTTTTAGAAACATAAAAACGTAACATGAGATAAAATGGGATAACATGAGATAACACCAGATAACATGAGATAGACACCTACACGCTTTTCTCTAGATTCAGCCTGGCGTTTCTTATTTTTTCGCAGGAATTCATCCTAACGTCTTTAACCTTTTTTCTTATTTCTTAAATGAAATTCCGCGGGCATAGTAGTGTCCGGACATAACTTGTGCTTGATAAAGTAATTAATGCCTTTTGCTTATCGCTCTCTTAGCTATTCTTTCATCTTTAAATTCTTTCTGGTATTTATTTCTTGAGTTTTGCTGAATTTCAGCTTGCCTTGTTTCTTATGTAGTTCTTATTTTTGGGCAAATCTCAGCTCGAAGTTTCTTCTGGGGGTTGTTCTTGTAAAAAAGCGTGTTACAAGTCACGAGGGGCTCTTCTTTCCATTTATCTATGTTCATTAATTAAACAGGAAAGAGTTGCCTAATCGTCGAAAAGAATTTAAGGCTGAAGGTAGCATGGTTTCTTAACTTTTGGTCATCTTGGGGCTTGGTTTCTTGCAAACAGTCTCTTTTATAAAATGAGTGTATTATAAATCGGTTTTTAAACACAACAAACACGACACGAAATACTTAATGCTGCTATGCGCAGTCCTGGAGTTACATACTAAAAAATGTTACACATTCGAAGATAATATTATTATTAAAGTGAAATACACGGTATAAATTAAAAGCTTGTTATTTTTATGACATTAAAGATTTGTTTAAATCAAATGTAAAATCATATACTAAATAATCGCAATGTTTGCATTGATGCTGACGTTATTAACGTTAACATTCAAAAAGGACCTCTCACATGCTTCTCCGCTTCTCCGCTTCTCCCCCCTCTTTGCCATTTCCACGCGCGATTTTACGCGGCTGTTGCACCCAGTGTAGGAATGGACGTGACGATTTCAAAAACTTTGTTTACCCTGAAATTTTTATTCCCCTCTTCAACACTGCATGAACCAACTGAAACTACACAGAAAACTTGCCTATAATTCGTTATGTATCGATCGAGACGAGCGACAGTGAATGAGGGGTCGATTTCCACGGATGGAATTTGCAGACTAGTGCGATAAGTGTCAAAGACATTTGCTTTACAAATGTTCCTATGCATTTTATTTTGTTTGTGTGCACGGCGGAAAGGAGCTTATCTGACGAGGGTATACGGGGTGTTTTATCCAATCATTTATATTTTCGTCGGTAAATTCTTATTTCTATGGTCCTCCACCTGCTGGTCTAGGAAGCCTGAAAACTTTACTAGAATCCGTAAATGGCTTTGCTTTGTTTGCTTTATTCAAAGCCATTTTCAAGTATAATACCACCAAAAGATTGTTTGCAGAATCCGTAGACTGCATCTTGGTAGAACGCAAAGGCACTCAATTCCCACGGGTGATTTCAGTTGCGATTCTAAATCTGGACCTTGCAGGAGACGTGTCATTTTCACTCTAGCACAATTTGATGGTGCTAGGAGTAATGTAGCAAATTGATCAGGAAACGGACCTTTACATTCTAAATTGAACTGCTGAACTACTTTATATACAAAAAAGTCAATTTACTCAGGACCTAAGCATGATTTTATCAGTTATAGAATACATTTTAAAGGAAACATAAAAATTATCTTCCCTTAATAACAGTTGAAATGCTTTTTAAGCTGCTAACACTTTATAAAATGCTTTTAAAAGCCTTCAAATCTACTAATTTTTTCGTGTTTTCAAATTGCATTTTCGAAGCAATCATTATATCTTATCATTGCTCAAAATATACAAACTTATAACATGTTTATATAATAGTCATTAAGATACCCTAGGAACTGTTCAATGAAGCCCTCACAACAATACCACCAACTTTTTTCTGATGGAAGAACAACTTTTTGGTGCAAGGCCCATTTTCCAATAAACTTGAAACTGATACTGCTATACTTCCGAAGAAATCTGCAATTCAAGGGGTTTTCTCAATGATCAGATACCTCAATTCTTTTAATATCCACCGAAGTAATACATTTTAATAAATATCAATGAAAAACAATTCACTGAAAAATGTTCTGAAACAAATTAAAACGGTCACAATAGAGTCACAAGGCAAATGCTTCCCCGTAACAGGCACACTCAAACAACAGACATGTAATTATACCCCGAAACATATTAATGAAAGCCTTGCGGAGGTAAATTATATAAAAACTACCCCTCTATAAAATAGGTAACTGCACAGATCCGACGCAATGGCTGTTAAATCAATCGATTTCATTGAAAGATCATAATGTCTCACAACCATGAAAATCTAGTGAGGTAAAAACATTACGTTTTAGCTATTATTCACTTCAATTTGAGTTTGTGAAGCAGAAGTAAATGTTGGCACAAAGTGATAAAACAATCGCCTACCGTCAGGTGAAAAGAAATTATGGTTAAAGACTTGCAATTCCAGAATATCATCTTCCTTGTTTTGGACATAAATTTCCATTTTTGAAAACCATTTTGGGTTTGATGTGCTGAACATCACCGGAGTTCTGTGATTTTGTTCCTGCCCTAGCCTTACTTGACAATAGAGGTCCGATTTATTTGCTGAAGTATCATCATCCACACAGAAGCCTTCGACAACGACAAGAGTAATCTTGCTCGTTCCATCAATGATCGTAAATGGTACTGGGAAAAGAAAAAAAAAATTAAATACAAAGTTGTCTTAATCAAATACGTGGATATGCAAAATTGAGAGATCAGGGCAAAATGCAATACCTTGAAGAGTAATGTGTTGTTCCCTGTGGTATCGTGTTGCTATATGATTGATAGTCAGGAAAAAATACATTTTAGAATGTTTACAGAAGTCCACATGACTTTCTTGTTTTGCTTGAAAAATATCTGCTTCTCCTAGAAAGAAGCCTTGAATATCTCTCTAATTGCTCTTTTTCTGGCGCAAGGTCTTTCTTCACCCCTTTTTGACGTCAACAATAATTACTTTGTTACTCAACAGACAAATTCAAATAAACAAAGGATTACAATCAAACGATTATATTTCAATTGATCTCATGATGTATCAGTTATGAATCATTTGGATACATTGCTTCATAATGCCTTGTTTTGCCATTTTCACATTGAACTGATTATGTGGTTTTCACTTTAAAACTAAAGCACTGTTGCAATACATTTCGTTAAAGGAAAATGATGAACTTGCATATGATTTGTGCTTCACTCTAATAAGATTCTTTAGAGAAACTTTGCTCTTAAACTGATATAGCAGATATGTGTAGTATTCCATTTCAAAGATTCATCATAGACCATTTATGACTTATTTTCCTTATAAACTTATTTATTAATGGTGAGATGCCCAAAGAATAACATCAGGTACAAAAAAACAAGGCCTAAATTCAATACCATTGGTCGAGCCTTTCTCAGCTACTTGGAGTCGCTCCTTCTCAATGAACAGGGTTCTCGCCTCTTTCAACTTCGTTAGCAACATATTTCTAAAAGGTTACGAATAATGAATTGAGTTGGATTGTAAAGCTCATACAGCTAATGCACAAAAAACTACTCATATGGAGGTTCCTCACTCTGGAAAAGCTATGATATGACAATAAGCAGTATAACAAGCCAAGATTGCTAAAAAAAGATAAAATGTGTCTTATGCACACAAAGCAAAGGGTTTTTTCTGCTTACCGGAACAGTATTTGTGCCTGATGGTATATTTAAAGTGAAGGTTTGTAGCTTTTCTTCCTGTTCCTAGCCTAATCCGCATTTTTGAATCCACACATACTCGTGCAATTTTCGGTATTTTTCCAGACTTTACATGCCCCATAAATTTTCGCGCAAACTTTCGCACAAACAAAGATATAATAGAATTATTCAAATTAGGGTTAGGTACAAAAGTATTTTCCTTCTTTCATACCTTTCATTCTTGCTTTCGGCTCGTAGTTCGTGCGTCACACCATTGCTTATTAGACAAAACAAGGTGTCTTCGGCTGTAAATGAAATTTTAGATATGTATGAAAAAAATTCATTGTACATTGCATTGAAAAAATTAATTGCCATGTTAATACTCAGCTGGCTTTCACAGACTCAGATATGTAGAAAGGCAAAAAATGTGATGAAAAATGTCTGCCATTGGAGATTGGTAACAAGCAAAGCTTGATGTTGTGTTGCTTAACTGTTTTTGAGACAAAAAGATTAGTTGTCAGAGCAGAAGATAAAATCGAAAAGAATAACATAAATTTAGGGAGTTCTGTCGTGGTTGCCTAACTGCTACCAGTATCAAGTGACTGTCTAGGTATTAAGGTTTATAATTGCCTAATTAAAGATGCAAAACAAAATATGTGAAGCTCAAAGGGCATGTGTCGTGAACCTGATTGGCTAAAACAATACAATACAATATCTTTTTTTTCAGTACAAAACACAGGATCGAGGTTGAATTTTCACGGCAGTAAAAATTACCAAGAAAGAAATGAAAAGTCACGAAACAGTAAAACTACACCCCAAACCCTTTTTTGTATCAGCCAATTGCCAATGCGAAATATGCCCTTTAAGTTTGTTAAAAAAAAGTTCTAAAGTGACGATGTCACAAAATTTATTGTTAGCATTTTAAATAGATCACATAGCCCGAAAGAGCATAAGGAAATACCTTATAATATGCAAAATTAATTAAATGTATTAGAAATTGACTGAGATGTGGTCACATAAGCACAGGCTCTTTCCCAATGAAATCACTGTGATTCTGTCTCTGTTCATAGAGTTATGAACCTAAGCCAAATAACACTAATCTGTTAGCAAAATCCAAATCTTTCATTGGTCATCATATTTAGCTGATTTTCCATAATTAAAGGTAATTTATGGAGTTGTTTCAAGTAAATTCTGAAGCGGATTTTTGTGACGTCACGTTTGCAAACTCTATTTGCTTAGTTACATGTGATTATTTATATACATGTTGCTACATAAAAGCAAACTTTCTCCATTATGATCAATCTACAAACGCAACATCAAACAAACTCCTTTGCTAAAGGAAATCATTATGAGAAGATATGAAATCTTAGTCTTCGCTTATCATGACCTATTTTCACTTGTCAAACACTTAAGAAAAGTCATTCTAGACAACATTGCATAAAATGGAAAGGTGATTACCTTCTGTAGCAACAGGCAATTTGACAACAAGAGACTTGTCCAACAATATTGGCTGAAAATTAAAATATTTTTAGACAACAAGTAAGAGACCATTCTATAAAAGCCACTCTTCTAAAATGCACCTTCTGTTATTCTATATCATATACTATTGTACTTTATTTTACGTCATTTTCAAACTAATAGACAACCGGAATTTTTTGAAAATCTGATACCAAGGCAAAACACGAGGTGTTTATTATAACAAAAACAGCAGTCAAGGATTTATTACTGCAACTTTTCTGCAACATAACTCAGAAGCCGACCCTTGTTAGCAAAGAATTCGTAAAAAACGATAGCAAATCATTCAAGATATCAGTTTAAAGAAACAATTTGGAACCCCAATGCCTACGAATGATGCATGCACATTGAACTGGCAGATGACTGACCAAACGGATTAATGAAACTTTCCAATACTTAGCAAAGGAAACAAAACAAAATCGTAAAACGTGACACTGGGAAATTTAAGCAAAGAACTTTTAAAAAAGAGGAATAGACCAGTTATAAACAGAAAAATTTTGTCTGCTGTTCTTTCTGTTGCTAGGTGGAATTCATAGTGACCAGAGCAATTTTTCGTACCATCAAGAACCCAAAAGAAAGCGGTTTCTGAACTCCCAATTCTCTAATTTTATAGTTAGGTAGCAAAGTTTCTGTGTCAGTATTCGTTGCAAAATTATTTTGCTTCCAAGATCTTGACATATTAGAGAGGAATTGGAGCTGGAACATTGGCTAACTAAATAGTGAAAGCAGTCTTAATTCAAGTAAAGACAGTTGAAAAAATGGAGAGTAACTGAATTTTCGTCAGTTTTTTTTCCTTCTCTATACATTGCTACAGTCACTGTAAAGCATAACATTAAAAGAAATAAAAAAGGCTCCATATACTAACCTTATCATAAATGAAACAATCAGGCTTAGTTTCAGCCTCAGAATTTTCAGTTAAATCTGTATCAATGCGACCAACTACATCATATCTTGTCAATAGCAAAAAATCATTGAATAAAAATGCCCGGAGCTCTTCATTGCATCCATGCTAGAAGAATAAAAGAGACACCTATCAAAAGCAAATGTGTTTCCCAAAAGCTCCATACTGCAGTTATTTCAGATTGCACTATTATTAAGAAAGTTGATGGCATTCTTTAGAATTCTTCGTATCTTTCCATGTTTTAGTACGATTATGCCAGTACATTCATCTTCATACATTTTGATAGACAACAAAAAGTAATCCATTGAGCGGTAAGTTGCCTAAAATGATGAAAACCGTTAACAAAATGAATGGAAAATAATTCGATTTTCTAAATAAAAAATTAAAGGATCGATTTTACTGAGCAAGTTAGCTCAAAGTATGAAATGATACATTGTTGTACTGAATTTTTACCAGTTTATGGACACGTTTGATGCAATCAACAGAGGATTGAGCTTGCTTAAAGAAAAATAATTTACAGGTTACAGTTAGACTTTCCTCCGAAGAAGTAATTTATGTGACGCAATCACATCTCAAGTATCCTGGAAGTAACAGTGTAAGGTTTCTAGACCTTCTTGGATTCGTAAACAATGTGATGGATTGGCTGCTACCGCGCCGATTGGTTAAAACAAGGTACCAATCAAATGTGTCATTTTCTCTTACTTCAATTTTGATTCGTGCTTAGTTACAAATTTTCGTTCACCTTTAGGTCAATATCCGACATTTTATAATGGATAGGTGTTTGAAACAATTTGATTTAAAATTCTATGGTTACACATTTTGGCATAATCTGGAAAATTTGCAGTACAGAAGGTTTTAAAAAGGAGTATATGTTTTCATCACTTTACAGTTTAACTTTATTATTCCATTTATAAAATGTGGGATACTTTTATCTTGTTGTAAATGTGAGACATATCTTTAGTCTGAAACTTTAATTGTATAGAAGAAATACGTTGACAAAATTTTCTTGTATATTGTTAAGTCAACTAACATTGTCATGTTGTTTATCTTGATAGTCCTTACGAAGCAACTCTTACTTCTTAAAGTAATGTCCAGATAGGATTTATATAGAGGCATCGTTATATCAATCTACATAATGGAACCCTAAACGAATCAGTTACTGAATCACAAACCACATAGAGCGTAACATGGTGCAAACAAGTCCTTTGACCAACATATTTTGTCTCTGAATTGAACACCAAAGTCTAAAAAAATGAAATAAAATAATTTCAAGAAAAACTATAGATTATTGTTTTGTCCAATCTACTGCACAGTGCTTGATGTCATAAAGCCAACCAAAGTACTGGTGAAAGCATTAAGAGTGACGTTCAGAGATTCGATTGAAAATGATCCAGTTATGTAAGACAAGTTAAGCCCCGTTAAAACGCTCTTGACATTTCACTGAACACCGCTCAACATTTGTACAGTGATGTTTAGTGATATTTAATGATGTTGAATTGGGATGTTAAAACGGGTGTCTGATCTGAGATCTTGACGCGCTGAAGCCTCTCTTTGGCGCGCAATATCCAAGTCTAGTGCGCTTGCGCTGACTGAACATTGTTGTATGGGATGCTAAAACGCTCTCAACATCTCTCAACAGCACCTTTAACAATTGAAATGTTGAGTCGACCCGCTGAACATTTTTGCAACTGTTCACACTCCTCTCAACATCGCTGAACACCGCTCAACACCACTCAACATCACTAAACAGGGTGTTAAAACGCTCTCAACATTTGCACGTGGAGAAGAAAACATAGGCGATCAAAATAGGCGATAGTGTGGAATGCAGTGGCGGCATTTTTCGCCGGGGAGGCGTCAGCAAAATGGCGCCCTTCATAACTATCATTTTTGTTCAGCGTCATCGGAATGAAATCATGAAATCTGAAAATTCTTTGCATAATTTGAAAATGACTGAGAATAATCGAACAAACCTCTCCAAGACCTTGCAAATCCACATGAACTTGAAGCCAGTTCAACATACTCAGACTCTCAATCAATCTGTTGTTTTCGTTTACCTTAGACGAACATACTTAAATTGAAAAATTGATATGTTTTCAATTTGAATAAAAAAATAAAATTGGCTAAGACGATGAAAATTAATTATATAGACTGGAATAGAAAAAACTGGGAGAAAATAATTATTGTATTGTTATGCATAATATAGTATTGCATTGTATTTTATTTTATTGTATAGTATTGCATTGCTTGTATGTAGTATTGTATTGTGCTGTATTAGATTGGAGTGTAGTGTATTGTATTGCACTGCTATTTATAGACTGTTAATAAACGTTGCTGTAAGTAGCTTCAAACGAGACTGAGGGCATATGCTAAAGGGAGTAAAACAAAATTATCCATTCATCCATCTCAAACAACTTGAAAAGTGTTTTGGAGAAGATTTTTTATGGTTTTTTTTAAAGTGAATACTATTAAAAATTCAAAGCGTGACGAAAATCAATTTGATCATTGTCACATAATATTGCGGTGTTTCATGCAGGCTGCCCACTCTCCTCTACAGGGCTATTTGGGAGGGAGATGGAGAGGGAAAAAGAATAAGAAAAAGAATAAAGAGAACTGCAGAAGAAATAGAAAAGTGAAGACAGGCTGCCCTTTGATCAATTATCAATAATGACCACAGTGTAACTGAATAGATGTGAACTGTCCATTATTAATTGCATTGGACTTTTAGCTCAGGCCAGTCACTTCAAGATTTCGCGATAATGACAAATAAAATATCTATAAGAAGAATAATGACAGACATGCCCACATCTCTCTTAATATTTGTAACGCATCAATATTTTTATGAATCTCATTTAAAGTAAATTATTTTATGACTTCGTATTCAAATTTGATATGCAACAGAATTGATAAAAATTTAGAAATATAAGAAACCATTAACATAAAAATTCCAGGTTTACAAACAAAAAGGAAACAAAATATTCAAAAAACTCGCTAAAACATTGTGGCTATTTGGCCAAGTACCCTATGTATTCAATCTACCAAGTATCGTTTTAAAAACATTTGTGAAAGAGAAATGTTTTATCAACAATTGTAGAAATAAACAAAAAATAAGCAAAAATAGAATCGAAGGACAAAGAGAGGGCACACCAGGAAGACAATATGATTTTGTTGAGGCAAGAAAAAAAAGCATTTGGACTACTTCTTGAAAAATATTTGTTATTGAGTATAGAATTAATACAAACCTTTGAACAAAGCTCTTCACTCTTACTCAAGGCTTGCTCAAGGTTCCCACGATCAATGTGGTCTTCTGGTGTGTATTTTATTATCTGAAATCGAAGTAAACACATTTGAAAATAACACAAAAACAGTATCAACATGGTTTTACTTGGATTTAACAACTGGATAAGCATAATATGTGAGAAAGTTTTTTGCAGTTACAAAAATGAAAATGGCTTGAAAAAAGGAAAAATTTAAAAGATTTTTCGTCTGACGCTCCTTAGAGTATAAAACGTCATAAGGGTCCAAAAGAATATAATAGATATACCCATATACCCGGTTGCGAATCATCGGTATAAATGTCAACACTGTACGGCGTGTATATAGGAAAATCACCACTGAAGTCCAAGAGAGAAAACGAACCTCTTTTGTCTACACAATAGCAGCTTTTTCATTTGTATGTAGATCGACCGAATAGGCACGCGGTACTTCTTAATATTCGTGTAAATTTCTGGCAATTAATATAGTACCTGCATTAGTATCATTCTCTTCTCGCACAAAGATAAAACCTAAATTACTTCTCTTTCATTAAGCCTTTCTGTATATCACTGCAAGTGCATCAACTTCAACAAGTATAGTTATACCAAATATCGAAATCTGTCACCAGGATGTAACATCGAATGTAACATCAAAAGCAAATAGAATTGACAAGGTGCTTCAATAAAGTATCAAATCTAACATAAGATAAAAGCTTCGTTAGATAATGATAACAACCCACCTGCTTTATAATCAAGGGATATTTTGTAATCCTTTGCATTGGTTTTGCAAGATAGCTGTTCAGTGGGAGTTTTTGTCGCAATCTTTTGTCCACGGTGCATTTCTAATTTATAAAATACATTAACATATGGGTTTGTTGATGAATGGTTTCGTAAAGTAAAATAGTTTTGCAAAAATTCCTGTAAAAAAACTTAATATTTTGCCATTTTTAGTAATCTTTTCTCCTAGACAACTACTTTCTTCTATCATTAAGAATGGATGACCAAATAAAAACTTGCTTATGGCTGTGCGTACATGTCTTACTTTTGCAAAGCTCAATTAACAAAAACGTCGACATTAGTTGAAAAAAGCTATAAGGGGTAAAGAAGTAATTTGACTATGAGGGGAACAATCATCGGCAGTTCTTCAAGAATTTCACTAGCATTTTGCAAGCTACTTCATTTTGATTTAATTTCTGGACTAACTGGAGACACAAGCTAGTTTAATACTATGATTAACACTAACTATTTTAAATTTACAACTCATTATTTACATTATTCAGCATCACCCATAACTGTTTATTAGATTGAGAAAAGAAATTATGAAGACGATTTACCCTTTCAAATTCATCAAACTCCACAGTTTTGCTTTTTCTTTGTACAAATTTACATGATTTCATCTGGCAGCTGCAAAACTCTAAATACGGTGTGAATCTAGGGATCTAGATAAGAATGCAAATAACGTTAGGCCAGGGCTCAAAAAGCGACGGGAAACGAGAAAGAGACGGGAAAGGATAAAGAGATGAGAAGCGAGGAAGAGAGGGTGAGAAAAGCTATGTGATTTGTCTCTCTGAAAAACACAAGGGGAGATAGAAAGGGGGAATGAAAAATCAAACAAAACCAATGAAAGAAAGAAACTCTAGGATAATAGAAGCAGTTAATAGTAACAGAGTTAAAAGAGATGAAAATTATAAATTGCGATAAAGAGTTGGCTATTCATCTTTTCTTTTTGTAAAAGAGAAAGCATCGAAAAAGGGAGCCTCAATCCGAAGAAACTATTTCTTCAAAAATTGTTTCCAGGAATAGAAAAAGCCTTCTCGTTTTTAAGAAACTTAATTCATGAGATTCACAACTATTAGCAAAGGTCAAGCCGACAAATGGATATTTTCAATTTATGAACACCAGCCCATAAAGGAAAATTCCTATAAATGATTCTTCTCATAATTAACAATTGCAAATAAAAAACAACTAAGATGGACATCAAGAAGCAACCTCTAGGAAACATACTAAAACAGTCAATAATGAACAAATAGTTTTGTCCTTAAGTAATGTAGAGGCAACCTACAGACAATGTTCGCCTCCCCACTAGCGACAATAGATCTGGTCCCAAAAAAAATTTCTGCTATAGCAAAGTTTCAGAGTATAATGACATACCTGCTCAATTAGAATATCGCCAATTACTTCAACTACATTGTCCGTCGACATTTCTTTTCGCTTCATCAACGCCCTTCGAAAATTTAATTTATTCGAGTTTAGATCATAATCTTCAATTCTTTGCTGGTATTAAGTAAGAAAATGTTTGTGAAACAAATTTAATGTTTTTGAACGCATTCCTCTCGTCTCAAGACAAAATACGTCCTTTTGCGTCACACTGCAATCTGTTTCAACACAATCTAACACAATCTTAAAATCTTTGCTAAATGTAAAATGGACAGAAAAGTACTCACTCTAATAGCTTCATATTACAGAAAACAACTTCCTTTAAGTTTATGAAAACTGTCCTCAATTCATCTTCTGATAGAATACCAGCATCTGCCATAGGTTTGTAGAAAACCTGTGGCAAAAATAATTGCACTTTAACTAAGAGATAGATGAAGACTAATTAGAAATATGGAGCATGTGCTTGATCTTTGAATGCTTGTAGCAAATAGGTAAATTATAAGGGATACAGGTGTGAAACACTAATCGACACTGATATGCCAATCCTAGTGGGAAAAATTTTGGATGAAATAGCCAAGAATAAGAATTTGGAAGTTCATTTTTATCAAAAAATTCTTTTTTTGTTTTTCGAAAATATTTGAAAACTTGTTCAAAACCTTTCCAAATATAATTACTGCAAGAACTTTGCGAAGGCAAAAAATAATTCGAAGAATGTGTTAAAGAAATGGGTTAAAGTACTGGAAATTTTTTGAGGCCACAAAGAATATTTTCTTACAAAAGTAAAGAAATAAAATTCTAAATTGTTGGAATATAACATAAGATTTAAAAAACTTGTGCAAAATTTTTTCCAAATTTAATTTGGATTTTGAAATAAACACGAAGATGAGCAAAATTCCATACCTCCAGTGTAGCTTTCAGATCATAAATGTAGTTTCTTTCGGTGTTGATTAACTCGTGAATATGGTTCTGAAAGATAAAATACCTTTGTTGATAAAATAGGGCAAAACAAATAAACATAAACATAAAAAAAGTCTCCTACAAACAGATTCCCAGGCCCTTCTAGCAGGGGCTAACAAAACTCTAGGTAAACCGTGGCTTCGTGCATGTTGATACCTGCCTGAATAAGCGATTTCACAGTTTTTGCCGCCATTATGAATTGGCAAAAATGGCGGACACGCAGCAAACGAGCAAACTACCGCAAAATTTCCAGTCGATTTTGTAGCTAGAGTTGCTGATAAAATTAGGAAGAAATCAGCTAAATTAGAATTTAAATGTTCCTTTTTTACAATAAGCAACTCACAAACAGCGTTCCTTGTTGTTTTCCTTTTGATTTCACTGCTGACTTTGACCAGGCTGAAATCAGTCCCCTTTTACCTCTCGTACAAAAACTTCCGCTTTTCGATTCAAACCTTAGGGAAACTCGTTATTTCTAGCCTGTTTACAACCATCTTGAGTTGGACTCTCTTCAGAAATTCATTTGACGTCAATAAAACCTGTAAAAGACATCAAAACATCGTGATCCCTTCTATGATCGTGACGCATGTTATTGACGGAGGATTCCCCTGTATGGCATGAGAGGCATATCTGCTAGGATGCCATACAGGGGAATCCTCCATTACATTACATGCGTCACGATCATAGAATTGGTCACGATGTTTTGATGTCTCGTACAGGTTTTATTGACGTCAAATGTATTTCTGAAGAGAGTTCAACTCAAGATGGTTGTACACAGGCTAGAAATAACGAGTTTCACCAAGGTTTGAATCAAAAAGCGGAAGTTTTTGTACGAGAGGTCAAAGGGGACTGATTTCAGCCTGGTCAAAGTCAGCAGTGAAATCACAAGGAAAACAACAAGGAACGCTGTTTGTGAGTTGCTAATTGTAAAAAAGGAACATTTAAATTCTTATTTAGCTGATTACTGCCTAATTTTATCAGCAATTCTAGCTACAAAATTGACTAGAAATTCTGCGGTAATTTGCTCGTTTGCTGCGTGTCCGCCATTTTTGCCAATTCATAATGGCGGCAAAAACTGTGAAATCGCTTATAGCTGGCCAGTAGATTTGTTTCCATAACGCATAGAATACTCAATCTATCCACTGCCCTCTAATGAACATGGTCGAATTTAGTGTGAGCAAATAACAAGTTTCATCAATATCTTCTTCGATAAGAGAAAACTTGCCTGTCTCTGTCTTTCTGTCGAAGAAATCGTTTCCAAAACAACGGCGTCGATTACTCCTTCATCTACGGGAAACAATCAAGGGCAAGCATAAATAGAAGCTGACAAGATACCAAGTACAAAAAACAGAAATATGAATTTAAATCTTAAATTTGAAGATGCAACTGTGTTGTTCAATTTATCAAAGAAGCAAATCTGGATTAACAAAAGTACTTTGAAACTATTTACCAAAGCAGCGTGAAAAGAACTTAAGCGGCAACGCAACGAGCAACGCAGAAGGCAACGTAATTGGAAATAAAGAGGCAATTGTTATTGGAATTGAAGAGACAAGGCAACTTGAACTTTAACTTGCAACATAAACGGCAATGCAACGTGAAAATATGTCATACGTTGATGAAGAGGGAAAATGGAAGTATGATTTACTAAATTCTGAGCTTTATGAAATATTAGTTCGCAATCTTCTAGAATATAACAATAGTATTTTATCATATTTAAGCTTAATAGTTGCTGCCAGTTCTCAAGAAAAAATACCAGTCTTTAAGAAGGTTTAAAAGCTGTATAAATGACTTTGTCAGAGTTTTCCACTAGTATCACGAAAAAAAATTGGCAATGTTATGATGAATATGCATGTGCATGTAATAAATTTGCATAAATTAAACTCACCATTCACATATTGGTTGATAAGATTCTCAGGATTTGGAGCCTCTTTGCTGTTACATATGACCTTAAAAATACGTGTTAGGAATAATCAAATTACGGAAACGAAAGTTTTTGCATCTTAAAGCAGATAAGCTGATTTTTAAATTAATGAAATCTCAAAGCTGACCGATTTGGTTTAAGACAAAACATATTCCCAAACTCTTAATTTACCCAATGTACGGATTGTTATATCGTTTCTTTTTGTAATATTGTGAGAACTTCGTTTTGGAAGGATTTCTGTTTTACGTGATTGGCATGGAGAAAATGTGAACTTAAAAACGCTTATTAGTTGTCTCCGTTTGAACGAAGAAGAAGAGAATCAAGGCACAGAAAAAGTCAAGTTTGAATAAAGTTTTTAATTACAGAATGTGAAAATTTTATAAGAAATTTGGGAGTTTTAAAGATATATACTTTTAAGATAATTATTTGTCGCTTAGGCTTTATCATAGTGCTGAATTGTGCTAATTGCAATTTCATTTTTAAGAATATTATGCCTCGGTTAATATTTTTATAACATAAATGCAATTTGTATTTGTTCCTTTACAACTTTTTTATGTAAATAGAAAAAGGAAATGGATCTGCTAAGGATCTGCCAAAATACCGATAAATGGTAAATTGTATTCATTTTAAATCTTTAAATTAAACAAATTATCTAATATGTTTGAAATTTTCATTTCTTACCACGAATTTTCATTTCTCCAAGAGCTGCCGCACAAAGACATATTCTGCTAAAGCGCATTGTCATTCTAGGCATTTTCCTCACTCAAGTGTAGCTTAAGAGACATACCTTTAAAACCTTGGCGCACTCTGTGTGGACAATTTCACCAAAGGAAAAAGGCATATCCATTCCATCAGAAAGTATCGCTGACGTTCTTCTACTTGACGAAAGACTCATGCTCTTCAAGCTGGATCGACTACGGAACTTTCTCATCTGCATTGAATCGTCTAATTTTTTAGACAAAGAAACCTCGGGATGACGTAGCTGCCCACTTTGACAAGGAGTCACCGATGTTGTAAAACTGAAATGACAGTACTCATCTTGTATTTCTGATTTTCTGCATTCATCATCATCAAATTCCCATTGCTCGCTTTTAACAAGTTTGTAAAATAGTTTTCCATTCAAGTAGCTTCGTGGCAATTTATTCATATTTGCTATTATTACTTCCATTGTATATGACATGCCCTGGACCAAAAATCCATTCTCTCCAGCTTTTATGCATGTAGTCACTCCAAAAAGTGGCTATAAGAGAGAGAACTGATCGTCAACAAATGCTTCATTATAAATCGAAAAGAAAACATTAGAATATCTGATGCCTTTGGACATACACTCAATTCTTTACAAGAATCGTATAAGGAAAAAGAGCCCTAAGATGAACAAACAAAGTACCGATTAACGTCAACCTTAGAGGATCTTGCGCAACCGGCATGCATTGCGGCTATATTTTCAAAAGCGGCCTAATATCGTACTGCATTAAAATACAAAACACAATCAATTTCTCATGTCGGTTGCACAAGAGCCTTTAAGAAATAGCCTCGAAAATCCTTCTTGAAAAGATGGGGTGGCAATGTCTCTTTTCGATGATAAGGCACCTATTTCCTGTTTCATTCATTAAACATCCCAACATCGAATGTTTCATTATCAAAAATTAAAGACTTGCTGGATTTATCAACGAATGAATTGCACTAATCGGAAGGGGGGGGGGGGGTATCGATAAATATTCTTGGAAGGCGGTGCTTATACGAAGAAGCTTCAAGCATTAGTTGATAAGAAACTCTCCAAGTCACAATCAGTTCCATGTCCAAGTATTCAAGACAGTTAGTTAGATGCATTAAGTCTAAACTCCCTCTTCAGGGCATCAAGTTTTTTTACGGTGATAGAAAATTTAGTTCTGGTGCTGACCATTAAAACTGAAACACCACAACTTAATACGTACCCCGTAATAAGAAATCCCTATAATTTCACTTGTGTATTATATACCGTGAAACCATGTTGAACGGTGCACAGGCAGTAAAAGATTTTGTAGGTGAGGTCAAGTTTGTCAACAAATCTTCTTCATACATTTGTTACTGAATAAATTAAACTTTGCATGTCACTTACTTTTGAATATGCGATGTCAAAGCACTCACTGAAATTTCCCGTTTCATCTTGATCCTAACGTAAAACATTCAGAGATAAACGAAAGGAAAATGAGGATTATCCTACAACATTACTAGTTTGCTCCTGATTTCTCTCTATATAGTGAAGATAGTTCATTGGTAATATAAAACTCAACTTTTTAAGTTAGAAAATGGGTCATCAAGTGATCAAAGCGGCCTAACGATTACTTTCAACATTTTTCGATATCTAATAACACATGGACTTTCAAATTCAGTATTTTTTAAGATATTGCGACTGATTTTGCTTGCCAAGCATCTACATTAATCCATGCATGCAACTTCATGATAATACTTACATTAGTCTCCTTAAAAAGCATTTCATTCCCTGAAACAGTGCACTGTCTACTTTTTGTCGCCTAAAATATGTTCTTATATTCAAAGGGGTGGACCCAGTCGAATTAAAGCTGATGGATGCTGATTTACTCCGACAAAACATATATTCTCAACCATTATGGGACATATGAAGATTTGTTTGATTTGTTGCGGGCCTTGTTGATACTTTAGTACCTTTTCTAAAAAAGGGTAAATTTTCATTTGAAGTTTTGTTGCTGTGTTCTGATAGAGCATTCCTTTCAAGACAACAAGGTTTCTGTCCCCGTAGAAAAATAATGTTAAGGGAGGAGGAGAAAAATTATACAACTAGCATGATTACATGATATGCTAAACGAAAGGTAAAATGAATTTCATTCCAAAAAAAGATTGGATAACGAATAAAAAATGGATCAGTCAATACTCAAAGACTTCCCTGCATACATTTAATGCCCGAATGAGACATACGATGATAAGATTTTTCAATCATACTGCAAACAAACCTTGGTTTTGAATTTCGCATTCAGTCGACATTTCAATTTTGGACATGGCTCATACTCTAAAAGAATGAATACAAAAAGATGAATATAGAAATTACATTGGTGATATCATAGAGTAGATATCATAGTAATTATAGTTGTAATTATAGATCAACCATTCAAAATAGCTAAGGGAAAAAAACCAAACATAAAAAAAAGCATAAATTGATAAGTACAGGTGGCGTAAGGACTTCATATGGTTGAAAAGACCATAAAAAACATCATATCGAGTGAGATCTCAGAACAAAACAAACGATCCAGGTTGAAAAAGTTTTGCGGTAAAAAATTTGAAAATGGCATTAAAAAAGGAAACGTTTATATACAACATACTAAAAGTCTTTCGGCTGACTTTTCTCAGAGTAAAAACGTCAGAATAAGGGTCCGTGAGCATAAGATGTAAAATATATACCCAGTTGTGAATCAGAATAACGCGAGCACATGACCGGTATAGTTGTCAAATCAGTACCGCGTGCTTAAAGAGAATTTACCACTGGAGTCCGAGAGAGAAAACGAACTCCTTCTGTCTACAAAATAGTAGCTTTTTCTTTGTACGTAGATCGATTCCAAAACTGCTAGATGAAAAGACGACTCGGCTCTGCCAATTATCCGAAACAAGTTGTCATTATTGATAACCCAGCCTGGGTTATCTAAATGATATTTTCTGATGGCAATTGTCTAGAGACACCATTTAAACAAGTGACAGTTGAAAAGGCTTTTAGAGTGTTGCAAAATGCTTGCTTTTTCAAAGCCATCTTCATATTCTAAGTGCTGGCATTCATTTAAACGAAAGTATATTTTAGTTTAATAATACTGAAATGCTATAAGCAAACATTCAAAACATCACTAGTCATTGTTTTTTTGATAAAAATTTACTGAAAGGCGACATTATCCGTTAATATGCTTTCCAATAAAATACTAAGATATTCAAGAAAAGATATATTTTGACTAGGCAGTATGTTCAGTATGATACTAGACAAGTTTATCTCGCGTTCAGCAAATTAAAATTTGTCGATCAAAATCAAATAAATTACATGATTAATAGTTTAATTCATTGCTTACTTGAATATACACAAATATTATTTTAAGCGCCCATGTAAAAAGTCTAATAAGTGCCCATGTCCGACTTGACATCAATTTTCAGAAGAGTACATCTATAATAGACCTTTCAAACAAAAATTTTCAAAAAAATGAAGGCACAACGTACCATCAGTCAATGGTTCATGTCAACAAAAGGCCCTGTGGTGTGCTGATTATAATAAAAAAGTCAGTGAGAATTAATCTTGTGTTGCTGATTGGACAAATTAACAATAGCTTTTGTATAATCAAACCAATGGGAAATCAGGAGACTGACAATATTTGTCGGCACATAGTGCATGTGTGCAGAATCGTTATATTGTTTATCATGTGAGAATCTAAACGTGAAATTGATATAAAACAAAAAAAATTTGTACTTCCGTCATTCGTGTCAACAATACTCCAAATTATGCTCAGATCACCTTTAGCAGGGATTTCCTAGATGATATAGAGGAAAATACGATTAGAGTGAGTTTCCACGGTGATTCCCCGCCAAATATGAGCATAGTAAATGTGCAGTTTGAACCACGTACTCTCACTGGACGTAAACCAAACCTCCTAAATATGAAACACAGAAGGAATAAAGGAATATCGAAATTAATTAAAAGATTGATTAGAATTTTGCTTTTAATCATTATAACTGGATTAAAAATTATAAAGTAAATAGCAAAATAGCTGATACAGATGAAAACGACAACAGACGTGTTTGGCAAGCCTGAAAACAAAGAGTGAATACACACCATTTGTTTCTGTTGCGTAGTGCACCTGAAGGAAATGTTCTTGGAGTTTGGTCCTTGCAATGTTGGGTCAAAGATGTCGATGGGGAAAGCATTCGGGTTCTTTAGCCTTGTGCAAATGTAATTCCTATGCATAAATTATAAGCTTTTAGAGAATTTCAACAAGCAGCTAAAACACAGGCTAAAATTTTTGCATGAATATCACTTGTGTGTTTTTTAAAGGATTTATATCCCGCTAGTCAACAGTGAAGAGTTAAAGACTCATTGCTAACAATGAGCCATTGCGCTACGCAAGCATCCCAAAATGCATTTTCAGAAAGTCTGAAATCAATTATGGTTAATCCGTAGAAGTTTACTGCCATTGTTTGGATTGTCGCCTGGACAATTTGACTCGCAAAGGCTCATTGTTAGCAATGAGTCTTTAACAATAAACGCTGCAGCATAAACATTAGTCGATTGGATACTTAACAATAGGTCTATTGTGGAGTCCAACCAATAGGAAATTTAGATGGCCAGCGAAATGTGTCGGGACATAGTGCCTTTCAGAACTATTTTGAACAAAATCCCTTTGCACGAAACGTGTGACAATTGGCTTTTTGTATACTAGGTAGATTTTTGTGATGTAAAAGAGCTTGGGTCTCCAATATTTTGTGACGTAACCAATGTGTGATGATCACGGTACCATAATCATTCAACCACAATTGTAGTCAATTTATCAATAATAACAAACATTTCCACCATTCAATGGTCATAAAAATTGCATTTTTTCAACTACATTTGATTGGATTCTTAAACGATATTGAGAAGCTTTCATTAGAGGATATGCCCTTCGCAATAACATTCGCAATAGCAATCCCCAACAGCAATTTTAAAATGCAAGCAAGGCCTTGTAAACTCAAAATCAAGAGAAAAAAAGTAAGGGCCAGTTCATATGTGGTGAAATATTCAACCCCAGTTGGATAGCCTGCAAAGGTCAAGACTTGGTTCATAGAAAGCGTCTTCGTCCCACTAGAGTGCGATAGCCTCAAATCCAAAACGAGTGTATGCTTTTCTCTACAAATATAACTTGCACAAATGCAATGCGCATTTTTCATCTCACGTTGACGAACTGGCTTACTGAATCGCGTTTATTTCATGCCTATATGCGTAGGATTTTTAAGACCGGATCTCTCCAAAGCTTGCGAGCCATCCCACCAAAATAAGATATCTCACTCCATCTAAGAAGATTGGTCCAAATTGTGGCCGCTCTGTCGAGGTTACAATCTAAGGCAATGTTTCTTGTCAAAAAACAGATTCAATAGGCTATATTTGAACAAGCGCATACCCTGAATTGCTGAACAGCCTTTGTTGCTCAACATTAAATGGTTTTCCAAATATGCATTCGAGAGTTGCTTTTGCATTTGTCAGTTCTGATAGCCAAAGACATGTCAACTCAACCTAGAAATCAAAATAAAAACATACCAGCTACTATGTACCACCACAGCTGCCCAAACTCGTTCGTTTAGAATTGTTGTTTTGTTTAGAATTTCATTCTTTTAAACGTTTGATTATTCTTAAAACAGGAAACAGTTAGCTACTAGAACATGCCAGCTTCTATGAAGAGTTACAATTGCCAAAACTCTGTTTCGTTTGTAATTTCATTCTTTGAAACGTTAGACTATTCTTAAGACAGGGAACAGCTACGAAAACATGCCAGCTGCTTTGTAGAGATACAACTGCCCAAACTCTGTTTCGTTTGTAATTTCATTCTTTGAAACGTTTGATTATTCTTAAGACAGGAAACAGCTATTAAAACATGCCAGCTGCTTTGTAGAGATACAACTGCCCAAACTCTGTTTCGCTTAGAATTTCATTCTTTCCAATGTTTGATTTCTTCATAAATGGAAAAAAAAGTTGCTAGTACATTGCAGCTAACTTGCAGGAAAATTGCAACAATCAAAACTATGTTTCGTTTCCTATAATATATATACTTCTTAGTAAAGGCCTAGACCAATGACCGTATACACTAACAACCATCTTAGGGAAAGGATATCATCGTTTACAAACTCGAGTACCTTATGTTTTTCCGTGTAACCGTCGTTCAAGTCTTCACTTGGTTTCAACGTTGTAACATCAAAGTACAAATCAATGTCCTCGAATGGTCTGCATTCTGGCAAATTTATGACAGCTTCACTGGGCTTTGAACTATCGACAGCAATATTCATTGCGCATTTCGTTTCAGATGTGGTTTGGTTCCGTGACCTCACTATTACGGAGCTTTGATGTAAAGAAATAAATTCCAGTCCAGAAGAGGACGACAATTGCACTGCAGATAAATTGGGAATAAATCCTAGACCATTTGTCACTGTCATACGCATTCTCTGCTTTATTCCAAGAACCCCGCATTCAGCTACAGTTAAGAAGAAAGCAATTTAACTGACAAAAACCGAATTTTAACCAAATGCAATTGCTTCTCTGTGTTTGGCAGATAACAGCTTAAAAAGCACCCATATCTATCAACCGATCATTGTGATATACTTCAAAGGACATCAAAGTACTACCAAATCAACAAAAAATTAGAAGATATTAAAGATAATGTGTCCAGCTAAAGCAAGCAACTCTGCGGGGATTTTCTGAAAAATGTGATTTTTCATGTGATCACCCCAGCCATTACGATCGTTTTGTTTATCTACAGTGCGAGGCATTGGGAGCAGTTTTGCATCGCAAGATAACTGACCAATCGCAAGCTGTTATTTTGATGGATGGCTTGACAAGTTGGGTATACGCAGTCCTTTCATATGGACACATTACCCTTAAGCTAACAAGGATTACAGATGAAGACATAACTGTTTTTAGGTACGGAAAATATTCTAGCGTCGTAAATGCTCTCATCATTTCATTTAACACCATTAACGTGAACGGTGCTTTGATGCAGAAACGCAACATGTCATAATAGTAGAAGCTCTCTCTACGATACGCTTCTCCAAAGAAAACTTTGTTGAGAAATGATTATCGTGTAAATTAAATGCCTAAATGGGCCGCATCATAAAAAAGGGTATTAGCATACTCTCATCACCGCAGACAGTGAAAATTCAATAATTGTCACTTAATATTGCACTCCTTTATGCAAATATATTGCAAATTACATAAATGCTCTTAACGTTTGATGAAAATGAAAATTGAGCGTTGATGAGTGCAATGTTGAGAGAAAAATTAATGTTCGTAAAGTTCCGATATCTATGAAAATCTAAACCAACTTACTGGGAAGGTTTGAAGTCCAGCTAAACTTTGGCGGATCTGCTACTACTAGGAAAGAGTTTGATTCTTGAGGCAGGTCAAGTTTTTCACACAAGACAGTGTTTCCAATCTTGCAACGAAGATCATGCAAATAATATTTTCCAATACGCTCCACCTAGACAACAAAAAGACGTTGATTCTCTAAAAAAGCAAGTTAATGGGGGGGGGGGGGTATAATTTCTGATACTAAAAATAATCAATCTGCTTCATTAAAATTTGTGTTAGGCAATGGTTTTCATTGTTGCCTAGCGAGAGAAGTCAGAATCCTGATTTATTCTGAAACACTGATTTTCAAATAGTCATTCCATGGGCTTTCAAATAGTTCTACAACAAAACTACAATTTTTATGATTAACAGAAACCTAATAGAATTGAAAAGATACAATTCGTCTGTCTATGGATACCTTGGATATTGGTGGATATTTTCAAAGGGAAACCTGTCAACAACGGGACAGAAAGAACTTAAAAAACATATGAAAGCCTGCAGATATGAAAAATAAAACCAATTGTCAATAAGGAATGCAAATAATAGAAAACTTTACTAATAGAAAAAGAAGCTTAAAACTAGTACGGAGAAAACTTTCCATGCAAGTTATTGTGTATCTTGATTGCAAACCTGAGCTTTTTTGAAAAATGTTTAATTAAACTCTTTTATATTGTATATTGACAAGTCTTGTAAATATTTCATCTACTTCTTTCTTTACTTCTTTCTTATTAATGATTCTATGAACATTTGAACTAATAAGTCAACTTTTGAATTGATAAGCCAACAACAACATCAACTTATCTATGTATGTTTTTTTGTTAATTCAACCATAATAACATTGACAGTTATCAAAATAATAATACCTTGGCTGTCAGTTTGATAATATTCTCACCGACTTTCAGTATTTTGGGACCTGATACCAACGTGCTACCTCTTTCCTCTTCTACAACGATAGGAGTGCTATCTTCCATTTCAGAAACGGAATGGTCATCTAATACATTGTCAGAGGCTTCATCTATTTGACTAAAACGATAGCAAATGATTAGAAAAAATCTACGAACAAGGTAGGCTCAAATTCATTGCAATATCATGTGCAGGCAAAATAATTTTACTATTGAAAAATCTTTTACTAACTTTGATAGCTAGTGACATTTAAACAAGAGCTTCAAAATTCTGTAGAGCTACGAGGGGCTTAAATTGCATTTAAAAAAAGCATATAGCGTCAACTGTTTGAAAAACCAAATTCTATTATTGCGTTTATTTAAATCTCCTCACATTTTGCGGTAGGAATGTTCTAGAATGCCCTAGAGATTTCAAATATTTGCATTACGGTTAACTGTTGCCTACTTTGTGATTACCCACCTATGCAATATTTGAATTTTTTTTATAAGAATGTCGAAAAAATCAAGGAGGTTTTCCATTCGCTATTCTTTGAACTAGTAGTTACTCCTTGTAGACATCACGAAACCTTGCAAAAAAAGCTTTTCTATTAGACTTTAAAATGAATATATATTTCATACAGAGACTGTGCAAAGTCAACTTAGAACCGTCCTGTTCTATAGATCCTAGTTTCCTTAAAATGGAGATTGTACAGTCTAATTGCGTGAATTTCACCAAAAGTGAAAATAATTCGATACAAATGACACCAACCTTTCGCTACAACCACTTTGCGTAATCTCGATTTCATCAGATTTGCTGTCATCCTCTATGGAAGATTCTGATCCTGAGTTTGTATCCTCGCTCTGTTGAACGTCAGTCTCGAATTCATATTGTACATTATCTTGAGCCTCGTTATCGTGACTCTTTCCTTGTTCAGACCGAGATCGCTTAACCGTAACGGAAGGTGATTCTCTTTCGGTTGCAAGCAGTTCTGTCCAGACTGTTTCGCTTGGTTTACTGGGGAGATTCCTAGTTGCTGCACGATTCTTTGATGATCCAGATTTCTTTGCTCTTGAGCATTTAGCTATAATCTCAATATCCTCTACATTGATATCTTTAAGCATATTGTTTTGCAGGGTCACAAAAACATTAACTATCTCCCCGATATGAATTAGGCCGCCACTCAGCTCGATTCGGACATGCTCTATGTTGATGACTGAGGTCAAACTTATACTTAATACGCCTTCAGTTTTCTGGTAACAGTTTGTCAAAAACATATCGGCATACGACAAACGTTTATCAACAGACAAAATTTTTGTACAAGAGAGATGGCCTAGCGTGGATAGATAAAGATCAAGTGACTTTCCATCTGGATGACATGCAGCGAGCAGTTCCATTACATTAATATGCAGAATTTCCCAACCTGACAAGCGATATTCATTTAGAGTAGCCATCAACTCATTCACTGCAAAGTCATACTTCTCCAGCATGTAAAAATATCTTGCCATATCAAGAGAAACTCTCTTTGCACATCGAAATCTACGACAGTTTTCATAAAACCTCTTTGACTTTCCGCAGAGTGCTATGTACCTTTTACTGAAAATCTCCTGAGAATTAATTGTTGCCATTAGCATTTTCGAGCCGGTTTCTGTGTCTTCATGAAGTTGTTGGCTGATGCAAAGCCCTGAACTTAGTTCCTTTAACATATCATCAACAGGCTGTTTGCCTGGAAGTAGATGACATTCTTCCCCAATCGAATAAAGCTTTTCCCGAGCATAATCAAATAGCTGTGCCAAATATGAGATTACGGTGTTGTCTGACATCTCTTCCTCTCCGATACAACTAACGTATTCGAGACAAGATGAAACAACCGAACAGGCAGGAACACAAACAGAAAGGCCAGTCTGGTAAGCAAAATATATTTATAAATGCTTATTCTTGCAAAACATGTCTTGATAAAATACTTTACTTTGTAGTTAGCAGGGAATATCATTCTATCAATGCTGCTCACTGGCAAGGAATTTATTGGTTGTTTACACGATGAATCAATCAGTCTACCACTTCAGTACAGTCGATAAGTCATGGAGCTTAATTGCCTTGCTGCAGTAATTAAGAAATTGGGCTAAAAATCCAGGACTAACTAATAGCTTGGGCACTCGCCTTCACTCCCCCTGCAACAAAAAGCTGACTTGTGGCAACACTGAAGGGGGGAGGGGGATTGCGACGATGGACGGAACTGGCCTTCTACTTTATCACGCTATTGTCCAAGGACAACTGGACTTTCTAACAGGTATCTCCTCTACAAGACCCACAGTTCCCTTAACCTTTACCCTTACCTTAATTAACTGAGAAAACGAACTGTTTTGCATTTCCACTTTGAGCATAAAGCAGCAACACAGAGAAGGGAGAAAAAGCGGTTATACTTACAAGGAGAAGTTTTGTCTCATGCACCGTTGTTAATAAAAACATCAGAAAATTCGATGGAACCTCCAATCTTTTCCCCATGCTCAGAAGCAACTGCCATTGTCGTATGGAAATGTAATTTTTGAGCTCCAATATCGATGCTTTTCCGCCATAAACAACATCACGGTGATACACAATTGCTTCGTATCTAAGCGATATTCCATCCCAACAAAAAGGTGTCTTCGTCCACCGTCTCATCACAGATGGATTTCCTTGAGATTGATTTAACAAACCTCTCTTAGCAATTATAATGTGACGTTCAAATTAAAAGAGCTATCAAAAAGCATTATTCTACTTGTGATTTTAGGCTCATTGCACTTTCACGATAGTCCAAGTTTTCTTACAATGAGGACTTATTCTATATATTGCTAAAGAAAAAAAATTTCCATTAGATTTATAAGACCGAAAGGCAATTGATAAGCTACTTGTTAGTGAACCCGATATCATTTTGTGAATATTTGATGATTGTTATGTAGAATGTAAGAGCTACAACGGTTGGAAAGGGAAGAAAACTATTTGTGTGTTTTATAGATTACACAAAATCATTCGAAAGAGTTAAACACGAAAATAAGTTGTAACTCTTGAAAAATATTAAACACCCCAATATGAAATAAGGCCGATCAGCAATGTAGGGTAGACGAAATAAAGAAAAGAAGCGCCATGGCAAATCTGGCATTCCAACGACACAAAGAATGGTTCAACAGCAGCATAAACAAAAAACTAAACATTCATAGAGCTTATGTTTGATCAGTTTTTCCCTATGGATGTAACGCTTTAAGGCCTTTTTCCTTATGGTTTACCGAAGAATGCTGAAGTGGACGGTTAGAATAAAGAATGAGGAAGTACTACAAAGAATGCACCCTACTCCTAGATTGAAAAAGATCATTGCAAAGGGAAAGTTGCGCGTTTTTGACTTGTTGCAAGAGGATCAAGTGGTTCAGTTTTCTGTAAAGTTATCAAGGGTTCTATTTCGAGCAGCAGACCATATGGAAAGCAAAGGAGAACCTGGATAGATGATGTTAAAGAGTGGGCAAACATCAGAAGCTATGGTACCTAAAAAGGACGTCAAATGACAGATTTTATGGGAGCTATGGTATCCTAAAAAGACAGGGTTTGATAGAGCTATGGTATCCTAAAAAGACAGGGTTTGGTAGAGCTATGGTATCCTAAAAAGGAGTTCTAATGACAGGGTTTGGTGGAACACTATGGCTAGGGAACAACAGATAACGTAGATGCTACTTAGAATAAAAAAGAATAGTGGATATAAATTTTATTTTTACTTCAGTCTAAATTTGTAAACTTTTTAAGTGAAGGGCCATTGAAAACCAATATTCCTAAAGGGCTACCTCTCCTTAAATACATAAACATTTTATCTTGGATTGTACTTGATACGATTGAAACTTCAGATTTAACCAGGAACCTAGGCTGCATCTCAATCCTAGATGAAATGATTGAGTTGCTTCCTAGGAATCATAAATTAAACATTCAGTTGGCAGTTTCAACAATATGTTATCTTCTTTTCATGCAAAACGACCAATGTGAGTGGTAAATTTTCATTAGAGGCACTATGTTCCGACAGTTAAACGTTTATATTAACACTACACAGTGGCACATCTTTAATAGAGAAAGTATTGAAATTAGTTCTGCGTCGCTGATTGGAAATGTAACAATAACCTGCTGTGTAGGGCAACCAATAGGAATTTGGATGACCACCGAAATTCATCGAGGGATAGTGCTTGTAAGCTAAAAATTCTTACCATTATGGTCTTGCTCAGACAACATTTGGGAAATGAATGACTTCAGCTCTTCATAACAAGCAAACGACTCTTGATAGTGTGCTGCGAAGTTATAAATACCGGCCACCTCCTCCTTAAAAGTATATGGCAGCTTTTTATTCAAATTGAATGTAAAAAAATGTTCTAAAACATCAATAATATCGAGCATTGTCTGATCCTTTTTAAATATCTTGCCACTAGGATGCAGAAAACAATGCTGATATCAGAAGTTGTTTATAATCATTCATTAAGAAAATGTTCAAGGGAACACCAAAAAAAGCTTTCTAGCTTAAAAAGAAATAATCATCTGGTAAGCTCCTTTAAAACTCCTAATTTCTTAATTTCGAGGAGTTTTATTTTGAACATAGATTATTGAAAGTTCTTTCATTTTTAGCAAAAACAGCTAGCTTTTAAGAAATAGAAAAAATTATCGGCAGAATCAATAAGTCGAAAGGTATAAATAGTTTTTATGTGGAATATTAACGAGTAGTCCAGTTATTGTTAAAAACAAAGCAATCCATTAGCCTGTGAGTAGTTTGGAAAAAGCCCCATACACTTAGCTGTAAATATTCAAGAAACGACCATGTTGGCTCCGGATGCCTCTGTTTGTGTTCTTGTAGCCTATCATCAACTGTGATAAGATGATTTTTAATTGAAGACCACAGCAATTGTCGAATCCTTGTCATGAGAGCTTCCCAGCAAGAGTCCACTGCTTTCCTTGGCTCCCATAGCTGAGCAACTCTAAAAGACAATATACAGTATATGTTAAAAAATTGTTGATGCCTTCCTCGCAGCTTCTGAGCTGAAAGGTGTAGGAATGAATGGGTCATCAAAAAAAGACTGTCCATGTTGCAGGGTCATGAACGCAAAGGCATTTTGTTTGTGTCTTAATAGAGGCAGAAGCATTGCTTTTGTTTAAGATTTAAGGTTGCATTTGCTAAATATCACAGTAATGAGTTTCTTGTCAACCAATGTAAATTTCGTTAAATTAAAAGTCTAAAACAAAAATGAATGAATAGATAGATATATTCGGTAACACAGCATTTTATATAAACTGGCAACATACAAAATGTTTATTTGAAACTAACGATATAAAAATGCAATTTGGGGCCTATCATTAAAACAGTCCAAGTGCTAGGGTGAACTTAAAAGGCGTAAGAATGGAATCATATGGTTACCATTTTGGTTCATTAGGATTGGAAATCAGCTATCGTTATGTTGATTTTCATATAAAATCATTCAGTTTTAGGTTCTGGTTTAGGTATATTAGTTGAAAATTCCAAGCAACATGCACAGTTCAAAATAAAAGAATAATAAATTTTGAAAATTCTAATGGGAAAGATAACATTTAGGTACAGGTCTTCTGTCCACCAACAGAAATAGCAAAATGAATAGACAGTCTACCACGAAAACTCCCTGGACTCCTGGAAAGAGATACCTAGTATGCAACAGGCACTTCTTTCCGTCCATTTACATACAATCCGCTTAGTCACAGAAATTCTTTCAACTCTTCATATATGAAATCATCGACGAATTCATCGCTCAAGCCTAGGCCTCAACGACTGCTAACGCTGATTTATTTCAGTAGCTTCTAAAAAGCGTTCTTTCTTGATGAAATGCCAAAGATTCGATTTAATTCGGGCAAACGAACCAAAATTTGGTCTTTCACAAAGCATAAACAAGCATAAACCCAAGGAATCACAACAGAACAGGTGCGGTCTTTCACCCTAAATCTCGACCTAGTTCCATATATTTAGATAATTGATCAGTAAATTTTCGCTTCAATGCTTTTAAAAAATGCTTTCTGTCACTTAATATAATCAGTGAACTTAGATAAATTTCGCTCATTCGTTCGTGCCTTCGTTCCCTCGTTTTCGTTCGCTCGTTCGTTCGTTTCTTTGCTCGTTTGCTCGTTTGCTCGTTCACTCGTTCACTCGTTCGTTCGTTCATTCGCTCGCTCGTTCGTTCGCTCATCCGTTCGTTAGCTCGTTCGTTCGCTGGCTCACTCGTTTGCTCGTTACTTTGTTCGCTTGAGCTACGCCTGTGCACAAAACAATTTTCGCGAATAAACACTTACAGTAAATCATTTTTTCTCTGTTTGCAATGATTTAAAAAAAAGCGCTTAGGATTCACCTTATTGTTTCATCTTCATCCCCAAAATCGGCTTTTAAATGTTCATAAACAATATCCTTTGAACGAGTCATCCTTCTTCGTGACTGTTTTTTAACGTAAATTATCAACCAATCGTTGATGCTGCATGATTTTAAATGGTTTCTCCAATGTTCGATCTTTTGTTTTGTTCCATGCCGGTAGTCTTTGTTTTCCTAAAATGATAAAATCCAGTTATCAATAAGAAAGAGTCTGGAAGACTTGAAACAAAACTAAATTTCCAAAAATGTGCATCTAAAATAAGGTTAGAATAAAGTACACCCCTTTTTCAAAAAAACCAGATATTCTTTGCAGACACTCGATGTTCTTATCTTTTGGATAAAAAGAGTATCGTGTTCTTGATGTTGCTCTTATTTCAACATTGATTTTCCTATGCGATTAATTGCTTCTAAGACCACTAAACAACAGCTTCGTATGACTTTTAGCAAAATAGTTGATTTGTTGATGAAATCTGTTCTGCTAAGTTGACACATTGTTGACAACTTTTGAACACACATTTGTTTTTGTGATTTTCTTTTCATTTGAGGCTCGGAGCCTAGGTGTTTTTATAAAAGGTGTTTTTATTAAAAAGAGTAGCAGCCTTTCTACTAGATTAATCTTAGCTAGAAATTGGTTGCAGAAAATCGCAAAATTCAAGTAAAACCCACAATCGAAGCTTAATCGAAGCCACAACATGATTGATTCTAAAGGAGAGACGATGGCCTAGCCAATTTTATCCATCATTAATGCGAGGAGCTGTTCACGAAGAAGCCCTTCAGCTTAAGTATATTTGCAAATCTCACGTAAATGCAGATGGTCATTATAAATTAAGTGAATTGAGTATCAGGGTTGATACGTTACAGCTACAGCACAGTCAAATTGTTATAGATTGCTGAATACTGTTTTCTCTCAAGGTCTCAGCATCATCCCATCCCAAATTAAATGAATATTTTTTAAGATTCTATTTATTAAATCATATAAAAATTGATCAGTTAGAGATCTCAACGTAGCAATAATTATTTTGTCAAAAATGCCATATTTGAAACATGCCCTTTTAATGAAATAGAAAATTAAAGAAGAAACATTTTGTCGGTCATGCCAAAAAGATAAGGAGGTTCCATTAAAATAGAGGTATTAGTTGGTAGACGAAATTTTATCGAGCCATCCTGCAGTCATTTAAATTTTTTGTGTTAAAATGGCTTTAGGTTATTACACAATCTCAGGGACGTGCAACCCTCAAATTCTTGTGTTTACAAAGACTTTTATAACTTGGTGGCGATGCAACAACCACTATTTCTGAACACTGCTCAGTTGCTGAAAGATAGCAGTTGTTTGTCTCCCTAAAAAGATAAGCGAAACGCACCGAGCAGGTTGTCCAGTACAGGTGAAGAAGAGGTCGTTTTGTCACAAAGCCATCTATTGTTCCAGTCAGCTGCTCTGTACTGAATGTCTCAAGCGCAGCTTTGAGACAGACAGTGTTTGTTGTGCTTTCTCCCTCCCTGTGATAAAACAAATTTACTTGGAAGGCGTTTGCAAAAAATCATTAGGGCCTCGAAACTTTAAAATTCTTCAATTCAAACAAAAGCTGGAAAAGACAATAAAGTCAATTAATAAAAAAATTGCTGATAAAGAGTGATACTAAGAAAGAGCAATACGTGTTTTCTAGGATATCTTTTATGTGTCTACAATGCCTAGAACACTCACTAACTCCCTCTCCCTAGCTATTCCAAGCACTGCTTCAGATCATAAAATATCAGTATAACAAGTTTGTTATAATTTTTGTCCTCGTTTTATTTGGCTGAGCCATTAAGAATTGCTTCTCAGTTTAAAAAACGCAACTGCGTATGTGAAAATGTACCTCTTCCATATGTAAGGCTTCAAAGGCAGGCATCTTTCAATTTCTTGTGAAATTTTGAGATACACTTCTTCGTTGCCAAAATCTATAAGGAATCATGAGTGTTAACAAAGTAAAAGCAAAAGAGTAAAATAATATCAAGGAGAGTACAATTAAATGAAAAGGTACATTATGGCTCTAAGCCATTAAAACATGTCTGCTTATGCTGTACTCCTGTTGTTCCATTTCCATCCGATTGTGCTGGGATTTTATAATACTCAGATTATATTTACATTAGATTTTAAAGTTTCGATCGCTTTCTTATACTAGTTTACCCTTTCCACTACCACAAAGTATTTCTAACAATGACTACAAAACATTGGTAGAAAAGCAGACAATTTAAAAATATGTGAAAAGGTGAAAAAAGAAAAAAGTTTTCAAGATCCAATCAAATTTTGCAACTTAAGTTGAATCATTGGTTTGCTGCAAGTCTGGAACTAACTTTAAGGCTTCACCTACCAACCTTGTACCTGTTAAGTTTACATTTCCAAATTCCTTAGGTATATTGCTCTATTTAACTAAATTGTTTCTTTAGTATGCTCTTAAGTATTATTTCTCCATTCTGTGATCTTGATTTCCACAGGAAATTTTTCTGTCACCAGTTTGAGTGCATAAAAGGCTGTTTACTACCATCAATGTTGATAAAATTATGAAAATAAGTTGAGATGTTACAAAACTTAAGAAGTTGAAGTAAGACATAATAGAAATGGGCTGGCTTTCCTCTCATTCTAAAGTTTGGTACAGATTACAATGCATAGCATGTTATGGTCGCCTCCTAATCTCCAACATCCATTTAGTCAAAAACTCTATAAACAATGAACCATTCTCTCACATCACCGAGACACCTTGAGGTCACAAAATCTCCTGGTAGCTTTATTCAAGAATCAAAATCTTTGGCACAAAGCATAGGCCTATCAAAGATCAAGTTGAATGATTTTGGTGCAAAAAATTAGAGCTTAGGGGCATTATTCTAAGTAGGATGGCACAAAAAAGCAGTCTTTTTAGCAGCAAAAGGTCAAAGACTACATAGCCGGGCTACAGTAGTGACTGCATGTTTAAGCACTAAGCAAATTGATATCTTGAGCAAACAAATTTGCCATAAAGAAAATATCAAATTAACATTGGGCTTCACTGGTCTCAGATGGTATTTATTTAGGAAATATAAATTATCAAGCATGGGAAGCAGAAGTGGCGAAATGACATTACAGCAAGAATAAACCAGAAAATGAAAAATGACCACTAAACATCAAATAGTAAAAAAGGAAAGAACAGAGACAAGATCAGTGATTCCAGTTACAGTGGACAAGGTACACTCTTTATTGCCGTATTCTTCCTATAAGGGGTACTACACCCCAATACTCACCCCTAAACAAACCAAAGCAATGAAAAAGATAATATATTCATATTTATAACTTTGTTAATTCAAACAGTCTTTCTGACAATCTTCTCCATCCCAGTGATTTTTGTTTTGTTTTTAACTCTTTGCTCTTAGCCATTTGTTCTTAAATCTCACTTCATAAACTCTCAATGAAATCAGGCAGATCAAACAATTTTGATCACAAAAGAACTGGTGTATCTATGACAGGAGGTTTAGTCTGCTAGATGTTGATTTCATAATATGGAAAACTTTGCACCCTACAGGAAAATAAAATAATTTTCATACTTTTCATACAATATAATTTTTATGCCCTGGTGAGAGTATAAATTGCCTCTATTTGTAGGATGATAACACACCATGCCCCCTCTCTTGTGACACCCCTGGAGGGGGGTAGTCCTAGGGGCCTAACAGAGGGTCTGGTCAGTTTGAGGGTTCTACCCAATGGCTACCAAATGGTCCAATTTAGGAAAATAGCACTACCACTTTGAGTATTTTAAGTAGTTGCTACCTCATGGGAGGGGGGGGGGTACTTCTAATTTACTGCTTAGTTGATATTGCAATTCTTATGCGATTGTCATTTTGGGGTTTTGTTAAAAAGCTACCATTTGAGGGTAATTTTTAGCATTCTAGCTTTGGCCCTCTTTGACCATGACCATACCCCTGTCAAGCCTTAATGAAAGCACCCCCTGGGGTGACACCATTGAGAAAAATCATATCTCAACTTGATCATGGAAAATCAGTGTCACTTTTAAATAACAAAATCCATGAAATCCAGTGAAACTTTTTTCAATTGAATTATTTAATCACCTTTGTTGTTGCAGCCTGCAGTACAGCTATAAACGAAATTCAAAACTTCCATAACACTACAATAACTGCAACTTTGTCCAACTTTTTGAGTCAGGGTTATACCATGACATTAAGTCTGTGGAGGCACCAGCTACTGCAAGGTTGGAGGGCAATTGGAGAATATGCCCATTATGTGTGATTTACTGCTATGTTTACCAGGTGTTTTTTCCTCCTTTTCTATCCACTTAAGGAAGAATAAAGGGGACCATATTTGGAAAAAAGGGGAGCTTATTATCTCCAAATTACCACCCCTCCATTGCCCCATCACTGTCTTACTTGTACCTTATCCCCAGAAGGAAGTACCTACTACTGGAGACGTCATCTACGTTTACTATCTAAGACTGTTCTAAAATTAATGTAAACAGAAATTAAATTAAAAATTTAAACCTCCTACATTCCAGAAGATATTTTGCTTCCGTTTCTGCAATGGGCAGGGATAGTGTAATACGTATTCATTATTTGCGATGGGAATTATGCATACTTTTCCATCCCCCTCATTGTAACGACTACAAACAGTTCTCTAATTTCCACCGACTCGTTAGCCAATCATATCTTGGTTCATTCACAGTAAAACAATAAAACCAAATATACCACACCATGTTTACACGCGTGTTGTTGCAGATTACATATAGAAAAAAAAACTTTAAAAATAACAAAAACCATCTGCCATCTGCATTCAAATGAATTTGGCCTGATAAAATAATTCTCGCTAGTATCAAAAACGGTAAAGGATAGGATATGTACCAATTGTATTTTTCAGAATGATGGCCTAATTCTTGGGCCTAATTCAGGTCTTACTTCGCCTTTTTTTTTAAATAAGAATTTTGGCAAAACTTACTGGTGATGACAGGCAAAAAATTGATACTCCCATCATCTTTATGATTATTGCGCATTTCCATTTCATCTGTTGTTATAGTTTCTTTCTAACTCCATTGCTTTAGAAAAAACTGGACCCAAACCGTGCACGGATCCACCTGCCAAAGAAGAAGGAAGTAAAATCTAACACTAACAATAGAGCTGAGGGCTTTTCAGAGGCTTCATAGTGTAACAGAAAAGATGTTTACAATTTAAATCTATTGGTTTTTAATCTTTGTAAGGTAAATAAGTTAATAAGCATTTGTTTTGTAATATTTTGGACCACAGTTTGCCCTTTTTGAATTTTTTGAATCTGTGTGTCGATTAATCGTTGATAATCGCATTGCAACAGCTTTATTTTTCTTTAACAAATAAAAAGTGTGCGTGCCGCTTTTTTATTCCCTCCAGCACTTCTTCGTTCATCGCTTTCCTACACATTTTTTAGGTTGCAGGCCTCGTTTTATTTTGGGTGACCTGATCTATGAAATCTTTAATAATTTTTATAAAATTTGAATATACGCTAAACAGCATGGATGTTCTTATTTCACGGAACTATAAATATTTAATTTGGAAGAGATTTTGCAAGAGGCACGTTTTAACGTGATATTAGTGAGCAAATTTTGATGCCAAAATGCCTGCAAAAATTACTTGGAACATCGAGCAATATGTGTTGTACTTAACTGTGTTCAATTTTTTTCCTAGTTTTATATATTTCTGTTTCCTCCTCAAGAACAATCTAGTTAGGTAACATAGCTCGGGCAAACAATTGACCAGTCACAAGAAAATGTAATTCCTGATCTCCAACGTAGTTTTACAGAAAATCAACATTGTTGCCAGGAGGATGGGGTGGCTGAATTTGTGTTCAAAGACGTTTGGCAGAAATTTTGCATAATTTGGTGCGGGCACTCTTCCTTGTACAATATCATAAAAATAATGAGGAATATTACAAGAACTCTTGAACAAGCCTGCCGATAATAGATAATGATCTTCTGTTTTTAAACAGGCAAGTTTGACTTAAACCTCATTCATTTGAATAATATTTACATTCCCACAAGTGTTCAATATATTCACCCTGGTTTCCACATCTTCTGCAAAGAGTATTAGTGTATGCCCCCCCCCCCCCCTCGACTGTAATACTTCTTGTACAGAGTTCATAAGAATGTGGTCCAGTTTGGTTGTTTTACATATGAGCGGAATGGGTTCTTCTGAAAACAGATCTATTTGGCGGCTTTTGGCTACAGGCAAGGTAGTCACAAGAACGAAAATTTGGTAATATGCAGTCCCTTCAAACCATCTATTGCTCTCCTATCGCTTTTGTCCATAGTCTACACTGTTGACTTTATTTATCAAATTCTTATCACGGTATGTTTCCAATATATTGATAACCTTGCATTGAAGTTCTTATCAATAAGTTGAAGCTCAAAAGTTTTAGAGAAGAAGTGATTGCTTCTTAATTTTTACAAATTCTGTCTGCATTATCTTTGCATATCATCATATCAAAAAGGATCAACTCCAAAGTAGGATTCGAATAATATAATGCAATAAACTCGCAACACACATACAAAATATAGTGTGCCAAATTATGTTTGAAGAATCGAATGACAGATACAAGAGCTTTCTCCCGGATTCCTTTTTACAATTGGACTGTACATATTTCATCAAAACCCGGAAATCAACATCGGAAGCTTTTTTCTCTTTAGAGCAAGAACAGATTCTAAACGTAATTTTGTTAAAATTGAACGAGTTAAAGTAATGAATGAAGTCCTGCCTTTTAATAAAAATAGACAATAAACCAAGATAGGTTGGTGACAATTTCCAAAATCTTTCTTTCTGCTGTCCTTTCTATTTTCTACCTCTTCCATCTACCATCTAAAATTGAGCGAGTTAAAGTAATGAATGAAGTCCTGCCTTTTAATAAAAATAGACAATAAACCAAGATAGGTTGGTGACAATTTCCAAAATCTTTCTTTCTGCTGTCCTTTCTATTTTCTACCTCTTCTTCTGCCAGCACTTTCGATCATTTTTGTTTGCTTGATATCTTACTTTCTTTTCTTTTTCATATCATTCATGAAAATAGGTTTACTTTTTTCATTAACGCATGCATACCTCTATAACTAGTATGTTTTATCTTTATAGGTAGTAGCCACGTCATCAAAGTCATATGGCTCGAAAGCATGACGGGAGCTACTTCTTTATATCCTATTCAGCCAATATAATTGTAAAAATTTGACGCGGATTCACTGCAACTGTATTGTAGATTGTCCCTTTATGGCTTTTTTGCATTTTTAATACTCTATTCAGATAATATAATGCTGGAAAAAATATTCAAAAAAGTGTATAAGAAAGGTAAAATAAACTAAAGACAGTCCTTTAATTTTTTCTTGGGTAAATTCGTTCATTTTTATTGAAACACTTTGTGGTAATAAAATTTATTGCGTTTGATTGAGTATGTGGTGTAAGTGATGATAAGTACTTTGTATCAAAATATTGAAAGTTCTCAATTGAATCATAGGATATTGAAAGTCTTACATATAAGCATTATCTTTGGTAGTAAACCATTTCCGACCACAGCATGCTGATAATAATAATGCAATATATTATGCTATTTCTACTCCTCGATGCTATTTTTACTATGAAACAGTCAATTTTGTTTCCATTGTTGTTTTATTTCTTTAAACATTTGTTGATAGACATAAACCTTCATTTCTCGTACCAGTTCCAATCGATCCTTGTTTATATTGTTTTCCAAAATTGTTTCATGTATTTTTACCTCTTAATTCCAAAATCATGCTTTTTCAAATCTAGTTTCTCCTGCATATTTATAGTCACGTTTTCTTTTTCTCAAGCATAAATCTTTTAATCCTTGAATCTGTTTTTATCACATTCTAAGAAAATTTCGTTTGATTAATGATGTGACAAATATAGAATAAACCTTTAAATTTCCTTCTACTTGATATTTTATTCTAATTGATAATGTTCGACAAACAATCATGTCACTTTTAGAAATCTGGCATTTTCTCATACTCAAAAATTTTACTTGACCTAAGATTTATTGACAAGCTGACTAATTATATCTTAATCGTCTTTGGAGGAATCAAATTTTACTGTTTTATCATTTCATGCTGCACATTTTGGCAGCTCAAATGCTTGTATCATACATTTGTAAGCTGTTACATTGGGAACTACAGGGCCTTTGTTTGGCCGCTTTTAGAGTCGGTATTGTTCCGATAAACATGCAATTAGCAAAAATTGCTTGATCGTCGTTTTCCTTTTCTTGGAAGCTAGCCAGTCAATAACATCTCTGTTTGTTTCTCCGTAATGAATATTAGATAAGCTTATTATTTTGTTGTCTAATGTGTTTTTAACAAAACTGATTTTCGGTAATTGCATTTTGTATTTGCTTTGTCCTTACGTTCTACAATCACTGCCAAAAGTCTTGGAACACTAACGTCAGTTTTCAAAGGCAAATTCAGACACCCCCTCTCCCCCTTAGAACTATGTTGATTTACTATAGAAAAAAGGAAGGGGTTGTGGAGTACGCTTTTTCGTGTGCCTTGTATGATATTCTTCTATACTTTAAACATTGATTTGGGGGGAAAGGGGGACGGAAGTAGTTGTATTCGGGAAAACAAATAAAAAATAGAAAAGCACAGCGCAAAGTGTCTGGTGCTCCAAGTAATTTTGGCAGTGATTGTATGTTAACTGCGCAGAGTCTGGAAATTATCGCTTTGCAACATTTGCTTTCATTTTCTACATACGAATTGAAACGTTCTTGCCTTGGAAAAATTTCAAAAATTTTCCTATCACTGTATAAAAATTCAGAATTACCAAGACCTTTTAAAGTGATGCTATATTTTCTAAATTCATGGATATTGCTTTGTCATTGCCAGCCCGGGCTGAATGGGTCCGGGTTGAGGCAGCCCGGGCTGAGTGGGTCCGGGCTGAGTCAGCCCGGGTTGAGTGGGCCTTGGTTGAGTCAGCCCAGGCTGAGTGGGCCTGGTTGAGTCAGCCCGGGCTATATTTTCTAAATTCATGGACATTGCTCAGTCATTGATACTGTTTGCGCAAGCCGTTGACCCTAAATTGAATATGTTTTGTTTGTAGAAAATGCTCACAGCATCCTGTTGATATATTTCTTCAGCTGTTTTAAAAAAATTTTCCAGACCCAGTTGGATCATTTTCTTGATAACACAATCATGATTCAACCAGCTAATATTACATTAATGGAATTGAGTGAGCATTTTCATGCCACTAAAATGCAAACGTGTGTATAAATGTATACGTTAATTATAATGCAAACCGTAATTTAATGCCCTACTCATAAGGTCCCCTTTCAAGTTAGTAGTTTAGAGAACAATTTATTCCATCTGTTTTCTTTTAAGCTGTGATCATAGCCATTTTAGTTATGGGTGTAAATAATCTCATGAACATTTTTATCTGTTGCACGAAATTATGCAAATGATTTAACATTTTCAAATTGCTTATGGATCCATGGGCAAGTTGATTCAATTTTAGGCCCTTGGAAATGTTGGCTTGGGTTAGTTGCACAACAAAGAGTGGTACTGTTGTGCAGTGTTGGATAGTGTAGTGACCATTGTCGAATGTAATCATGTCTTCCATTGTATCATTGTCATTAACACCTTCCTTTGTTTACGTATCTACAATAACGTAATCAACAAAAACTTTGTAGCGTCTCCTCGTTTTATGTGTATACGCCCTGCATTGTAATTTAGTTCAGTTCAGATAGAATCAAGACACGCAATAGGCACATTGTCTCTTCTCTGGCTCAGTGTTCTCTGCACGTAAAATTGGACAGCATTGTTTGGAAATGACACGTTAGTCGATGGATTGTTTTACTAGTGAGCGAAAGGCATCTATAAATCCATAACAATTCACAATGCACAACTCTCATTTTACTGAAATAGCTCCAAGAAGTAAGCTGGTTAACAGCCTATTCTGCAGGATCTGAAGACACTAAAAGATGTACATTACGCAAACCACTTTAATATAAAGCCAATAACTTTTTGGCAATCTCTTCTTTCTAAATGCATCGGTTTTTTAAAGTTTGATCAAAAGTGAACAAACTTTTCTATTGTCGTTTGGATTACCTTTGACAGCATGCTTTTCGAATAGGGTACCATGCTGACTATGCAGAATCAAAGTGCAGCTGTATAAAGGAATTGGAAAGCAATTTTCGCCTATTGTATGCAAAGAATTCTTTCTATAAAGAAAAGTGAGTCGAATTGTTTGTTTTGGTCAGGATTCTCGTTTAACATAGCTCTTTTAGTAAAACCTTTATCAGAGATACATTCATAACTTGAGTATGTTGCGTTGTTTGTTTGAGTAATTTCTTTGTAGTGTAGTGGAATTAGATATAAAAATGGTCTAACCCGGATCAAAATAATATAAAGCTGTAATTTGGCACAGATGTTCTATACTAAGTTGGAAATGACCAGAAAAAAAGCCCCATCAATTGGACATTGGGAATTCCTTATTTGGGCAAATACCATAATGGCACACTGATCAGAAGTGGTTCAACATTTTAATGTTGCTAAAACCACATAGTATGTACATATTTTGAAAAATAATTTCATGCTGAATAACTTTTATTCAACAAACGTACCCTTAGAATATGCAAATTTAGTGGTGATTGGACAGAAACAAAGTGGGACGAGTGAATATTGAAAAGCACGCGAAAAAAATGGCTGATCCTCTTGCTGAATATTTTCATTTTATATCGCAAATTCTATCGATGCAAAATCATTAAGTGTGTGAATAAGATGAAGTATGATAATACCTACTCAGCCCGGACTGACTTAAACTGGACCCACTCAACCCGGGTCCACTCAGCCCGGGTCCACTCAGCCCGGGCTGACTCAACCCGGGCCCACTCAGCCCGGGCTGACTCAACCCGAGCTGACTCAACCCAGGCTAACTCTAGTGAAATTTTTTACTGCAGCAGCAAATTCTGGTCAAATCTAAATAAATATCTAAATATTCAAAACAAAGTAACTCGCGACCGAACGGTCCAAACAACATGTTTTTTTTCATTATAAACTAATTTAAAGATGAATATTTCAATTCTGACAGTTTTCATTGACATCCTCCATCTCAGTAATTTTTGTTATTAAGACGTAAAAACACTGCCAAATTCAGTGCAAATTCAAAATGGCTGCACAAAACTACAGCTTGATGCTGGGCCAGTAATATTCCCTTAATGCCCTTCTTTACCGGTAGAAGAGATAACTTCCAAATTACGTATAATCCCAAAAATTGCAAACTTTTCAATTGAGAAGTACGCACATGAAAAAGAGGGTGTTTTGAGAGTACCTAGGACCCAAAACTCGGAAAATAGTTATGAAAAACGGAAAACCCGGACTTGGAAATTGGAAAATCCTGAGACAAATATATATACTTCAATGTGGTTAACCTTTTCCCGTGTTCTGCATTAAAATACCTTTGTACCCGCAGTTATTACCAGCAAGAATATTTGTCTGCAAGGCACAGGGTAGATCCTTGCCTTTTTTTCCAAATGAAGATGTCATCAGTGCTTGCGGAAGAACAGAATTTTAGGGAAATTTGTCGTAGATTGCGGAAATCTGGCAATTTCTCAACGGAACGAGAGAATTCTACACACTTGCCGGGCGCAGATTTTTTTAAAATAATACACAGATTGCAGAAATTTCAAAATGTTTAGCGGAATTCTTAACCTGCTCCTTGTTGTATAGGATTTCATCATCGCATTTTTTGATCTTGCTAATATATAAGTTGTTCATAAATAAACTTATAAACATTCAGAGGTGGCGCCAGAAATCTTCCCACAGAGGGGTTTGAGCTTTGAACAGGGGGGCTAAATTGCCTATAATATGCAGTTTTCGTACGTTATTTTGTCAAATTTGCTCCGACAATAACCTAAAATTTTCTTCCGATAGGGGGGTTAGATGCTTCCGATAGAGGGACTGTAGCGCCTTAGCCCTCCCCTGGCGCCCCCACTGTATACATTCTAATGCCCAGTTGCCCCCTATCTGCTATTTTTGACCAGAAAGTACTTATTTCCACATTGTAAGGGCGTGTATGTTGAATAAAAGTTGTTCAGCATCAAACTGTCTTTCAGAATATGTACATATAATGTGGTTTTAGCGACATCAAAATTTGAACCCCTGCTAATCAGTGCGCCATATGGAATTTGTCCAAATAAGGAATTCCCAATGTCCAATTGATGGGGCTCTTTTTCTGGTTATTCCCAGTGTCGTATGGAACCTATGTGCCAGATTACAGCTTTTTGATTATTTTTGTCCGGGTAAAATCGTAATTCCACCACGCTGGAATGTAATGTCCACAACAAAGGAAATTCCTAGCTTATTTAATAGGATCCAGTCGCAATGAGAGCTGTAGTGGATGCTTTGGTGTACTGCTCATACGCTTTTATCAATAGACATGATTCATCTGCAGATAATAGAATATCGCAATAAGCAGCTCAAGGTATGTCGTTCGCATAAAGAAGAAATACTAATGAGCTAGGTGTAGATCCCTGAGGTACCCCACATAAAAGTTTGTCTGATCTAAAGTAACAATTCTTTATACAAGCTAAAAAGATTTGATTTTGTAAATAAAACGTAAAAAATCACACGATTTGTCATCAAAACATAGCTAAACCAATTTATCATGAAATATGGTCCATCGTGTTGAGTTGCCTAGTCATTAAGAATCAGGCCCGTGTGCATACTATCATGGAACTCCTTAAGCATTTTATCACTTTAATCAGTGGCTCGTGTATTGGTGCTAGTGGGGCTCAGCCCCACCAACGATTTCCAAGAATAAGTTTTAGATTTATAAACGTAAATAAAATAAACGTCAATTATCATTTTAGCACTGTTCATTAATTTGTTTCTTCGAGTTTCACCTTTTTTCCAAACTCTAGTTTGTTTAGGTCCAAATGCCCGCGGTTCTTTTGAAAACTAGACAAACACGCGTACGAGAAATCTCCCAAGCTTTTGGGGCTAGCCTCAAACTAGAAGAGAATGCACCAATTAAGTGCCTCTCATGACTCGACTATTCAATTGATAACTGCCTTCTGATTGGTCAATTCTGCACGAATCTGCATTCCTTCGGGGCTAGTTGAAACTAGCCCCAAGTAATTCAGTTCAACAGTAACTTAATACTTGTTGTTGTGATAATACTTGTTATGTTTATCTTGAAGAGAAATTGGTCTTTGTGAAGTGAGAAACCGTCCAGCGGACTTGAACAAATGAAGTTGAGCTTGCCAACATTACACAAAGTTTTTTTATTTGTTTACTTTAAATTATACATAATTAATAGTGGCATTTGTTGTTTTCAACTAAAACTTTCAAAATGATGATAGCCTGGTGGATTGGTTTATCATTCTTGATGGCTTTAGATTTTGAATATTACGTCATCAGCCCCACCAATAATTTACCCCACGAGCCGCCATTGCTTTAAATGGAGATATATGTGTCAGTGAAATAGTTTTTTGGAAAGCACATCGATGTTTATACAGTATCTAGTGTTTATTTAGGTTATTTTGAACCTTGTTATGCATTTCCGTTTCGATTGTTTAAGATATCAATTGTAATCGTAGGTCTGTACTTGAAGGGTCAACTTTTTAAACTTTTTTAAAGAGCAGCTTGAGCTTAGCATTTTTACAAGCTTCAGAGAAAATAGAAGGAGAAATGGAAAAGGTTACAGTTTTGAAACATGACCATTACTAAAAATTGACGCGCTATTTTTGAGAGATTTCTCTGAAATGTTATCAAGACTCGGTGGATAGCGAGGGAAAGTCATTAGTTTTTATTTATTTAGATGCTAAGTATAAAAACAATTTTTAAATGTTTCTTTGCCGGATTTTTCATCAAAAATATTTGGCCTTCTTTAATCGATAGGGTATTACTAATAGAAGCAGGTCCAAAAGATTGTAAATTTTACCAGCATGCTTTGTAACCAATGCTTCTTTTCCTTTATTCAAATGTGTGAATGCTTTGTCTCTAGCTCTTATTCTGTCTCACCCTTTGTCATCAACTTATTTCTGGTTGTCCTTTTTTATTCTAATTTCTTTTAGGAGATTCATCTCCTCAATTAATTCAGTTATTTTGTCAATAAAATAGTAATATGCTGAGTTTATGACATTGAATTCTGAATAAATTGGAAATTTTAAATACTCAAATTATCTAAAAAGTGGTGCTTTGAATAGCTTTTGTTGAATGGATTTTTATGAATGTCTGTCAGTTAGTTTTGATTCTGTAGATTTCCTTAGTGCATTTAAGATTTTTTCTTTATCAATTGAAACAAAAAAATTATAGCTAGAAAAGTACAAACTACTATTTCATTACGCTGTTACGATCATGGCGAGACAGGAAACGAAGTGACTGGAACTATGAGTGCCACTCTATCTAAAACTTTTCATCCTGGTTTATTCAAATTCATCACACACAAAAAAGAACCTTGGTGATCTTGACGCAATTTGCAATGCAGGGAAGCAAGGCATGAAACAATGCTCATTGATCTCGTTGCTAGTACCATATACACTGGACTTAGACAAGGGAGGTTTTATTCTAAATATATGCCCATCCCTTGCACTGAATTCAACCCTCGCACTCGATCTATGATCTATGATATATGATTTATGATTCAGCCTATTTTTGATAGCAAAAATGCGTTATTTGAAAATAATTTCTTGTTTCTTTACTAAGAAGTACGGTGGTCCACAGGTGCCTTATTTTCTCACGGCAAAACTTTCTTTTTTCACGGCAAAACATTCTTTTTTCACGGCAAAACTTTCTTTCTCACGGCAAAACTTTCTTTCTCACGGCAAAACTTTCTTTCTCACGGCAAAACTTTTTTTCTCACGGCAAAACTTTCTTTCTCACGGCAAAACTTTCTTTACGTGATGTTGTGTACGTGATACTTAGATCTAATCAATGCTTTAGACGTTTTAAACTTCGCAGATTTGTGAATACCTACATCTTCTCTTGATAATTCTTGCAGAAAGACAGCCCAGAAATGGTCTAAAATTTATCTAGGTTGGGCTAGGCTAGGCCTATATGCCTATCTCAACGAAACAGTACCGCATGCAAGGTCTTTGATTCCTTTGTTTTGAAAACAGTGAAAAAGATCAATTCGTTGAAAATTGGCGTGCACATAAAATTCGTGCAAAAAAATCTTGTACGTGCACTTGGCACGCTCGATTGTGGCTTGTAAAAAACCTATAAATTGGGTATTGTGTTTAATATCATATCATATCGTACTCGCAGGGTGGGTTGATGGCTAGGCACTTAATTTTTCGAATAATAGTAATAACAATGAATAAAGAAATGAAATAATAAGCATGGGCATAATATAAGGGGAGAAAAAAAATACGACGCCGAGAATCCAATGTAACGAGATAAAATTTTCAAATTAAATTAAATTTAAGTAATAAATTAAATTCAAAGAACGTTTTGCCGTGAGAAAGAAAGTTTTGCCGTGAGAAAGAAAGTTTTGCCGTGAGAAGTAAAGTTTTGCCGTGAGAAATAAAGTTTTGTCGTGAAAAAAGAAAGTTTTGCCGTGAGAAAGTAAGTTTTGCCGTGAGAAAGAAAGTTTTGCCATGGCACCTGTGGGCCACCGTAAAGAAGGTTTCATTGAGCCACTGCACTTTAAAATACGAGTTCGAAATACCGAATTGCTCTTCATGTAGGTTTCTTTGTAATCTTTGATTGAAGCTCAAATTTCGCTGCTGTATCTCAAAAATAAAGTATTCAGGTGCTTTGCCCAGAAAATAAAAATGACATAATAATCCATACAATTATGATGGTACTGGGTTTCCAATCCTAATTCATTGTAAAGTCTTTCCCTATTTGTGCTTCTAAAAAATGGGACTATACTAACCCAAGTGCAGTCGAACTTAAAGTTTATAGATCTTATCAAGAACTTCTCTTCATACGGCATTTACTAGTACAAATCCATCTCAGTGTCTTAAGGATAGCCCTCTCGTCTATTACTTTGGAGATCAAGTTTTAAGTGAAGAATCAGCCTTTGGTGCTTGTGTTCATTTTTAGAAGCTATTTCGTCATTTCTTTATCTAAATTCTGGATATTTTGATTTTATCTTCTACAAGAAAAAATAACGTCCACCGTTCCATCTATCAAACTGCATTTTCCATTACCGTAAATTATCGTTTCAAGATAACAATTTAACAATAGCGCGGCAGCATTTTCAGCAGCGACTACAGGGAACAAGGATGTATAATGTGTGATCAGCATTAAGCTTCATTCCACACTTTACGTTGCAAACAATATCATTTATGAATATGAGAAATGAAGAGACAGGACAGATCCTTGAGGTACCCCTGCAGAGATTAATTCCCACCATGAAAACTTTCCGTTCAAATCTGTTCGTTGAAAAAACTACTACGCAATAATTTGATTGATGGTAATATAAGCCTATACAAATTACACTGGAAAGTGTAATAAGATTTATTGAATTAGTTGGTATGTGGTCTATGAGGTATTAGTGATAGAATTAGTGGGCATGTGGCCTGATTTTGATTTATTCATCAAATTGACGTAGAGATCACCTACAATGTATACCTCTTGGCTATACATGTTTCATGAGCTAAGATTGCAAATGAAAATTTATCAAGAAAGTCAGACGTGTCTAGAGCTCGAAAGAAGCCATCAAGTAAAACAGGTTTTGATTTTTGATGGTTGTAGGTGAAAGACAATATGTTCTAAATCTAATGAAAAATTAATCATCAATAAACTGCTAGCCCCAAAATATGGAAAAAAACGGAAAATTCAATTATGAACTGAAAGAAAGTAGAACTGCAAAGATATCAAGGATTCATGATCCAATATCCAAAGTGTTGATGATATTAGAAGTAGCTACACTTCCCTCACGAAAGCATCCGGGCAGTTCGAGAATCGATCGCGCTTTCAGACAAAAACAAATTTGGGTTCGAGATAACGACTTTTTAACTCAGTGACAGCAATTTTTTGAGAAACCCTTCGAAAATAAACCCAAACTTCTGCGCTTTTTATCCGTTATCATTTTTGTTAGAATGAGAAAACTTTGAGCTACAAGCATAACGCAAATTTACTGATGTCAAATAAGCGTGACTCGAACTCAGTTAGGTGACTCGAACTCAGTTAAAAAGGGCCAATAAAACATGGTAATTTTTTACAAACTGGTTCATGAGACACAAATATCTTCGAGAAAAAAACACAACGTGTATAATCTCAGTTGGGAAGAATGTTTGCATGGAGATGCCACCGATCGATTATAAAACACGGATGACATTTGGTAATATTTTACCAGATCATAAACGTTCTTGCAAAGCAGACATATCATTCAGTGCAGGGCCATAGAGCCACATTATCTCTTTGCCACTGCAAGTCTTGCTGAAATCGATCGCTACGAGGGAATATTCACAATTCTTTATCACCTTTCGTGCAATATTTACCGACAGCTTTTGAAAGTTCAACTGTTTGTGAACATTTAATGCAATTTTGCGTAATAACGCAAACCAGTTTTGATGCATATTTGGTTAGGGCGGAACGTTCGGCCGTTGGTGTCGCGGGAGCTCTTGCTGTTTTTGACCGTAACAAAATTTTTATATATCTTATTTTTAGAAAAATTCGAGAAAATTGATAAAAACGGTTTTATGAAAACTGCCATTGAAATTTGTAAACAAGTCTCTCTAACAACAGATCTAACAACTAAATTCGAAATTGTCCGAATACTCTCGTGAGAGGAGTGTACCGTAATGTCTCGAATAAGCGCCCGGGCGCTTATTTAATTTTCGAGACTCCAGGGTGGGTGCTTAATCGAGGGAAGCGCTTAACCGAGGGGGCGATTATTTAAAAAAGAGATTTTGAAGTAGTTTAAAAAATGAATGTGCTTTTAATTTAAGTACTTTTTTCTTTTTTTCTAATAATGATAATTGGAATTCGAATAAGCACCCGTTTCTGAAGGTTGAAAGATGGGCGCTTATTTGAGGTTGGCGCTTATTCGAGGCATTATGGTATAAGGAATTTCTGAACATTGTGACCCATACCCATATAAATGGTACGAACATCAACCAGATGGAGTGGTAGAAACAACAAATGTAAAGATTCTCTGGGATGTCAATATTCAAACAGACAATGAAATCAAGGCAAGGAGACCTGACATAGTGGTTGTCAATAAGAAAGAATGATAGTGTTACATCATTGATGTTGCAGTCCCGGGAGATGTGAGAATAGCTGAAAAAGAGATGGAGAAAATCGAAAAGTACGACGAATTAAAGAGAGAAGTGGAAAGATTATGGAAAGTGAAAGCAAAAGTTATTCCTATTGTCTTGGGAGCCCTTGGAACAGTAACACGAAATTTGAGCAACTACATCAAGGAAATTGGAGTCAAGACGCAGATAAAACTAATACAAAATCTGTACTTTTAGGAACTGCAAGAGTGTTGAGAAAAGTTCTCGAGATCTAAGATCATGGGTATTGATCCGATTTCAAGAAACATCAAGAACAAGCCAGTTATAACATCAGAACTGTGTACATCAGCATAATAATAATAATAATGGAAACATTTCATTTTCAATTCAACTTAAACTACAATTACAAATCTCACTATTACAAGGTAATTTGCAATTGGCTAGCCTGGTTTTACAAGAAAAAATTAAAACAATCGTAAGGTAAAAGGAAAAACTGAGAAAAATAAAATAAAACAACTAAAGTTAAAAAGGATGTAATTCCGGATTTGTCCATGGCTTATTTTTGCAACAAAATATGTAGTACGTAGTACGGATGGCAATGTCGGAAAGTTTAGAAATGAGATACCGTTTTTGTTGCTGATCGATGGAGAGAGAGTCACACATTTTGAAGAATGAATTGCATGAATTGCCGAAGATGCCAATTGCCAAGAGAGCTCATAGAAAGATTAACAAAGGAGACACATTTGAACTGTCGCTGTAAACCAGATAAAAGAGGAGCATACTTGCTGTGTTTTCTTGTAGCATTTGTGTTAAGATTGGATTCGAAGCCAACAGTTAGATCTAAAATGTAGAGGTAATTGTTGTTAGTCCTTAAGAGAAGATCAGGGTGAAGGTTTTCTCCAGTTATGATTGACGGTGAAAGAAAGCCAGGTATATCAGCGTAGATGGTAGATTCATTGACAGCTTTTAGTGACGTACACGCTTTTTTTTTTATAAGGAACCTAGCTCGGGCCTAGTTCTTTAAATTCCTTATTTTGAGACCTGTTTTGACCACTTTGTAGTTCTAAAAGTTCCTTAATAGTTCCTTAATTTTAAGTTGGCATTTAGTGGACAATAATTAGTACAGACGCAAGAAAAACAATCAAATTCAGCGTTTTGCTATAAACTTAAGAAAAGATAACAAGTTAAAACACAAAGAAGCTTCATATAATATAAAATTAATAATAATAGTCATTAAAGAAGTTGCATATCCACTCCATTGATGTCGTCTGACACAATGTAGTCTTCAGTACCGTCTTCGAAAAGAACTCTAAACTCTCCCAGCTTGGTGTTGAACCACTTCACTTGTCCAGTGTGCCATTCGTCGTAGAATGCGCGTATTTTTTTATTAATCAACTCATGTTCGTAGACACGATCTTTTACATGGTCTACTCTTTCATGCTCAAGCTCGTCAGGCTCAAGTTCTTCATCCCCTTCATCTTCTTCATCACTTACATCTTCCTCACAGGCTGCTGAGGCCTCTGGTATTTGTATTCTCGTTTTCTCAGCCCTTTTCTTACGCTGAATTCTCCTCAACTTGATTTTGTACTTCCTGATAAAGTTGAAGACTGCAGATTTCGGGATAGCTTTAATATCTGATTGGGCACTTTGGTCGAATTCGGGGTTAATCTTCCTAGCATTTGCGTACAGCCATGCAAAAGATATTCGCATCCCCTTTGATCTTGCTTGTAGGAACTTTTCGTGAAGCATCACGAAGACTTGCTTATGCCTTGTGCTGGGTCTGATCTTTTTCATCATTTTCCTGTGGCTATCGGCGGCTGCATCAGTAATTTTCTTCTCATTTTTAACCCAGGTCGATACCATCGATTTAGAGATGTTGTATTTGAATGCAACGTCATTCTTTTGGTTTTTCTTTGCTTCCTCGATAACTTTTAGCTTAAATTCGGTGTCATAAGATAGTCTGTTCTTCTTCTCTCGATGGTGCTGACTGCTTTCTCCTGCTTCTGACGCTCTAGCACTTTTCTCTATCTCTTGACATTCCTCTACAGTTTCTTCGATGTTCTCATCCACATCAATAGCAGTTGGTTCTTTTTGTGGCTCAACAGCCTCGGCGCTACTTTCCAAGATCAATGGAATTTCATCGATTTTTTTAGTTGGTTGTTCTTTTTCTCTCTCACTGTCTTTTTTCGAAGTGCACCAAGACACGTGCATCGCAAGGCCAGACTTACTTTTGAAATGCTTGTTGCATGTGTCACAACGATACAAACTTACATCATCATCCTCAACAAACGAACGACCAGGGACTTCTTGTAACTCATTTCGATGAGGTATCTTTTTAGAAAAACCGAACTTGAACAACGTTGACTGCTTTTTCTTATCTCCCATATTGCAACTACTGTAATACTCAGCCACACACACAGAATAAGAATTCTATTTTGTTGTGACTAACCTATTTGACTAAAACTAAAACACCTAAAGTGTGAATTCACAACAAAGCACAGCTGCATGTGAGGTGAGTTAAAACGGAAATTTCTCATGTTGATTCTTGGCCCCATGAGCATGGCCGGTTTTACTGAAAATCAATGGAACCGGCTTCCTAATTGTAAATTGTGCGGAAATATAAATATATTCAAAATTAAAAAGTTCCTTAGGGATTTGGCCTTTAGTAGTAAAAGTTCCTTAAGTTTTTTGACCTTCTACATGTAGGTTCCTTATAAACGGTTCCTTATAAAAAAAAAAGCGTGTAGCTAGAAAGTTTAGGATAGAGTTATGTCGCCAGGTGTATCGGCCTTGTTCCAGATATGTTTTGCAGCCAGCACGACATGAAGGAGGGTTTCTGGCAGAAAACAGAAAGAACAGTCAGAGGTCTGGCTCAAGTTCCATTTTTTCAGGTTTTTCTGTGTGGCAAGGGTATTGTTGAGGTACCTTATGGTGAAATTGAAAATATTCTGAGGCGTGCTACTTTGCACCTTGGACCAAAGTTTGTTTATTTGTGGAAGATTCTGGTTAAAGAGATGAGATAATAACGATCCTTGGGAGGTTAGGATGTTTTGCAGACGATCTTTATGCTCATGCTGGACAGCCTTTAATGCTTCTTTGGTGTTCCTATATATATATATCATATATATATAATAATAATAATAACAATAATAATAGTAATAATAATAATAATAATAATAGTCTCTTTTTTTACAGCTGGTTTGAGCAATAGTAAGCATACATTAACAATTATGTAAAACTAATTAATACCAACTATTTATATGCATAAAAAGAAAAGAATACAATATTAATCTACCTATTTACATATTTTACAGCTACATTTGTTCCCATTCCAGGCATGTATGCCTTTTTTAAATTTAGATACATTTCCACATTTTTTATCGTATCATGCAAGGTGTTCCAGAAAATGCTCTCCCAGAAAATGCCAATGACTTTATCCGAAATGGTATCGTTTTGGTAGGTGGAAGTTGCAGCGTATTCTTTATTCGTCAATAATAAATCCCTCTGTACAAAAATCTCTCTCATGAATGAGGGATTTTCATGATTTAATAACTTGTAGATCTGTCACTAATTTCTGTAAGTTTTTGGTGTGGATGTCTATTTTATTGTTCTTTGTGAGGAGACATTCAAAGGTGGATTCATAATCACAAGACAGCACGCGTAGTGCACGTCGATTTATCTACCTATTATATTGCTTTCCACAGAAAATCCAAATGAGAGGAAAATAGTTGAAATTTGATAGCAGAAAGGAGTTGTATAGTATATTTGCCTTGTCCATATCTAGGGAGTTAGCCACTCTAGAAAATGCTTTCATATTTTGATTTATCTTATGACATAGGGGTTTTATATGTTGGTCAAATTTAAGGCCAGAATCGATTGTTAAGCCTGAAATACACGATCAGTTTTTATCAGTTTTTTGACTGACAGTTTTCAGTTTTTCAAAAAATGATGTCCTTCATACACGATTAGTTTTTATCAGTTCTTGACTAACAGTTTTCAGTTTCACAAAAATTGATGTCCTCTATACACGATCAGTTTTCTTCAGTTTTAGAATGAGTTCACGTTTTGATTAGATCGGCTCTTTTTTACAATGGAGCTTGATCAAGAAACAACTGCAGTACTTCTGGCTGCGGCTTTGGTCGTCAAAAAAGGCGAAAATATCGAAAAAAGAAAACAAGGTCTGTTTGGGTAAAGCCATGGTTGAGTAGGAGGACTAACCTCGGTGTTTACGACACTCTTCTACAAGAGTCAAGATCGGAGGATGAAGTAGAATATAGAAATATTTTGAGAATGACGCTAGAAAATTTTGACGAGTTGTTGGAGCCTCCTTCCACGCTTCTATGAATTCATCTGTATTGACAACTTTCTTCGCCATCTTTGAAGCGCACTTATCCACGCTGCTCTAAAAAAAATGGCACCTTGCGCAAGGGGATTATAGGGGCGCCATCTTTAAACAATGGAGTCTACATAAATGAATAGAAATCCTATCAGTTAAAAACTGAGAAAGTTGGACGTGTTCAACTCATTAATGCATCAGTTTTTATCAGTTTTTGCTAAATACACGCTCAGACCCCGTTTACACTGTCCCGTGCAAGTTTGGAACCGTGACAAAACTGTCGCGGTTCGCCCTTCCGTTTACACTAGCACTGTGGAACCGTGACGATTTTGCTCTGCTATCCGGAACAGTTTGGACCCTGCTTTGAAAGCGAACGAATTTTGTACCGTCACGGTTCCGTTTTTGAACGGGACAGTGTAAACACCTATCCGAGACGATTTTGTCACGGATTCACAAAGAGGTCTTTTGTATGGCTGTTTCAGGTAATCGAGGCTTTGATTGTGGCGTAACTACGTTGTCAAATTCTGAAGAAAATGAAATTCTGAAGAAAAGACAACCACAGAAAAGGCTTGTATCGTTTCCCAGTCCAAGCCTTGATTGGACTTTGCAGTTTTGTAGTCTAAAATAACACTGAAAATTAAAGCCACCTTGTCGTTCGTCCAAGTAAAGTTTTTATCGGCCTTCCACTGCATTTTAATCGCATCGATTGTTGACTTCGGCGGCAAAATAAAAGCCTTGGTTGACTAAATACAGCTTCTTCTAAACCATGTTCTGCCTTTAAATTCTGAAGCCATTACACTGTACCGGTACAGTGTAAACGGAACGGCTAAACGAAACAATTTGGAACCGCGACAGTGTAAACACTTGCGAACCGTAACGGTACAAAATTGTCCCGGGACAGTGTAAACGGGGTCTCAGTTTTTGACTGAAAACTGAAAACTGTCAGTTAAAAACTGATAAAAACTGATCGTGTATTTCAGGCTTTACGCCTAGAAGTTTAACCTGGGCAGTCAGACAATTAGTTGGGCCCAATGGTGTTGACAAGCTGGTGTTATGGACGAAGTCAATCAATGCTAAATATTTTGTCCAATTGTTTGTGGAAAGTCCCAAGGAAAGTACAGAGACAACTAATGACCCTTTGCAAAGACCATTTATTTTCAAGCAAGACATTAAACCTAGTTATGTTGCAATTGCGACATAAATTTCCAAAAACAATAGCATAATGGTCTTTCAATAACACCGCCCAAGTCAAAGTCTTGATGTAATTAGAAAAAACAGCTGGTTTTCATTAAAATATACAAGAAATGGAATCTTCTAAGACCAAAAATAAGCTATTTTGAAATTTTGTTGAGATTTCCTCCGGTATCCGAAGATATTTAGTTGGAAAATTATTTCAGTGAGTTTCAATGCAAATGGCGCCTGCCTAGATTCTTGGATATAGAATAAAGCAAATATCTAAAAGGTTTACATTTTTGCAATTTATTAAATTTATGTTTATTTTTATAATTGGGTGAAATTGCAATCGAGAATCTTAACCAGTAATCTCGTTATGTTCCACCAAATTTCTATGTTGTTCTTTAAGCAAAAGAATTAAACACATTTCCTTCGTCGATCGTCCTAATACTTTTGTCATTTAAGCGTACATCCAGCCACCAGCCCATTTCACCCTCGGGCCTTAATCAGTTTCGTTGCGCTCCTTCGCAGTGGTAAGCTGCAAAAAATAGCAGGGAAGCGAAAAGAGCAAGAACAAACTAGTAATCAATACATTTGTCAGTGGTTCTGTGGGAGCTTTAGTAGTATCAGCTGATAATGAACTCAAGCAATGAAACCAAAGGAATTCTATTTCTTTACCAACTGTAAATTTCTTTTCTGAAAACGCCCATTATAGCCGACACGATTTGGGTTAACCAGTTGGCAGCAATAGCTTAACTTCTTGCAAATCTTATCTTCGAAATTATGGTCCAATTTTCTGTTTTGTTTACAATGAACAACATATAAGCTAACTTCGATAAATGGGTTTACAGTCAAGTACCTATATGGTGATTTATAGACAGGATGCAGACTGCAACAAATTTATAAAGCATATTACTATTGAAATCTGCTGATAAATGTCTCGTTTATTTGATCCAGTGATCTAATTTCCGGTCGTTGCTTTGGACTTAAAAATCAATTGAGTGGTGATCTTGTGGCCGGAATGGAACTGGACCTCAAACTCATGCATCTGCTCATTGGAAGTGATAGATTTGCCCTGTCCTGTGTTTCTAATTTAGCCATTGAATTTGTTAGTTGCGAAGACATAGATCTTTATCACAACAGGAATGTGTGACTTGCAATAAAAATTAAAATGGAAACATTGAAGTAATTAAAATCCACTAATCTGCAAAAATCTGCAAAAACATCTTTGTCTCAAGAACTGGTGATAAAATACCCCTAAAGTCATGTTTAACTATTAATAGGCTATTTTAAGGAGTTATTTTCTATAAAACGTAAATTGATAGAGAGAATTGAAGTTAATATCGCACAGCTATCATCGTACTGCAATTTCGTTGTGACATCTATAAGCAATTGTTACATCGCTATAGCCAGTTGTGTAGAAAGGAAAGTGCATAGAGTTCCGAAAGGATGACTTCGTGAAAATCTATTTTTAGAATTTTTGAAATTTGATCTCAGAACCTGAAAGAGCATCATAAAATACCACTAAAAATGCAAAATCAGTTAAGGGCATTACGAATTGGCTGAGATACGGCCACTGAAGCACAGGCTCTAGCCCCACCAAGTCTCTGTAATTTGATCTTGGTTCATAACTTTATGAACCAGGGCCAGAATAACAGTAATTCGTTAGCAAACTTGAAATCATTCATTGGCCATATCTCGCCCAATTTTGAACATATCTAACTAAGTTTGCACCTTGAGAGGTATCTTATGCTGTTCTTTCAGATTATGTGGCCAAATTTAAGAAATTCTAAAATCAAATTTTTGATGACGTCACACTTTGGAACTCCATAGGAGGGGCGATAAAGTTTATATATATTTCGACCTGGAACTTGGTACTTATATTTCCTAGCATAGAGTTTTCGATCTATGTTCTGACGTCTTATACTCTGAAGAGTGTCAGACGAAAAGCTTTAGTAGCATGTTTCAAAACGTTTGCTTTTTTCAAAGCCATTTTAAAATTCTGTACCACGAAAAGATTCTTTGCAAATATCAAGCAACTTTGTTTTTTCATAAATTTGAACATAAAATAACAACATTAGGGCTGAACTAAAACAGGAAATAAAGTTTTATCACCTACTCAAAATGTTCAATGTCAAGTGTCATAAATCAGATTGAAGACATACTGGTCTTCTCCTCTCAAAAAGTATATTTTTAAGTATCTTTTCTAATTGAAAAAGATAACCCATCCGATTTTGAAAAACAGAGCAAATTGTTATATTCAGTTTTAGAAAACTTTCCTCTCGAACTGTAACACAAGTAAGAATAGACAACTATGTTACATTTCTTACAACATCAGAAATTTTCCGACAAAGTAACTGTTTAGCTTTACAGGGGTATTTTTGCACCATCTGACCACTCCCTATTTAAATCACTGGCTACACAATCCATGTCCTGCCTAGAATTCAAAGTTTCTTAGTTTGTAGCAACCAGCAGAGTTGGAAAATTAAGCGAGGTGCAAATAAGCGAATTGCACGATTATGATTGCTCCTTTGAGAGATTTTCATCAAATTCACAGTGGTGGGGTGGCTATATTTTTCCTGGGGTGGCCAAGTCGATTTTTGCGCCCTATGTATACTACCTATCTTTCGCAACTTGAATTCAAAATTTCTTGAATAAGTTTTGATTAAAAATGCGAGTATGAATGGAAAAAACCATGTAATCCTAACATTTGACCTTCTCGATCGTGGCTTGGTAAAATATCAAGCAATTTTGAATTGGCTTATTTTCGAGGGTCGGCCCATGCTCGAGGAAATACGATAGGCAAAACATTAAACACTAATCAAAAGACATTCTATTCAATTACACTGATGTTTCATACAGGCTAGCAGCCCCTTGAACTCTTTTATTATATCCAGAATACCAGCTTCAGAGTAAAATAACATAGTCAACATAGAGCAAGTTTTTGTTTGGGCCGCCAGCCTGTATGGAAAGCCCTCAGATTTTTAGCTGAAGGTAACCTTAGTTCGTTTACTATTTACGGCACTGCTTATGGGCGATTGTATCAAAATTGAATCTGGGGGACTAAGAATAAAGTTTAGTGACATAAGAGGACCCACCATGGCTGGGTCCGACGGAGAAGAAAATTATTGAAATCAAGCCTTCTAGAATGGCTAAAAATGAATCTCTCAGATTAAAATTTAACAAATTACTATACCGCTCAGAATTGACAATTTGATGATTCTTAGAGAAAAATTGATTATTGATTTTTAGAAAAAATCTGGGAGGGGAGGATTCGTGCGTTGAGGAAAGAAAGAAAAAGTGACCTTTGGTTCAGAGTGCACATCGATGTAAATTACAAGAAGCTGTTGTATTGGTGGCCAGGGTGCATCTTCGGCGTACACTCAGGTTTTGATGTCAGCTCAATAAATGAAGCTGATGAGTGTTATAAACACTTATTTAGAGGAGGTCTTTTTCAATTTTTTATAGCCTATGGAGCAAAATTAATTGGAAGCATTTATACAATTCGCAATATTTTCGATTACCTATCGCAAAAAGGGGATTAGAAATTCTGACCAACTTAGGATTAAAAATCGAGGCGTTGAAATTGAAACTGTTGGAACGTTAGAAAGAAAAAATTGAGAGAAATTATGAAAAGACCGAAGAAGCACTAGTTCAGCCAGAGAGGGTAGTCAAGACAAGCTGGATATCTTATTTAATGATGACGAAGGAGAGCCAACAACTGAAAATAGATCTGTATTGGATGTATACAAAATATTAAGTTTGTTAGTTTGCAAATCAATCGGTGTAAAACGAGTTTTTTTCTAGTGTTGTGAGCAAATCTAATTTCGATAACATAAAATTTCGGTTTCCAAATAATCCTGTGGGATTAATTTTTGGTTTCCCCAACTTAATATACTTTTTCTTCACTTCAATTCACTTTGACATTCCACATCCACAACTTCACAGACTACATCCGCTTTCTCGTTCCCTTCGCCTCCTCGATGTTCAGAGCAGGCTTCGAAGCTGCAGCTAGGAAATTTACGCATCGTCTGTTGACCACAGCAGGGAGCAATATATGACACAAATGTTGAATCGCATGTTTTATTAGATTGTTCACAGCAAGCACTATGCAGCAAGTTACTGCGAAGTGTTCTACCTGTGTACGATCAATTTTGATGTTCCAAGCCAAATATTACAAGCAAACATTTTTGGCGCCCCCTTATCTCGAATTGCGCCCATATTCAGGGGGTGTCATGGCCCCAATGCCCCCCTCCTGCCACCACGCCACCGAAGGAGAACATGCATCCTTGTTGCAGCATCACTTAGGAAAGATTCTTTTCTTCGTATCTTAAAATCAAAGTATTTTATAATAACTGATAATTTCATCTTAGAATCGGAAGCGAGTTGTGTATCTAAATCATTTCGTTTCTTTTTAGAAAAAGATTCAAGCAGACGCTTTGCATAACTTCTGCTTCATCTAACCAACGAGCATTGAATTGACACTCAGCTATTCTGTGTCATGAATCAAGCGAAAAATTTCAAACACTTGATTGATCAAAAAGAGCAGATGTTGCCAGAGGATTTCTGTGAATGTCAGTGACAAGTATACCCGAAACGGGGCATGCCAAGACAAAATATTATAATTTTCAGGATACACCTTATCGTCCAGCCAAACAATGAAGTCTTTAAAAAATTCACTGAAAATGCTTCCATTCAAGGTATATTTCGATCTAAGAGATACTACTCCTATAAGAGTTTTATTTTTTGTGTTGGTCCAAAGATATACATCAACAAAGCTGCATTATAATTAATATTGCATCTTGCTCTGTCATATTAGAAATCCCCTTAATACATGACTTTTATACATGTTTTATACAAGAGAAGAAAGATCAAAGCGAATATTGTTTGAATATGATATGAATTTATATCAAAATTTAAGCAAGTGTAACAAATAGACAGGCCAGACAAAACGCGTTCTGCTCAGCTACATTTTGGTTTTGCAGATTAGGTTATTGTCTAAGTTTGCTTGGAATTCGACCTCGTCTAACAATCCCGTATGCTTAACATGGTTAAGATACATGGACCTGACGCATTCAGAATAGATTTATATGTTTGAAATAGGATTAGCAGAGTGTTTTCTAGACTGAAAGAATCTGCGAAAGAATGTGACGTGCGTTTTCAAAGTTATTAAGATCAAAAACGTCAGAATTAATGCCCAAAATGACAGAATCTCGTAATTGTTCTCGCGACGCGATCTTTGTTTTAAGGGAATAATTCCATATGTTTTCAATCAAAATCCCGATTGCATAGCTTAGCTGGCGTCAAATGTTAGATGAATGCAACAAATGCTTTGCTAAGATATGTTTTTACTCTAATGCTTAAAGGTTTAAAAATGTTTCCTTAATTATACTAAAATTTGACATGTTGAAGGAAATCAACAAACTTCGAAAGTGGTTGACAGGCCTTGACAGAGTAGTTAGGATATTTTGAAGATTTTTCCAAACCAAATTTGCTAATGAATGACATTGTTGTTGCTGTTGCTAGAGAACCTGCTCAATAAGCTCCCGCGTCCAGTGTGAATTCAGCTTTAAAATGAATTTGCTCAATAAGCTCTTTCTTAATCTTATTGCTAATTTTGTATACTATTACCTCTCTTTGTATTTCTAATGCTTTGCGTAGAGTAGATGAAACGAACACGATAAAGATAATCTTAGATCCTTCTATCTACGTAGATCGAGTATAGCTTCATAAGATGAATGCAACTGTATGTATATAGATAGATTATGTTGATCTTAACTACATATAATGCACATGTTAGGTAATCATGATAGGATTGGGCACTGATGTTAATACAACTAAGTAAAACCAACCAAGTGCCTAACTTAAATATGAAGAAAAGTAATCTTTAATCTTATTTGTTTGATCAAAAAATCATAAATGCTGCTGGTAGTGCAACTGGACATTTGACTTTCTTATGCTCAGTATAGAGTGATAGAGTATTTTTTTCAATTAATGGTCCCACTTTGTTACAACATACCGTATCAGCAAGTCTTACCATTTTGGATACATATTTATCTCAAGTCAAGGAATTTCAACCCATTGCAAAAACAAATTTGAAATATGTATAGCAATAACACAAGTATTTTGGGCAATTATTATAAAAATTATCAAAAATAGTTATTACCAAATTGCTGCTTTTCTGTCTCAAGCAAATAAAATGTTCTTTAAAACTTTAGTGTTGATTATTACCTCTAAAAAAGCGCAAGAAAAATTACTGCTATTTAAAGATGACCTGCATGATAGACAGGGAAAAACTTGAGAACGCATTGTTCAGTTCGATAACTGGCTTTTAATCATGCTAAACCTCAAAACGACCTTGCAAACTAAACTTAACCAAAATGGTTTGGCATGGCAAAGGCGATAATTATGCTACCTCTTTGCAACTGGTGCGAGTAAAGAGTGCAAACACTCATGAGGAAGGCTATGTAAACTGAAAATGGTCAGAATGGACCTTTACACTTATGGTTCCAGAAATTCGCTTAAAAGGTGCTGAAAATTGGACTTGCATGAATTATATAGATTCTGGGGGGGGGGGGGGGGGAAGGATACCTTAATATATTTGAAGGTACGGGGACGTGCCATTATTTAGGGGTTTCTTTTTTTCTGAAAAGTGCGGAATTATCGGTATCAGTTTTTGAAATATTTGCTGAGCTATGGGTACCATTTGAACTAAACATGCAGAATTATGGGTACCATTTTGGGAAAATATTGCAAAATTATTAGTATTGAGATTTAGCATTAACAAAATGAGAAATAAAAGTATGAAATATGTGTAACATTGAGATTTTAGGGCATAGGACATGCAAAATTCTGTTGATGTTTTTTATGTGCTTTAAAAATTCTATTTGCTCTGCAGAATTATGAGTATAGTTTTCATCATGTTTGTGGAATAATGGGTCACATTTTTTAAGACATTTTAAGACATTTTTTAAGACATTTTAACCAAAATGGCACGTCCCCGTCCAAAATTAGGCATAGTTATGTCCTCCACTGTATCATTGTCATTAACACCTTTCATTGTCTCCGTCAGTGGCGTACCCAGGGCTGCAGCAGTGAGGGGGTCTGGGGCTCAGCCCCCAGAATTTTTTTGGACCACGCCCTTGACACACTCGCAAACGCCCTTTTTGCAAAATTTCCCCCCATTATTTGATTCATGCTAGCTACGGTAAATAGCAAAGCATTTTACAATTTTTTTTGACACAAGCATATAGTATACTCCCCCCCAATGAGTTTTACATCGTTTTTGGACAAATCTCGAGGACCATATTTAAAAAAAAATGGGGGGTCCGGACCCCCCATTCCCCCCTTTGGGTACGCCACTGGTCTCCCTATCCAGGTTGCGTAATAAACAACACTTTTGTAGCGTCCCCTAGTTTTATGTGTATACGCCCAGTTTTGTATTTATTAAGTCAGTCAGTAAATTCATCAAGACTCAACGGTCACGCAACATCGTCTTTTGCTGGCTCCGTGTTTTTCTGCACGTTAAACAAGATCTAAAAACGACATCATGTCTTAAAAGGACTTGCAAAAGAATTAATATAGGAACCATTTATCGCCAACAGTCGTTCCTATACATACTTTTCCAAGTGGCCAAGTTATTGCCTTGGCTAGTTGTTGAGGACTATAGGCAATAAGTTGCATAGAATTCTACTTGTCTCATATCGGCTGTATAGAATATATTTATTGTTTCATTTCTAGTTCCCCAATTCGTTCTCTTACTTTTGGTATCCCTGGCTTACAACAGCTGTTGGGGAGAGAAAGGGATGAACGATGTATCAACTACCTCTTCCCTCAAAACACCACATCAAAATGAACTCCAACATCATTTATGATAGAAGTTCATCAGGCCTTGCTGCCAAAGTGATTTGCAATAGAACGTTTGAGGTACAAAGTAAATGGCTCTGCTATGCAGTTATGGACCAGTAGCACAAGATATCAACGTACTGGCCATAGTCCAATTTGCTTGTCTATTTTCTTGATTCATGTTATGCAAGTCATTGACTTAAATTCTGAAGTCATCAGTAAGATTTTTTGTTCAAATCTTGTCACCTTTTTCCTAATCCCAGAGAAAATTTTTTCTTGAAAAGTAACAGGTTATTAAGCAGTCAGGGGTGAGGCAGAAGCAACTTCGAAGCTTAATCTCTCAAAAATTTTAAGCAAGTTTGAAGGCTGGTACCGAGTCAATTTGCTTATAAGAAAAAGTTTCTTAAGCATGAAGAAACATTGCGGCAACGTCCCACTTACACAATGGTGTCTGATACCTGTCTGAGACTAACTTAGTATATTTATTTAAATACTATAGGCATTAATGATCCCTCTTTCTCAAGATATAGCAGTAAATCTTGCTAGAATTATAAGTTGAAAATGTTATTAACTGGGCCTATTTTGGTTTAATTCTGGTGTGAGCAACATATACAAATTTTGCTCTATTCTGAATACTGTTGTCTAGGCTGTGGTGATCTGTAATGGTAGAAATGTGTCAAGAGCCTTCCTATAAAATAGTTAGAAACTGTTTCAATTGAAATGAATCTAATTGTAGACTCAAGGAAATCACTTCCGGATACTACACAAACCTATTTTAAAGTAACGCTAAATGACTTTTTTGAATACTTTATGATAAAATCTTGTAATGCTTACTTGTGATGAAATATAGTAGATTATCTTTTAATTGGCGCAAGCAAAAAGCTAGCCATGGCGCCGTTTTGTTATTTAACAAATAGAAATAACGATTGTTATCGTATGAGAATATGTCTATCACTCTTATCGCACACATATTTTAGCAGTATCAATTAAAAGATATGTTGTTTCAGATCTCGTAATAACATAACTTGAACGGTTTGAGCTGTCGAGCTCACTGGTTTCTGTAGCCTGCCTTACGTGCAGTTTTACTCCAGAGGTATTTTATTCCACTTGGCATAATTAATAGCATCGTACTTTTAAATGTTGATTGCAAAGAAACTCACTAGAACCCAGCATATATACCTTGTCGAAGTAAAATTTTTGAAACAGAGTTGTGTTGACGTAGCTGCTATTGTATTTTTGGGAAAGGGCTCCTGCCCCAAAAGATACAGAAGTTTTCTATTGTTGTGAAACAATCGCTCTCCAATGGTTTTATTATTTCTATGGTACTAAATTTCAAAAGTATAGCTGTTTTTACAAACATCTGCATTACAACATTGACACCTCATTAATCATATCATACGATCCCCCTAGGCGTTTCATTGCTCTTAAGCTCTCATTTCCAGCCGAATATCCCGCCTATCTTCCCCAAGGACTGATTAGATCTTCAAAACACTGGGACAAAAAAGCTCCACTTTTACCAACGGCATGGTCTCTCCTATTGTTCACCTAAAACTTCAACACATATTGGCTTCACAGAGCAACAACCACAATCAGGTGACGGAGTTAACGCTGTTCCATAAGCAGCTTTGAAAATCTCAAAGATGCAGTTGGAGGCAGTTGACCCAACTAAACAGTAGACGAAGTGTTGTCCAACGTGGGAATATTTTTCAACAAACACAACATTACCACGTATCAAGTGGAGTATAGAAGATTTATCAACAAGTGCGCTAGATAAACGATGAAGTGACCCAGCAAGTTAAAGTAAAACTACCATTCAGCTTTTTTCTAATTTTTTAAATGCACAATATATAGGCGAGCCATATTCAACTTGACTTAAAGACTCAAGGCAAAATAGCAGCACGATTAACCCGCCACAATATAGCAGACTGCTCCAATTTTTTTCAATTCAATTTTATCAAAGTTCTAATAGCTATGGCAAGTTATTTAAGAGATTTGTTTTGACAGCACTAGTACCAGTACCCAAAGACCAATGCAGCAAGGGTAAAGTAGGGGGATCATTCCAAACCGAACAGTCCTTGTGTTATAAACCATGACCCTCGGTGGTATGAATTGTGCTACATGCATATAGCAGAAGCAAATTTAGGAAAATCAGAATACTCCAATCGAAGCATATTCGCAAAAGATTTGGTTCCAATTATTTCATGAAGGTTTTTTGTTTGATCAAATTTGCAATAAATAAGTTTGGTAAAGGCTTTTTTCCAATGTGGTAGATTTATAACAATTGATGGCATAAATTTCACTACATATCGGCTGCTACATGGAAGTAAGTTCACTCCCCAATTACTGCTTGCCTACATCTGCTCATAAATGACTTTTTTGATATTCTGAAACAAACGGCTGAAGTTTCCTAAAAGCATTTTTAATCAAACATGAGACATTTCTGTAATAATTTCTTGATCAAAGAAAAAGGGTCCCTAAATCATTTTCATGTAGATGCAATATGTGCAAATGAAAGGGGATATCTTTTTTAACAATCCAATTCAGCAATATTTCATTTGCATGATAAGACGTATGTCTTTTTGGGTTCTGTCGTGTCTACAAACGACTATTCAAAATGATGTGTTTCTCTGCCAGAATGTAGTATGAAATTCGAATTTTAGTTAATTTTTTTCCTTTCTGCATCACGCATCAATCAGATTTGTGTTCAGTCTTCCTACTAGGTAAACAGCAAACAAGGAGTATCTCCTGTGTCTCATCTATTCAGGACTTAGGCCAATTAGCCTAGTCCAATGGTTCGCTTACTTATTGAGAATTCACCGTCGTAAAATAGCCCTAAGAACGTCACATTTGGTAACAGGGGTGGGTTTTCGAAATATGTACTATATATCAACGTTACATAAACACTTGAGTTATCTTCTTAATTTTTGGTCTGTATGATTTTTAAAGTGATTTGAAGGAAGAGATTTGAGCCAAAGGGAATGTATGGAAGCACATCTAGCTGGAAATTAAATTTTCCACTGACCATCAGTGGCGTGTTGGGGATGAGATCGCAGGGGGGGCAAAGGGTCAAAATGGCGCCCCACATATCTTCCAATTTTCCTTTCGAAGTATTGGAAATGTGCAGTAAAGTACAAGAGTTCGGAAGCACGCTGATATATATCTATCTACTTTGGCGTACTGTCCTTCAAATGAGGGGAGAGCACGTAGGTACTGACAGGAAGTGATAAAGAATTTTCAAATAGAGTATGTAGTTCTTTGTAAAATTTGACACTATTTTTGAGTATCGTTGTAGCGGCTGTATGATAAAGCTGCACAGCAATGATAATCAGGAACGTCACTATTGAGAGAAAGAGGTTGGGGGTAGGGAGGGGGCGGTAAGCTTGTTCAGGAGTTTAGTAAAGGCGGTCGCCATCGTTGGCAGCAAAAAATGCAAAGAAGACGTTCTAGGGATGGTCGGAAAATGCATCCAAATATTTACAACATCGCTATAGACTCATGGAAAATCCTGGACAATACCTGATATTTGATCGGCATGGGGCAATTGTCCCCTTGTCCCCTTGCCCCCCTGCCAGCATGTCACTGCTGACCATACAAAGCCTATGTTTCAAATGACCTATATACTAGCACTGGCACATGCAGCCAAAAACATAGCAAAATTAGCAACAGGGTTTTTTTAACTATCCACTATACATTTATTTTGAAGCACGAAGACCAAGTGAAAATTTCAAAATTCGCTCAGGACCTTTGGTTTTGCCGTTCTCTCAAACTAAATCTTACGTATCTTGAAAGGCAAGGCTGAAGTGAGAAGAAGGTCACTTACAAGGCGTATACACAATTGGTCAGCTAGCTTTCAACTTAATGCTACAAATGCATAGTAAGATGAAAAAGCTATCGATGTGATAAGTCCCAATTCGCGTGTTTTGAAAGATCTATTTAGTTTGAAAAGCGTGAAAATATTTGGTCATTTCGTAGACTTAGGGTAGACGGGTAGGTCAACAATGAAATTATCTCCGAAAAAAATACTTGATTGGCCCCTGGTGTGTTGCATTTTGTTCCATTTTGGCATTTTTTTTAAAAAGCTAGATTCCAAGTACTTATGCTTTAAAAGGTTACTAAGCTTTGATTAAAAGAGTGGGCAACTTAGTTGTTGTCAAATTGCATGCAGCACTCACGTTTAGTTTTTCTAGATTTCAAAAAGCATATCCTTGATTACCCTAAATCCTCAAATTGGCTCCCCTGCCAAAGCTCCTCTCTAAGTAGGAGAAAAAAAACTGTTGAGTAGCACGGGATTTTTTTATTCAAAAAGTCGAAAGCTCTCACATCTAGGGCCACGGGTCTTCATGATTTCTTAGTCTAATTGAATAGAAATTCTTTCGATTAACATTTTACGTTTGGTCTATATTGTTTTACAAAAGCTTCAAGTGGGGGTGAAGGGGGGCTGAATTGAAAAGGCCCTAGAGACCCAGGCTACCTTCGTTGCGCCACTGCTCACACCCGTCAAATGAATGAATGACTGAATGAATGCTGGTAACGTGGTAACGAGATTAATAAAGATTCAAAAATAGAATCAGTTGTCGTTCTATGCTTGTTTCCTGTGCGACGATCGTGATCGCCATTTTGATTATTTGGAATTCAAGAACTGCTAAGAAGGAAACGATTTTGCATAATTCACTTATTTGAGAGTTTAAATAAAATTTTGTCCTTCTGTAAAAGAGATAAACTCTGTTTTGTGTTTATTTACTTCAAATAGAATCGATCAACAAATAAGACGTTACATTCTATTAAAAGATTTGTGAATTCACTTGTAAGACAATGGACAGTTTAATACAATGCCTTGAATTGGCTTACGGTGTTTGCAATTTGTTGCTTACATCATATATGCATCAGGAATTTAACAACGGTATCATCAAATGTTTTGGGACTTGCAAAATCCTTTGTTATTACTTATGTGTTCTTAGTATAGGTTCCGCAGGGTAGAGACTAGACAGCCATCAATTTGATGCAAAGTAATCTCGTGTTTTGAGCGAATGTTCTAATAAATGTTTAATTTCGTAGAAAATCCTTTTTAACAGAACTTGTTCTGGCCAGTAAAGGCCAGTTGAAGGCTAATTCTTGCTCATTGTGCTGGAGATTCCAGCATTAAAGGGTTTAAGACCAATAGCAAGAAATATTGGAAGATATTTCATCTCCAACATGTATGGTATTAATCAAAGCCCGAACACTTGAACGAATTTAACGAAAACGAATACATGTTATAAAAACCATGCGTAAGATATCGAAACAAAAGCCTTAAAAAACCACGTGCAGTTTCATGGAAGGTCCCTTTCGACAAAAGGCTTTGGGGAAAACTAAACCTGCTTGGATGGAGGTTCTACTCTTCTACGAGAACTTGCCTCCTACAAAGCTGGCCTTTAAATTCATAAACATTGCACATTAAATACTAGAAATAGCAGCCAATGTGAAAAAGAATTGTAAACAACAGTAGCTTCAAACTTACCATTTGTCAGGGAGGCCCAATCTACCAATAAAATGTCATGGGCACGTTGTGCAAAGGTCCAATTGTTTTTATTAAAACCTCGGAGGCAAGCTTCAGCAATAGCCGTAGACTTCAACGTTACAAATAACACCAAAATAGGCACTTCGCAGCTCTTTTAACAAGATACCAAATAGCAATCAAGGACAGGTGAAATTCTACCCCCCCCCCCCCCATGGAAAAGAAAAACAGTTAATTTCGTGGCAATCTTTACCATGCTTTTGATTCAATTATCTTGAGATCCGAATTCCTGAGTCAGATACAAATTAAATTTCTTTTTCTATTCTATCTGAATACACTTGATACCAACAATTTGACAGTGCCCTGTGACAATGTATTCTTCAGCAATTCATTGACGGCCAACTCTGTATTCCTATGGGAAGCTTCTAAAGGTTGTAAATAATTTTGCTCAAATTCAACTCATTCTCAAAAACTTTTAAAAATCTGCCACCCTAGTTACCTATAAAGCCTTTTAAAGCTTTCATAACTCATCCCCCATAGTTACCCATTAAGATTATCATGTTTACATCTTGCTATTGTGTTTGACATGCTCTGCACACTTGGATGGAACTTTCTTGCAGTCCTCAAATAGGGGCCCCATCTCAGTTTTCTCTTTAGGGCCCCAGATATCTGCTACGCCACTTTCACCAGCTTTCTAGCCTAGCTGCTGTCCACGAACGAAAGTTGTTTATGTGTGAAAGTGAAATACAATACTTGACTAAAGTACTTGGAGCCCCTAAGCATCTCACAACAATAGAAACATCTGACTTGCCCACTTTCCCCCAAGAAGCAATGTTGGAAATAAACCTCAGCCATTCTTGTTTCTAAAATACAGGTTACGTTGGGAGAATTTCTATTGGGAGTAATGCAAAATTGTTTCTATGGGAAAGGGGAACATCTAATGTGAAAGACAGTATTGCTGTTCCAAGACTGTTGGCTTGCATTGTAGGTTTGTTTTTTTACAAGAATCATGCCATGGCTTTGGTTTGAAGATCAGTCAGTCCAGAAGCATTCCATATTCTCATTATAAATTATTTATGAATTATTTGAGGTCTAGTCGTAACTTGAAATAACATCAGAGCTCTGATCTCAAAAACTCTCAAAATAATTCTAATCATAACTATTATTTTCATATTAACATAATGATATATGAAAGCAGCTTATTCATAAAAACTTTATAAAAATACTGTAAGATTTTTGTCTATACCATAACTTAATTCGATATTGACAGATGATTTAAGCCAAACATTGCCCTAAACAACCGACATGTTACGAATTTTCCCGGTAGGTGTTTCGACAGAACCCCCCCCCCCCCCCCCTCTCTTCTCCAGGCCCCATCACATACGCTTTTGCAATGAGAAGAAGAGGCAAAAATGAGACTTGACTTGAATTTCACAAATTATGCCAATACAATGCACGATTACAAAACTAAAGCAAACATATCAAAACGACTTTACATTTCTGTTAGAAAAACAAAGGACTTACACAGTACTCTCACTTATATATCTCTAACTTACTTGATTACAAAATTGAATTGCTCTGTTGCTATACAAGTTTTCTGTGTCTATCTTCGGGCAAAAATATACAAAATATTGTCTTGGAAATGTCTCAAAGAGTCAGACTAATTACGGATATTCATGTTCTGTTATTGTAATGAAAACGTTAGATTTGAGGAAAGAAAAATCTGGGATGGAGCTCAAGAATTTTTGAGATAAGATCATCTATGTCTCAAAAACTTGGCACACATTTAAGACAAGTAAAAAAACCAATATCGAAAAAGCCCTGTCTTTACGACATTTCCAACACAGGGATGTGCTAAGGCATGGTTTATACAGACAAAACAGTCTGTTCAAGGTAAAAAAACCCCAAGTTTAATGGCATCTTACGATTAAAAACATCAACTGTTTAACATTTGAAATTTCAGGACCGAGAATTCTGGCTAATTAATATGCAAAATTTAAGAAGATAACAAACTCAATACGGCAAATATCAAGAAGACGGCTGGAGTGCACATCTTCCAAAGAGGTCCATTCTGGGCGATTTGGGCCCAGCGGTGTAAGCTATATAAAAATTTAACAGTATCTTGAAGATTTCATCGAACGAGGCAAGGAAACCTGTGGCAACTAAAATGAAGACGATGAGTAATGGTGTCAAGGAGAAATATAACTTCTATGCTTTGCAAAATCTCCCTAATCAATGCAACTGTGTCCAAAAAAAAGTCACCGAAGTTGAAATCACGTGCTATATAACGGCCCCTTTAAATCACTCGAAGGTCTTTAAAGGTTTGGCCGTCGAAATAATCATGTGTGCCCTGCCTCGTTTCAATGATACCCTTGTCAGTTGTTATAATTAAAATTAGCGCAAAATCTGCAAATATTCAAGATCAATGCCACAAAAATGAATAAATTTATACTAGGTGAAACTAAAGAACGATTTGAATAGTGTCGGATATCTGTCTACTAAGTTACGTTACGAAACTACATTTACAAAAATGAGTATTTGAAATCACCTTCTACATTATACGCTTTTAAAAATACGAATATAGTCAAAACTAGAACTATCATATATAAAAATGGAGTACATAAATGACTTAAGTATGAAAATAGGATCGACTGCTCAAACATACAAAATTTGGCTATCCAATATTGATAAGAAATTGATGCACTTTTACAATACAAAAAAATTTCTACTACGTTGATACAAATTATAATTACAAAAGGACACTATATTTCAACTTATAAATCAACCACCAACTTACAAATCAATCAACCTAAACTACGATTTAAGTCAACGTCGAGAGGACATCAGCATTTTCTATTCCGAGAACTGACTGAATTACGGTCGGATAAAGAGAAATGATGATTTCAATGAGCCTCTAAAAACTGTCTCCCTGCTTCTCCAGCAAACGAGCTCAGTCCTCGCGGACTAAAAGAAGAAAGCATTGTCCTTTGCCTTGGTGATTGTTCCACATGCTTAAAGTTCCTTAAATGACTCAGGAAATCCTGAAGATAACCTCTGAACGAAAAATGTCAAACTAGTTTCAAATCATATTATAAAGTAACCAGCGTTCTTGAATCCTTACGAGTATCATTAAGAAGCTCGAAATGAAACGAGCTTTGCTAGTGGGAAAATTATCAATTCTCTCCTAGTCAGAGAGAGTACTTTTCATAAGAAAAAATATTCGTTTTGCAGCAATTATATTACTTAGCGAATAATTAGAAACAAGGATACCCGATGTCTCGTGGTTGAGAGACGATAGAATAAGGTTATAAATTGGGAAATGGGAGATAAAGTCAGACTAGAAATGACAAAACAGCAAATTGTAACGAAGGGATGCTTGGTGAAGGAGAGTCAAAACAATATCGTATATTGCAGGAACTTCAAATCTAATTGACAAACGCGTAACTTCATCTAAATTTAAAGGGCTAATACGAAAAAGGTGCACAGTTCCTAACTATTCGATTGCTTGTCTGGGTCACTTAATAACGCTGACCCAAACATGTTGCTGTCCTGATATGACGGAAGGTTGCAGAATTTCATCTATACCAGAAATTATTCACCTTTCGACGCCCTCTATTCGGTTTTGGCGAGCCTCTGAATTAAATTTGGTATTTCAGCCAAAATGGCTGCGATCGAATGAGATTGGGTGGTACAAATGGGTGGGGTTAAGGTAGTACAGTATCGAATATAAACTTACGAAACGACTGTCTAGAAGAGAATAATTAGGGGCCTACTTAACCGCTATCGTTGTGTATTTTGTAGCGAATGTTTAAGAAGAGGCAGAAGCACGGTATAAAGGAGACAGATATTTAGATGAGCATTGTCTACTCAACCTGCTAGTAATACTGCAATAGGAATACTATAATTTTGAAGCAATGTACTAGTTTCATTCAGATAGGTTACAGATTCACTGAGAACTTTAATGGTAAATAACAAAATAAACAATACCCTGGCAAACCAACACTTAGAAAATGGCCTATTGCTGGCGACACATAAAGCTAGCGTTTTCCTTTGGTCAGATAGACATTAAAAGTTCATAAAGCCATCATTATAAAATTGTACTATAGTTTGGGGCGTATTACAAATGAATAGAAGGGAGGGATTGAACATGGGGCTGCGGGATGCAGGGAAAGTTCGGCAAGGTATAAAAGAAGGTTCTCAGGATATGCGGTAGAGGCTGCGAGATATGCACGAATGGGTGATTGCATCACACATTGGGGACCTGGATACCAGATTAGGATACATTGCATACTCACACACATAGCATATATTGACAATAAATGCAAAACGAAAAAACGAAATGAAAACGAACTCTTACTAAGAGCATTCTTTATTTGATCATCCTGTAATCAGCCAGTACACGCACCACTTACAAAATGGCTAAAGAGGCAAACGATAAATCATTGGCTATTGAGATTAAATAAGGTACGAAGCGCGATATTCTTAGTTAAACAAATCTATTTCGTTCTAAATTCCACCTGGCGAACTAATAATTTACTTCAAAAAGGAAGTGAAAACGGATGAACATAAAAATTGAAGTTTCCGCAAGGTGCTTAACTGGCGCTTAAGTCAGTGGGACAGCAAAATTGGCCGAGCAAAAAATGGTAGGAATTTCTAGTTCGTATTCAGTACTGATATCTGCGACTATCGACTTGGTGAGATCAAGTATTAGGGTCTTTATTGGGCAAAATGTGGTGTGAGTTCTTTGCTAACAAAAAGTGGAGTTTTTGGCTTCAAGATATCAATGCAAAGATACAAAACAATACACGATATCCAGTTGAGTTTGCTTCTCTAGAATCTCGGTTTGAAAAGAGTAGTTCTTATGCATCCTATAGTTTTTTACCTACAAAGTAACGCTATTGCAGTGTATTTTTTTAGGGAAAGAGGAGTATCAATAACTGATGGCCTACGATACTTTGCTTATACGCAAAATGGAATCCAATATGGTTTCGGAGCTTAAATGATGTAGGTGGCCTAAACTTTGTTAATAACCCTAAAAACCTACGGCGCATGATGAAAATCAAGATTGGAACACAAATGAAAGGAAAACTCTTTTCATTGATTTGAAATTGCAGTAAAGATACAAGACATCGTCAACATAATGCTTTGAAATTCTGCTGAAGGGTCCTCGGTTTTCTGCATAAAAGTATGCCTTATGAAATATCGCTGTACAAAATTTGTCGATCGAGTGAAGGGAGGTTTCCGTCAGATCATACAATTAATCTTACATGTCCTTCATTTCAAGGTGCCAAGTGCTAGGAGACATATTTACAAAAATGCGAATATATTGACACTACTCTGAAGGCGGTTAAAATCATGGTATACGTAGAATCGATGTTACGATTTTACAAACTTTACATCAATCGATGGTTTACAGATGGGCCTAAGACCATATCTTAGTCTAAAAACATAGTTCACAACATTAATCATTGCGATCGTGTTCATTTCCTTGAAATTCCGAGAAGTAATAGATTCTGGGAAGGACGAGGTTCCAAGACGGAAAAAATTCCAAGAAGCAAGAGATTTGCTAGCATAAAGAGATCACAAGTTAATTAACAGGGAACAGGTTGGTAGATCATGTCGGAAATTGAGGCTATGCAAGCTCTTTTGGCTTCTTCGAAAAACTCGTCGATTCCTGTGTACCAAAATTGTCATTCCAAATTTGCCAAATTTCCCAGTCATATCAAAAGATTGCAAGCTTGAAATTTATAACTGTTAGCTTTAAAATTATGCTTCCACTATTATCAGATAAGGGAGCTGCTTTAAGATTGTGTCAGAAATTCAACGTTATATAAAAAGACATTGGAATTTTTCCACCTTTCCTCCTTCCCAGAACCAAAGTACAACTTACTGTTTCCAGTTGGAAATTTACCATTGAAGTCAATAACCGACCAGTTACACGAATATTTGAAAATATCTTGTCTTACCTTGATTTCAAAACCTGCGAATTGGTATTTTTCTTCTCGATCGGCTTGTTCTTGGGTTCTAGCAATGGCCACCGCCTGGTTCGAAACTAATTAATCTATTGTGGCACGCGACAGGTATAATGTCAGGTTGCCAGCTTTGACGCAGAATTAGAGGCCTGCTATCGACTTTGGATGGGCCGCTAAGGAGGGTCAGCTAACGGCCAGCATAAGCGGAGGGAACTGCGCTGCTCTCCAATGTGGACTGCAGCTGCATCTGCTATTCGTTCAAAATATAATTTTGAGCATCCTCCACGCTTGATATATCCGGATGATTTCGTAGGATAGACAATATTTTATCAAAGTTATGATTTGGAAACATCTCCCGTAATTTATCGAGTAAATCCATTCGTGTCAACCCGTTGGGTATTCGTGTCTCTTCCTTTGTCTCTGGCATTGGCGGGCCCCTATTCTTGTAGTAACCTTTTATAGGGTAAAAATTCCTCGTGTCCATGTAGGGAATTTGATTTCCATGGACAGATGGAGCAAATGAGACCGACCGCTGGTATCCAATACCATTCCATGGACTAGCAGTATAATCACCTGAATTAGGCCTACTAGAATTGAATTCGCCCGATGCCGGCCTACTGTTTCCGCTGCAATAGCTAAAGTCTTCAGAGGGTGGTCGGCTACTGAAATCAGAAGAGAGAGGCCTGCCAATATAATCACCACCAGAAGGTGGCCTAGGCTGGTTAACAACCATTCCGCCGTGCATATATTGACCACCCTGTTGTGGCGAGTAATGATTGTATTCTCCGCTCAACCTCCTTGCCAAATTGGCAGATGCCTGCATCATATCTCCAGAAGAGCAAACACGAGGAATCGCTTGTTCATTTTGTCCGTATTGCCCTTCTTGGAATGGTGGTCCTGACACAGGACGACCTTGGGCATTTTGTGCAGGCATGGGACCAACTGGTACATATGAGCCTGGGGGGTTAGAGATCCACAACTGTTCAAGATTTGGAAGGCTGATAGGCCTTCGATTGTTGTCTTGGGCACCATGCACATTTGAATGGCATGGATCAGACCGCGGTCTGGATGCCCCTTGCATTTGCTGCTGCTGATGCAACGTATGAAGTGCAGGGTTCGGAAACAGTTTGCCTCTTAAGGCATTTGAATGCGACGTGCGCTCAGGATGGTAAAACCGGCATTTATGCCCAAACGTGCATTTACGGCCATAAGGGCACTGACGTAATTTATGCTCCCCTGTTGTCCTGAGAAACTCTTCAAGGGAAGGACCATGCCGTCCAAGGGGATCATCAGGAGGCATAAAAATGTCCTCGTTTGCAAATGTATACATCAAAAGGCGACGCTCGATAAAATTCTTCCAGTCTGGTACATCTTCCTGCAGGTCCCTGAAATTGTCATTTGATACGATGACTCCATCCGTTTCTAGCGCCAGTTTGACAATATAACGATCATCGTAGCATTGTACAAGTTTACCTTGGATTCGCCGTGAAGGTGTGTAACTCAGCACCCCGTCTTTTTCGAGTTGAGTTAAGTATTCTTGGTCAATAATTGGCGAGTCTGGTTTAGATGCTTCCTTTCTCCAGTTTGGGACAAAAACGGTAACTTTGTGGCCTCTTTTTCGAAACCAATCAACGGCAATGGCAATTCCACGACATGAAAAAACTGCGTTTGTTCCATGGCTACAACAAAATCAAACATGCATTTAAAATTAAGGTATTAACCTTAATAGCGGATACAAATTGAAATTAATAGTATAATCCTATCAGAAATATCATTCTGACATCTTTAATTAAATTTCATCATCTTTCTTCTCCAGCATATCTCGTTCATGGATTAAAAACTTCTAGAGGCATTAAGTTACGTTTCAGAAACCTCTTGCTCGCACTACGAAAAGTCCTATTGAGATAGATGGGTATTTCAATAGAGATAAATGCTGATGTCGGGTTTTATTTGCACCCATTTAGCTTTCAAGCATTATAAATATGACTCTCTCTCTGCATTTTGACAACTAAGAGTTAATACTACAGACCAAGTTTTACTAGACAATTTATGGAAATGTTGGTACGTTGAAAGTTGTAATGGCTATGTCCTGACTACGTTGAAATGCTACATACTGCAAAATAAAAATCCTGAATTTTACAATGATACAATGTTAAAGCTACTCTAAAAGAAGATTGACCAAGACAGATGACCAACATTTTTTTCTACACACGAGCACACACTATAAGAACATCAAGGGTCGATTTTGAAGAAATAGTTTGTTATTTTTAAATATATTCTTATGTTAACAAAACAAAGTAAATTTATCAGCTAATCAAAGATGTTCTTAAAAATTTCATGCAAAGTCCGTTATCTAATAGTCTTGAAATTAGGTTAAAGAAAGAATTCGTAGAAAAAATCCATGCTGAAATGAGAAAAACAATCAGAACAACTGAGACACAAATTATTCAAAAAATCAACGCCGAGCCATTGCAAAAATTATTTGGATCTTATATAAAACTGTACCACAATGAATGGTCCGTGCGAATGTCCTCTGTAGCCAAAAAGCGAGATTACATAAATAAAACTAATCAAAGGACAAATGCTGTGTTAGCAATTGGCTAATACAACAAAAATATCATTGTTTCGTAACTTTTCATTGCTGATTCATGAACTTTTACTGCCATGAAAATTCAACCTCGACTCTGTGCTTTGTACTAAAGAAAAAAGATAATTGCATTACACTAGCCATTCACGACACATCCCCTTTACGTTCACATTATGCGAGCACTAATATTGAAAAGGGCAAAATTTTCGGAAACGTGCTGATTTAAGTTCAATCAACTCAGCGATTAAAACACGATAAACCAAATACCAGCAACATGGTTTAAATTCTAAAGCTACCAGGTTTGACTAATTCTGATTCGAGAAACCTCAAAAACGAAGTTCTGGCTTGAAACAAATATTGAAGAGCTTTACACGGTTTGGGAGTGTTCCAACTGTCACTCAAGGTCACTGCCAAAACTATTTCGGTGAAATCTTATCCAAATGAACATCGGGAAGACGTCAAATACTAATTGATGGAAACGTGAAGATATGGCTTTCGAAAGCAGACCATTTAATCATTGAAAATCACGTAGTTTCAAGCTCGAGATAATCTTAACATTCCAGTGAGTGAGAGATCATTCTGTTACAGCCCATAAAACTGATAAAAGCATAGCAACAAAACCAACCTCGAAAGCCACGACTATTACAGCAAACATGAAACACAATAACACAAGCGAGGCATTATTTACTGTAAAATATGTTTTTGCACAACATAAGGCATATGGCGTGTAAAATTTAGGAGTCGAAGTAGATTCAAAAACTTGAGAACAATGTTCAACTCAAAGAAAATATCACCTTAAAGCTTCTTGCTCGGGTCTAACTAAAAGTGGCCTAGCCAATAAACTTCAACGATCGTAGGGCTGTATAGAAATCGTGAATTTTCTTGACAAACCTTTAGATAAATTAGAACATAGACCTTAATCATAAGCTTGTAACCTGACTTTAGAGTTAATTGACTGACTTTAGAGAAATAGTTAATTGATTTTGTCTCACCACTCGTTTAGGCTATGGAACGCACAATCATAATTTCTGGTATATAGATAGTGCTATCATCCTCTTTTGAAATGTTGACTCTATCTGCACCGACCCTCTATTAACAGCTCTGTCCTACAATACCTTTCAAAGATTCGACAAGCAAAGGAGAAATTTAGTAAATACAAGGCTCTTTATTGAAAAAACATTTTAAAATATTCTCCAATCTTAACTAGACCATCGGAAGCATGGAGACCCCCTTTACATGAATTTCGTGATAGCGGACACTCAATACAACGGCCACTCCATACAAAAGACACACCCAGAAGACGACCAGTAGTCTTTAGCTGAAAAATGTCCGTTGCAAGACAGTTTTTCAAGTTCAATCCGTGGAAAAAATCTGACTTAACAACAACAGCCGGGTTGAATTTAATCGTCAAGTTAAATCTCCCACATGACTGTTGTGCGTATGGAGTAAAAATCTGAAACAGCTTTGTTTACAAAGAATGCCTACCACAGTCATTTGCTGCGGTTTCAAAAGATTCAAAAACTTACACAACATGAAACTGGAAAAATACAATTGGAAGTTTCAATAGAAACTGAGTTTATGTCTATCCAGGCATTTCATTGTTATTAACCTATTGCTTTCCTAAATATCGGGAAGAAATTAAACTAGATCATCTTCTATAAAAATATCTAAATGGGTTTGAAAAAGGCAAACATTATACAACAGGACTTACGCTATCATACCAGGTATACATTTTCTCTTTTGATCTCTTCAGCCTTAATTCTAAGGTCTAGACTAGAAAGAGTATCAGAAAAAAGATTAAGTCGTGTTGTAGAATGTTTGCTGTTTTTAAATCCATTTTCATTCTTTTTACCATCAAAAAGTTGCTCAAAAAATCTGTTTTTAGGCCAAGACTCGATGGTGATGCAAAATTTTGTCTCAAATGATGAAAATAGCAACAAGGGTGTTGAGCTTCAAACTCCAAATATGAAATTAAGGATATCAAAAACACCCATGGACTATTAGGCTTATTCATCATTCCTTAAACATTTTCTCAAACATACCTAAAAAATATTTTTTCTTCTTGATTTGGTATACCTAGTGCAAAATTACCAGTCACATAAGCTTGAGAATAGGCCACTTGGGCCTACACATAGCTGCTACAAGTAGCATTCTCACCAGCTGCTTTGAAAAGCATAGCCAGTTTCTAAAGGGGTCACACTTGATCATTTGCACTGTAGTTTTTCTAAATTATTATGGCTATTAATTGGATAGAACAATCCCGGACAAAAATGGTTGAGACTTTTCACGAAAAGCTTGTATTTTCACTTCCCTTTCAAAAATAACTTTCCCCCCTCCCCCAATTCAATGTCGAATGCATGATTTTGAAGGAGAAATGATAGAACTACAAATCCAACATTGATTGGGGGGAAAGGGGGGATTCGAATTTATAGGGGCAACGTAAAGTAGAAAATTGCAGAAATTGCATTTTGTCTCAACATCTTTGTCCGGGATTGTAAGGTCTTCTATTCTGAACAGCGTTGTCAATTTTGGACTGGGTGATGTTCTTCTACACATACGTTTTCTTGACAACACAGTTACAATGGAGGACCTTCAAGCATTAACTAGAATTGCTAAACTGACTTCTATTTAGAAAGCGACGCGATTTCGAAACAGCAAAGTTGTGACACACAACTAAGACAATGAGCACACTGTTGTGATATACTGTGCCTTATGAAAAGAAGCAATTTGATAGCATCCAATGACATCTACACTGGAGACATAAGAAGGTATTCTCAAGGATTACAAAGGGTAAAAGAAACCAATAGAAATCAACTCCAGTAAAACTCATGTCTCAACCAATTCGAGCTGTGGCTAGGTTTCCAGAACCTTTTCATTACAGACAATGACGCACTGATCCCCGAAAACCTTGACCAAAACATGATAGGAAGTATGAAGCTAAAGTACGATTAATACCAGTAGATCCACGGTGGACATGAAAAATTCCATACTGAAAAGAAGGATCTGCAATAACAAAGCGAAAAACTTAAAGTAATACAAACACAAATACACGGCAATGAGTTTTTTATCTAGAAGAGACAAAAATAGAATAAATTATGTTCTAGAACATTAGACATCGGCTAAAATTTCAAGGATTGTTTTCATTTTAATTTACTTGACTTATTTAAGAAGAATTTGTTTGTCTGAAATTTTGACTGGAATCTGGTCTGGGAAATGTCTAGAAATATGGCAAAGAAATTATTTGAAAAGGATGAAACCCAAGATTTCGACCAAATGAATTGGCAATTCATTGGACTAGAAAGTAGCCGATACTGATTTGGTTTACAGCAACAAACATCAGCCAACAAGATGTGGAAGACTCGGTATTCTCGGTTAGAAAGAACGTCCATTAAAAGTGTTGAAAGGACAATTATAAAAAGGAACATCAATGTTCCTGACTCAAAATAGAAGAAGGCCTAGCACAATAAACTCAAAGCGAGTAAATCTGCTCTTGCCGACAAGAGGAAGGTTCCTTAACCAATCGACTTTCACTTTGAATATATTGGTGGACTTCATTCGGCTAAAACTTTACCAGAACCCCAAAATAAACCGGGCCTTTGATCCACAAGAATATATATACTCATTTCCCTCAGACATCTAAAAAGATCTCAAAAGCTGCAACACGACCAGCCTCTTTTTGATTTATGCATATCCATCACGGCCTCTCTTTTCTCTATGAAAATGATTCACAAACAGATCACAAATATGTGCTAAACTCCGTTGTCAATAGCATTTATTCCAAAGCCACACATCGCACAAGTTTCTCGGGTCTTTTTGCTTCTCTTTTCATTGAACGATGCGCATACTACGCAACTTAAATCCCTTACAAACCTCAGCATTGCTCATGGCTATCCACAACTTTTCAGTAATTATAAATGGTTTCAAAACAAATCGGCATTCTCAAAACCCACATGAATGCTCATGCTTGATAACTTGCATTTTCTCAGGCATACCCAAATAAATTAAAACTATCTGACACATTAAGAATGTTCAAATATCAATTTCATTTCATTGGTGATCAGCTGGCCCCAACAAGAACCACAATCAGGTTACTGTAATAAAAAAGCACTTTTAGCAAAACATTTGACTAGTAAAAGCTCACAAAGCATAAATATACTCCAATTTTTTATTATGCAGCAAACGAAAAGAGAAACCATCAAAGGCAGTCACCCATGCTCACGTCAGCAAAATTTACAAGTGAAGAAATACATTGGCATGCACGAAACAGCATTTCTCCTTTGCCACAGTTTCTTGCCTAGCATTATTAAAACTAAAATGCCAAAATTTTACTAGTAAACTTTTGTCTAAGCAAGTGCAACCTAATTTGCCAACATATGGGTGGTCCAGATCCAGAATGCATAGATAAACATCATCAAATTCGGCCGAAAAATCAAGAGACTAAATCTGTACAATTGGGCAAACTACTGGGCCTAAAACAACATATGCCTATTGAATTAAGTAACAAAATATTGAAAGAAGGTGAGTATTATCCTTTGACAGACAGCGTTGTTTACACGATAAGCCACTTAACAAACATCACAGACATCACTATTAGACTTTGAAAAACACTTCAAATTAGTCAATATTGAAGAAAAGCATGGTTGACTGAGTTTTCTGTCCAGAATATGCTCATGGATAATTGGCACCCTTAAACTTTAAAGTAATTATCGAATTATGGGTTTCCTTTTCACGATTTAAATGAGTTACGTCCTGATCCATACCGCAAATGTATGTGTGGAATGCAAGTAATTCTATGGGATTCTTGCCGCGACAAAAACACGCAAGCTTTTCAAAAATGTGAATTTCTTCAAGTGGATACAAAACATAATTTTCCGCTTGCTGGGCCCCAATATATTCACCACAATAGCATGGACGTGAGAGGTAACCTCTCACCAATTGTTTTATCACAAAAACTGAAAAATGAGTCGTTGCGAAGCTTGCCTAAACCTTCCTGTTCACTGTATTTAAGCACCTTGTTATGATGGTTTATAAGATACTTTGTTTCTTTGTTGATGACAAAAAGGCTTCAAAACTTAGAATAATGCCAAGAATGCAAAGAATATGTAAATATTGAGAATATATGCAACAGCTTATCAACATAAATGAGTGTACTTAAAGGCTTTCAAGATAAGAGCATAGAAATGAAAAAAATCCAAAATCTTCTGATGACGTGAAATGTGGAAATATAAACAATGGTTCCGTCTACTATGTTGTTCTATTTCTGGCTGCAATGGCTGCTTACTCATTTAGACTAATTAAATTTTTGTTAGACCTGTTTGTTTATGTAATAAATTCAATATGATGGTTGAAAGAATCAACAAAGAAATCCTAAATGCTTATCATGTGGTGCATTTAAGGTCTTTCTTAGATCTCTAAACCTTTAAGGGATGTTACCAAACTGTACTTGAATTTCAAGGAGTTTAAATTAACCATGTGACTGGGTACAAATCAATCAAAAAATTCTTCCTAATAGCTCAAAATGCAGTTGGACTAAAACTTGACAGGAAAATTTGTATAAAACTGAAAACAAAATCAACCATGTCAAATTAATTTTGGCTACACAACTGAATTTTTGACAATTCTAAAACCCCAAAACATTCCATTATTCTAATTTCATTGAAGATTGAAATGTTATCTCAAACAGTGAAATGTGCACCAGTCTTTTTTTTAAATATGAGACCAACTGCTTGAAGCAAGTTACAAAATGGCTTTTTTCAAGTTTGTTAACATTTGATGGTTAAGGTGCATTGCTTTAAAACGAGCGGCAAGTTACTGCCAAAAATAAAGCTGACATTTTTGTAAATCTTTCCTTCTGATTCAAGAAAAAGATGTAAGGAATGCATTCAGCAGCTAAAAAATTGATTCATGAAATCTAGAAAGCCTATATGCAGTGTTTTTTGGTAATTTTCTCTTCAGAAGAAGTTATTTTGTATATGTGTATTTCAATATATAATGCTGATTGATGCTTTCACATAACTAGGCAAAGTACTTCATGTTTCAGTCTGACAGGGGAGTCACTGACATGTCCCCCTTTCATGATAGGTTTGCATAGACATGAATTTAACTAAACTATTCAAAGAACTAAAAAGCTTTGAACTTTAGGCCACAGAAACATATCATGAATTTTATAAAGATAGGGTTACATCTGGAAAATGACACCAACAACATGGAATTTCCCACACTAATTGAAAATCCAACTGCAAAACAGAGTATTTTTAGCCTTTCAAATTATATTTGGCACAAGATTAAGCTTGATTATCTATGAAGAATTAAGCTACAATATGGTCCCTTTATATGATTAAACAACATTCTTTGCTAGCCTTAAAACCACTGCTTTTATTCAGTTACTGCAGTTGTTTGTTATTGATTAACTAACTGCTGCCATACCTCAATCAGATAGTGTATTTGCTTGTTAATAAAAGTAGATTTTAATCACTGTCTCTCACATACATTCTTGAATTGCTTATGTGATGCAAAATGGTTGTACAATTTAAAAAAAATGATTAAGGAAACATATTCTTATGTTTTGAAACTAAACCATTAACAAAAAATACAACAATGGTAAATTTGCACAGTTCATGCTACCATGCTCAATGACAAAAACAGTTGCACAGCATAAATATACTGCACATAAAATTATCTTGAGGAATGAATGGCAAATAAAAAGACAGAAAAAGGAGAAAATAAAATGAATTGATCTATAAAGGAAAGCAGTTTGCTTTTTAAGCACAAGCCTTAATGAAACAAAAAATCTCTTCAATGTGCAAATTGTAAAACTGTGCATATTGAAGGTGTACACTAATTAGATTTTCAATTACATTAAATTTTGGCTAATTGATACCGACAAAAGTAAATGACGTATGGATGACAAACCTCATCGCAACATTGCTTCCATCAATAACAACATGTCTTAGGATAGCAGTATCTGTGGGTCTTGGGTATCCGCCAGTACTCTCGTTCACTTTACATTCATCACTTTTTCCAATTTGCTTAGCTGAGGTTGAAGCTTTTATAAGTTCATGTAACAGTTCATTTTGGTTAACAGCAGTCTCTGTACCGAGTTTTTTCATGGCTGACTTGACTTCGTCTTGACTGTAGCCCAATTTCAAACCAAACTCCATCAAGTCAGCCGTCAACGTTGGCTCGGTAGAGGCTGCACCTGGTGCAAAGTTGAAGCTGCCTTGTTTTGGTATTTCGGTATCGCATGTACAACTACCCTGCTTTCTGTTATCATTATTGTTATTATTACAATAAAAGTAACTTTGTTTAGGTGAGTCGTTCAAGTTTCCACAACTACACCTGTTTTGATTTGGCCCTGCACTTGTAACGCACGGTGCATCGAGTTTCCCAGCGGCCAGCTCGACATCTTCGTGATTTTCTGCGTAATACTGACGATTCTGTGCGTAATACTGAGGAGGTACAGGGGAAAATATCGCCGCATCCGTGCTGACATTTAAGTTGTGATTATCTGAACTAAGAACAATTCCTGCAGATTGCTCATCTGTTGTAACTTGGTCAAGATCCGCTCCCACTAAGGCCTGTTCCTCCAGAAAAACATTGATGGCCTGCTCAATATTCATTACAGCTTTGGTAACGCCATTGATCCAGCCACTGATTTCAACAATCTCCCCATTACTTGGCAATGAAATTATGGCTGCCGTTTCTTTCTCTAAGTCTGTAATTTTAGCTAAGACAGACTTGACCATTGGCTCGGGGATCGGTAAGCGAACAACCTCCTCGGGGTATGAGATACCCTTGACATATTCCTGAAAGACAGGTAAAAATATCAAAATACTGGTTGCCTTGAATGAAATTGTAAAATAAATTAACTTGCTGTATGATAGAGGCCTTAAATATAAACTAAACTTTCCGCTTGGAAGTGTTCTGAGAGCAATAAACGACTAGACTTCGATTAAAAAAATGTCCATGTGAAAATTAACTAGGTTTTTTCTAATAAACGTAAGAAATTTGAAGGGAGACGTTCCAATTGGGCCTGTTTTACACATGTAAACAAGATGAAAACGATGCATGGGAAGATTTGTTGGTTCATCGTGAAAGGCAGGTAGGCGCTTAGAGTAAACATTTTCCTTTGATAATAAGAAAATTAAAACAACTTCAATTCTGAAAGAATTTGGCATGTGGTGAGAGATTCGTGTGGTCACAATATTTGTAATTGTACCCTTGTTTAATTGAAGAGAAGAAAGCCGACTGCATGAGTTATTTGGCACGAAGCACTAATCTTTTTGAAGCAACCGGAATTCCTTCTCAATTACGACAACAGAATGCATGAACCCATAAAACTTGAAAAGAAAATCGCTTCAGTTGTCGAACAAATTCGATTCCGGCATTCCTGAGTACACGATTCTTATTTCATGAGTCATAATCCACAAACGATAAACCCTAATATTGCATAAATATGTTGATAACAAGTTTTTGATATGAAAGTATTAATTTTATGAAATGCCTGTTTATTATAGACAAATTACTCTCATATGGTTTACATCAGGACAAACTGAAAAGTTACAAAACAAAACAACCTTTAGAAATCGTCTCACTTGCTAAATCCCTGAGACTGGTCGTTTGAAAACCGCAAGTCAGAAGTCCTCCAAAATATCAAGGCCATGAACAAAAACACTTCACTCACCCGTGCTTTGACGGCGTTCTCCCTTTTCCCCACAACCTCCAGCCATTTTCCGGGATTGACCATATACTGTTTGCCTTGTGAGGATCCATATTTCAATTCAACACTAAAAAGGTCTTTAATGCGATCGAATTTCTCCTCGACTTCCTTCAGGCGACCGTCTTTTACATAAACATCAAGGGTGCATTTTTTGATAGTATCCGCCATTTCACCTCAATACCCGACATCTGCGTGTACCTTACTACATTATCGTGTTAATTACATCGACTGTGCTATCCTCATTTCGATCCGTACGTGAGTTACATCTATGAATATCAAAAACAGAAATATTCCACCGTCCTGATCACAAATTCCTTTCTTCATTTGGCCATTTCCATCTCTACTCATGCATGTCAAGTTATTTGTCAATCCAGACCCCAATTAGAGGCGAGCCTCACTCTGACAGAGACCAACCCACTTGCAGCAACGTTAAGAAACATATCCCAGATCGACTCTGCAAACTGCTTTTTATGTTGTTCAAAGTTATTAATTAAAAGTTATTTAAAGTTGTACACGAGGAAGCATGGACTTTGCAGAATTCATTTAAATGTGATTATGCAAAAACAACAATTCGAAATTGTACTGATGTCAAGTTCTTGAACTTTAGCCCATAATTGACAGGGATGGCTAAAGAATCAAAAACACGAAAGTGCGACTTACGAAATGTATCTTTCGAAATTTTGGCTTTGAGAAAGAATTTTCTTATAAACAATTCAATAGAATTTGAAAAGCAAATTATTTTCAGGTGACTTTGATTACTCAAGTAAATAAAACGTAACAGTCATTCAAAATCTTGAAGATTGCCAGAATAACAAAATACATAAAAGAGCGTAAAAGTAACATACCTTATTATCTCTTGTATTCCCGCGTTAGGTTTATTGATTAAACCTCCCAATTTAATGAAGAATTATTAGAGAGGTGAGATTATCAGTGAGGCGGGATTAATTTTTAAACGTGCTTTTAAAAAGCGAGCTTGAATTTTTCACCATTTTTCTCCTGCTTTTTGGGGCGGAAACTTTCAATTTAAACTGCCAAGAACGTTGGCAAAAGTTGGCTAGAAAATACGCTTACTGGGTAAAAACCCCCATGCGGGATTATCAGAGAGGCAGGATTAATACTTCAAAGTTTAGAGAAAAGGTGGGATTATAAGAGAGGCGGGAATAGTAGAAAGGGCGGGCATACAAGACAGGATACAATAACTGTTCAAAGGATAGAGATTAATGGCGGAAATAAAAATCAAATGAAATTGCGACTTTGAATTAAAAAAAACGATTAATGTACCAAAATATTGTCGAAGTTGACGCTTGGCAAGTAAAAGCAAAATAACAGTAAATAGCCAAACAAAGCTTTTCTTAATTTCTAGGCAACAGTGCAATTCCAAATAAGCTAGAATGTTCAATGATTTTCTGAAAAACAATGCTTTAGCTCTCGAGGAAGATATTCTCTTCCAAGCAACCCTGACAGATAAACAAAACAAAACCAACATGAAGTAAATAATTAGAGTGGGAGGATAGATGATGTAACTCTCAAATAATTGCCAAACCTTTTTAACTCTATTATAACAGAGTACTGAATGAAGGGCAACTAAATGGGCAGTCCCCCCCTCCAAGAAATAAAAACGTTTGACAATACTAATAGCAAGCCTTTACAGGATAAGGTATAAAACATCTATAGATAGAGGATACAGGAGATAGAGGTAAGAAGCTGGTTGACAGGGTAGTTGACTAGAGCTTTCCTGAAGCACCAGCTTTATCAAAATATTACTGAAATTGTGTTCCTTTTTCGGAACTTCTGCTAGGTTACATCTAAATAGCATCCACAGATTAACGCATTTTCATCTAGAAATAATTTGAACTAGAATGAGCAAAACAGCCATACTTTATTAATTTGAACCTTAAGCACGGCTTCCTTTATATTTTAGCAAAGAGAACATCGTTTAGTCTCTGGAAAGAAAATCCAATTCTTACCGTTTTTAGTGAACAATCTATGGTAAAAGGAGATGAAAAGGAATCAGAGAAAGATATAATTCGACAAAATCACTGTTTTTTCCAGTTCCCTTCAATGAGACAATATAAACTTGACCAAAAAATAGACTAAAAGGGTTTAAAGTTAACAACTAAACGGCTTTTAAAAACCACTGTCTGTGTGGAATTTGGAAGAATAAAGTTAAAGGACGATGTCAAAAAGCTTATAATAAATGGCAGTCTCAAGTTTTCAAAAGTTAAAGAACAACCATAGCTATGTGATGCAAAAATTTAAGAAATGGCCTACTCCCAAAATCTGTTTAATGAAAAAAACGAGTGTAGTCGAATGTCTACCCGGTTCAGCAAAATGGTAAAGCACATGAACGTTTTGCCTAGTGAGAACCTCACCCTGCTTTTGCACAATAAATCGATACATCTGGGCAGATATGCAAGATATCTACTTCTCCCATTGTCGAGTGCCCTCTGCAGTCGTTCTATATCACATGCAAACGATTTCTAATAACTCCAGAACCTAACCATACCTCTTCCTTACAATGTTGCTAAGTTTAACAGAAGCATAGCTGTAGAGTCAAACACATGTACCATAAAGTGTGTGACTCTACAGTTCTTAAAGGGGGCAATGAGAAGTGGAATTAAATTGCAGAGAACGGGGAGGGTTGGGTCGAGAGACCCTTGAACACTTTAGAAAGCTATACATTTTAACTCTAAGAAAGAAAAATACCTCCTTTTATTGATATTTTTGTTGGGTTCAATTGGTCTGTCTCTGTTCTATGTTTCACAAATCTATATATTAGGGAGTTTCATTAATCTGTACCTACAATCCTGGACAAGCGGTGTTTAGATTTTCTATTCCTTCCCCCCTCTGTTAGATGTTGATATCTCTTCTAACAAAATGAACACGCTCCAAGATTCATTATTAAGGGGAAGAGATTAGAGGTTGGACTATTCATGCATGCTACTAGGAAGAAGTTTAGAGGTTTGTCCCAACAGCTCTGTCCAAGATTGTAGACTCTTACGCTATATTGGCTGCAACCCGATTTCGAATCAAAACATACGAATGCAAATTTGTTAGGTTCCCAGGGGGGTGGGGCACTCAGCACATAGACATATGGGGGGTCAGTCCGATATTTTTGGGTCAAATGCTTACCCAAAGTGATATTTTTGGGTTAAATATTTATCAGAAATGATATTTGTTGATCCTGCAAAAACAATAGATACAATTCTGATATTTCTAGGTATCAAATTTAGAAACACTGATATCTTTGGGTTTTTGTGATATTTCCATATCTGAATCAAATGCATTGTTCATCGGCTGAGGTTTTTTTACCCATTGTAAGTCATCTGATCATACTCTTTGGAAGTTTTAATGCTACAGTCATGTGATACTTTTTCTTCTGAAATCACAATTCAAGATATTTTTGGGGATAAGATATAAGTATAACTGATATTTTTGGGTTTTTTGAAAATGAGCTGATATTCTTGGGTGGCCTTTAAAATTCTTGGACTGACCCTCCCGTATGTCTATGTGCTGAGTTTAGAGGTTTGTCCCAACAGCTCTGTCCAAGATTGTGGGTTCTTACGCTCTATTGGCTGCAACCCGATATCGAATCAAAACATACGAATGCAAACTTGTTGGGTTATTGCTGCGTGTGACTGGCAAAAGTCTCACAAAGCAAAGTGATTTCATTGTTCAAGCCAATAGTAGCATTTAGCGGTTGGAGGAAATTTTGATATGTCGAAATCAAATCTCTGCATTATGACCAATCTAAGGTAACTAATAAAATAGCGACGACTCTTCCCGAGGATAAACCACGTGGAAGGCAGACATGGCAATTCTAAAAGAAGCCACAGGCATTTTAGTAACAAATTAGTACATGATTGCATGATTTAAGCGTTGCACTTGAAAGATATTGAGATGAACCACAAATTGCTTCAGCTACTAAAAAATCACATTAGGTATGAGAACGAATATCGCTTTAAGGATTAAATGAAATTGATACAAATTACAAGGCTGGACAGTCCATGGAGCATTGGTTGAATAGGGGTATTTTTAGCTCATTGAATTAAATAGCTACCGTATATAAACAACCAAAGAAATGGGAAACGATGCTACCAAGGATCCTCGATTAACACCCAGCAAAGTGTTAATGTTGACTATCTTTAACATGATGCTCCTTAGCAAGGCCTTGCGTCATATAATACTGCCTCAGGATGGAAAAGGTTTAGCAATACAATAACAGAGTTATCTACTCTAGGCAGGGTCCAGGCCATTCTTTTCTAAAATACTGGGATGTCCTGCCCATCCTCTTTGGCTTTCACTTGTTCCGTCCAAATTACAGTCCTTCAAAGGTTGGTATGAATTCGCATCGTGTGAAGGTTGAATCACTTAAACCTTCTTGCCGCGACTGTATACACTATCTGATTTCGTAAAAATTTAATAACAATTGCTTGTTAACGCATTGGTGTATACAAAATGACTATCCAGTTGTTTTTTCAGCTAGTGTTACCATGTTACCGACGACCATGTTACGCTCTTGGCAGGCTAATTTTCATTATTGTTTTTTATTAAAGTTTATATTATCGAAACACTTGTAGGAAATGTATTGAATCAGATATCATTAAGCGATCATGAAAATAGGAAATTCTACCATTTTTTCCATTATTGGGGATGATTAAGAAACAATTTTTACGAAACAGTACCTCTTTTGTAACGCAGGTAGAGATCTTGAGAATTTTCTACCAAGAACATTCGTTCGAGACATTTCTTTAAAAATTAACCATAATAATTTATGACTTTGGGAGAATGAGGGGGGGGGGGGGAATGTGTTATCTCATTCTTTCGCTCTCAAAAGCTCGATTTCTATCTCAAAGCTCGTGAAATTGGCCTCGTGTCACACACGATAAGAACATGGGTCATTCAGGCGTATCCTTAAAACGAGATCTACCATCGACTATAATAGTTAAAGGACAAGTGACACGCTTTTGGCGCCAAATTTTTTTCTTCTTTTAACTAAAAGTAAAATGCTGTATGAGAGTGTTGTTGAAATATTTTTCTATTCGGATTTCATTTTCCTACTTAAAAACCCTTCACAAATTATGGCGGAAAATGAATCACGTGACACTGTGACGTAGATTGTGATAATTTGTTATTGCTACTACTGGTATACAGTGCAATATTAACGTTTACTGCACGCTTCTAAACGAATTCAGTTCGTCTGGACCTGTCGCGTCGTGTTTCGTAAACTCTCTATTAATTACAGGAAAATTCCGAGTTATCACAATGTACGTCATAGGGTCACGTGATAAAAAGCAAAATCGCGTCCCCTTCGCCCCCTGATTAGAATTTTTTGTTCTAAACCAGGAAAAACTTACTTTTAAATGATGATCTACAAGTTAATGAAAAGAAAAGAAGGGTGAAAAGTGTGTCACTTGTCCTTTAAAACGAGGTCTCGTATTCATATCTATCTGAAAATTCAGAGCGCTTGTTTTCTTCATAAACAGCGATCTGGAAACTAGACAAGTATGCTCTAAAACTAGAGGTTTACAGGTGACGCTTTAGAGGCCAAGATTGGCATCTGTTTGATAGAAAATACAGATAGCCTACAATTATAGCTTGGGGTTATTAATCATCGAGTAAGAGAGGCGTTGACTTCCTACCTCAGGCTATGGCTATATCATTGCCTAAGCTGAAAACAAAAACATTCTTGAAACCAATGGATAATTTAGACGACAAACAAATTTATCACATATCCGCTTTTATCGGAAAATTCAGACAAATGCAACAATAATCCCATGAAGCAGTTCGCAAAGTCGATTTAGCATCTGTTTTATTTGCCCTATCCATTTCAAAATTGCATTTCAGATCTTGCGCATGATTTTGAATTCAATCAGATTTGTGGTTTATAAAGAAACAAATTGTAAAGTTTTATACTTGTAGAAAGTTCGCGGAATTTCAATGATACAACAACATACGATGGATGTGCGGGATGCTAGGGAGGAGAAATAGTAAACCTCATCCTCTTTTCAGTGTAGAAAAGAAGCCTCGCAATGAACCAAACAAACACAACACTGCATAACTTAAGCTTAAAAATGTTTAATGGCCACCCTTTCCAAAAAACCTTAGATTTCAAGAATACTATAATAACATTGAAAAATAAACTACAACGAATATGCTGCTTAAGCAAATAATGTTTTTTAATCGTAAAATGTATTGATGTGATAATTTGAAGCATTTTAGGAAATTTCAGGCAACGAGATTTCAGGCACTGGAGAAGGGGTGCGGCAGGGGGTGCAGGTAAGTTTAAAAGTGGAGTATTGCGATTGGAAACAAAAATGCCCTTTATACTGGCACGGGTAATTTTCGTAGAAATTAATATCGATTTCTGGTTTTAATGTCTCTTTAAACAATCATGCTTTTGCTTTGATGACGGATTACTAAATACCAATAGAGGCTTTTCGTTTGCAATGAAATATAATATCAGTTATGATTTACGTGTGGGCAGAAGCTGCGAATCATTTTGCACGCTTCCATGCCTAGAAGCCTTCTTCCTTGCCCGTTGGTCGATCCGTTTACCTTAAAAAAACTGGTGTACAGCTTTCAATTTTTAGTTCTAAATTTCTCGTCAAAAAGTAAGAAAGACTTTAATTCCCTCCTCATATTGTCAGTACTGTTGCTCCATTTGTTCATTCAAGTAAAGACCCTCCTAAAATTTGTCCCCAAAATGCTTTCTCCGGCACCCAAATAATGTTTAATTCAGCAACAAGAGAAACAGCTTTTAGATTCAGTTTTCACTTGGATCAATTCAATTTAAAATTCAAAAATTTGTCAATGGACTCTAAAGGTTGTTGTAAATACTCAAGCCTTCAACCAGTATAGGTTCTGACAATTTTAGAGCCAGTCTCGTACAAAACCTTTTAAATTGTCTACCAAAGCCTTATTCAGCAAAGAGAAAGCTGTTAAACTTGATGTTTCACCCAACCACTAGCCTAGTCTTAATGTTCATTGATTTCCAATTAGCTACCCAGATTCTAATTTGTTTCAATTGTAGAATATATGAATGTAACAACGACTCGTATAAAATTAGGATGACAATAGCTTGTCTTACGTGTTTGATGAACTTATACTTCTGATCACGGTTTTAAGAGATATCAATACTGGTAGATACATACTATTGTAGCCACATTTTCTTCCTGTTTAACTCACCAGTATCATTCGATTCAACCAAAACCAAAGGCCTTTTATTCTATCAATGATTCGAAAGGATTTTAAGGGCAGTTAATTGATGACGTCATTTCAAAATACATTTTAACAATCTTTTGGTGGTACAAAATTCAAAAAATGGCTTTGAAATCCAAAAACGTCTCTGACAAAAAGCTTTAGTGTACTCAAATATTTGCTTTTTTCAAAAGATACATTTTCTAAATTTTTAGCTTATAATCTAAAATTAGTCATAATGTTTAATCTATTTCTGAACTAACTTTTATGTAGCCACCAAGATGATAACAAGTTTCTTTCTTGATCTGTTCTTGATTCTAAAATTCATGAACCAAATCAAAACAACTGTACAAGCCACAAAAATATCGTCTTTCAGCGTCCACGTTTTAATTAGGGGTATTATTTGTCTAATTTTAGGTTTTAAGGTCTATATTTTAAGAATAAAACATATCAATATGACATCATAACTTTCCTACTCTTTTTCGCAGCTTAATCATCCTCGGTTTATGACGGCGCAGGTTTGGCACGAGTAAAGGACTAACGCAGACACGAAGATATTTCAGACTTTCTAACATCAAATTCTAGTACGCATATGAAACAGTCTTTTATTCTGCCTGTCTGAAGAGTGGTTTGCAAACAGAAACAAGATATTCATCCATTGTTGATCAAGGAATTACTCCAGGTACGAAAACGTGGGTGGTGTTTTCTCTGAGATGGCTTACATGAATTCCAGTTAAGATCGTTGCTAACTGCAACGACACAATACCCTCTTTCTACTTGGACGAACAGGAAACTAGCAAAGCCTAGCGTCGTGTATCTTATCTTTAGTTACCAATTATTCTCATCGTCATGAAATATCACTTTCTTTTTTCGGCACTTCCAAAGTTACCCGGGTAAAGATTAATTAGAACCGCCACGAAAGGATTTTAACGGCCTATCTTAAAAAGTGATGTCTTTCAAAGTTATTGTCTGCTTTAAGTGGGTGTCCGTTGCAAGGAGGTGTCGGTTGCAAGGAGGTGTCCGTTGCAAGGAGGTGTCCGTTGCAAGGAGGTGTCGAATGCAAGGAGGTGTCGGTTGCAAGGTGTCCGTTGCAAGGAGGTGTTGTCCGTTGAAGGGAGTTGTATGTTAGTGCTCGCATAGAAGTTTCCTCCCTATAACAGACGCCCCCTACAACAGAAACTCCCTACAACAGAAACTCCCTACAACGGACACCTCCTTACATTATGGTTAGGGGGGTTGGGCTTCACAAATGTTGCTAAGTACGTATCAGTCGGAAGCAGAAATATGTCTTCAACTGAAATTAGTTTTGACTTCTGCATAATTCAAATAAATCAAACTCATATTAACACAGGCTTTCGACTTAACAACACTATCTGTTTTGTAGTTTTCTCTTAAATACGAAGAAGAAAATTAACCATACATTATTGAAGTAAAGAGTATATCATCAACACTTTAAGCAGGAGGTATAAACACCTTCGCGTACAACCAAGAAATGAGTCATGTCATGGCGCAAATTTCCCTAATTTTGACATCCCAGTTCTGATGAGCAATTAAAGTGTTGGCTCAGAAACAGGTAATGGAGTGGCGTGTCAACAGTAGACTTCTTAAAAGGTTCGATAAGTGTCCTACAATTTGACAAAAGAGAGGTAAAACTTTCATGTTTCAATGTGCAGTTCAGCTTGAAAATACATATTTTAGGGAACAGAAGCAGCCTGGAGTCCAAAGTTACATTATTGTTACATTAACCATATTATCTTATCACATAAATTAGCATATCCACAATAAGTGTGGCTGGCTTCTTAGCACTAGAAGTAAAATATAAGTTTATTTCATCGGCACAAATCTTCTATACTTAGCGTCTAGTTTGATAATACTAGGTGCAGCATTGTAGCTATTTGCGGCGGAATCATGAAAAGTTTTTGGAATCAATAAGGGTCTTATACGGATCTGCCTACTACTACGTAAGGTCATGACAATTATCTAGTATCTTATGCATTCGCCTGCTTTGAGTGTTTTTAATTTGAAAAGAAGAGAAAAAACATGCAGCTTAGAGCTCTCGATGACGTCATAGGCTTATATGGCCTAAGGCCTGCTTTTTGGCTTTTAATGCTGCTTGTGGTCTGGTAAACTCAATGATCAGCTAAAATCTCCTTAAAGATTACTTGTTTAGCCTTCAGATTTGCCAAATTTCATATGCAAGCTAAACATAAAAAAATAACAAACAAAGCCTTTTGCTTAGCAACATCCTTAATACAGTTTCAATTGTCACTTATCATTTATGTTCAATAAAGAATCATCTCAATAGTAGTGAATATCATTTAAGAGCCATATTAATTGCATTGACTTAAATATTATCTGACATTCTTGTCAATGTCTTTGCAGTACTTTAATTTGTTTCTTACCGTAGTTTACTTTCTACTTCAGCTTTAGCCCCAGAGTATGGCATTAAAAATACTAGCCACATTGTTGCTAAAAACCCAAAAATTTCTTTTCGTGCAACATGAAAATTTTCGACAAACAAAAAGCCTTTTTATATTGCTATTTGGATTTAAAAAAGCTAATATCAAAAAAGCTTTTTAACTGTTGCTGTACATAATTCAAAATTTCTAATACTAGAAAAACTTTGTTAGTATTGCTTTTTATAATCAAATACTTAAAACATTAAAAAAAACTTGAATATGAAATTCTTACAAACAATTCAATACTTCTAGGTTTTAACATAAAGCTATTAGTTCTATATTGTTATATATAGTTCTATATTTCTAATATTTAAAAATTATTCTTTAAAATTAAAATTTTCTTATTAAATTGAATAAAATTTCCAAAAGCAAAGGTTTTTCTTGACAGTTCTGGAAGCTGCTCTCTTAATTAAACTGTATAAAATTCCCATATAGCCAACGCTTTTCATGGCAGTTAGGGAAATGGAGTGTAATTTCTGGTCTTCCTAACTGTTGGTTTCAAAAATGCTATTAAAGGTTTACACATAAAACTTTCGGGCTAACCAACAACAAAATGTCTTCGAATCCTGTGAAGGAAAATTTCTTAGCACTGCTCGTCATATACGCACTTGAACTCTATATGTAATTAAGCCTTATTCAAAGTTATTTGAAATAGTTAGAGGAGTTTCTATATCATCAAATACTATAAATAATGGTTTCGTTCAGGAAATGTTAGTCTAGACTAAAAATGCGTGGTTTAGGTTAGGTAGCCTTCCTTATCTGACATGTTACGGGGTTGCACAACTTCACCTCGCCAGTAACCGTATTGTTTTTCTGGTCTTGTTCACATGATCTTGCCAAAACCTTGCCTAGCCAGGAAACTCACCTTGTCTGGATATCCTAACTGCCTATAAAAACACATCAACTTTTTATTTTGCGTTTTCGTGAGCAATTCATCCCGTCCCGGCAAACCGAGATGTCCCACCGGTGGGAAATCCCAGCTTCTCGAACATGACACAAATGAAATCATCACATCGAAAGCAAAATGTGATCTTTCTGCAGAAAATTATTTGTTGAAATAGTCCTAAAGGGGGTTATCAGTCATGTCTATCAATAAAACCCAGTCACTTAATGTCGAATTCGTCCAAAATTGTGCTCTCTGGTTTAAGACTCAACTGATGACCATTTCCAATTGATGGGAAAACTTCATCCAAAACTTTCCTTTAATTTCTTACAGTTTTGATACAGTTGAAAACTCCTCCCTTCAAAGAATTAGCAAGCATCTCTACCCTAGTTCTTGTTCATAACAGCCTCCTTTTCATCTTGCTTGACAAATGCTTGCACCCAGTCTCTTTTCGAAACAACGTTACACACCGTAACACCCTGGTAATTTTGTCTATGACGTGAATGGGCCATACAATTCAATCAGAATGTAAACAATGTATGTTTCAGAAATGGGCGTTCAACCAAGCATTCGTGAGTAAAGATAAAACAACAAGGAGGATACTTCTACAATAATAAAATTTCCGTAGCTTCGACGGTATATTGACACATAAAACTAAAAAGGTATTGGAAAACAGCCACTTCCAAGCAAAAAACAAAGGAGGGTACAGTACGAGGACTCAGTAGGGTGAGCTCCTTGTTAACTTCAAAATTATTCCATTACTACAAAAGTATCCTAATTCGATTATGCTTAGAGGTACCCTTTTTTTACTTTTCAAAGCTTAAGAATCCGTAAAACAGTAGACACTGGCCTAAATTTTAGCTTCCAACTGTAACTTTCTAAAAAACGACGATTTTGGTGTATGCTAGCACAATTTTGTAGCAATTAAGGAAGAACAAACTTGCCATAACACGAATCTCTGATTTCTTTTATTACATTTATTACTTTTAAATCTCTGATTCGATTTATACCACCAGCCAGTAGCATGGCGTCTGACCATAGCCACCCAGGCAGTTGGTAAGTGAAATCAAGAGCTGTTGCGGTTGTATTTGTGGAGTGGGAAATTGATAGCAAAGTGAAGTCACCTTAAAACAATTTCACTTGATAAGGCTGAATTCATGACCTCAAATTGTGGAAATGCATTTCTGATTGCATTATTCAATCATATAAACATCACCACATTTCACTTAGGGTCATACTAGGCCGAATAGAGATTAAAAGGTTTTATGTTTTGAGATCCTTTCAAGCAGCGAAAACTGTCTGATGATAAGAAAAAACAAGAACCTCAAGAATACGATATTGGGGCCAATGCTTGCTGATAAATTACGTGGTTCTTTATGGGAAACTGGTTTTTTACAAGAAACAATTCGAATACGTTAGAAATATGGTAAGGTAACTCTACACTATCCTATAGCACAAAGGACGATTCAACTTGCAACTTTCTTCTTGCGATTTCTTGGTTTAGTGTCACCTGATATGGGTTGAAAAAACATCTACCCATGAAAGGTTTGTTGGTGGGATACTCAGAAACATGTTCATGAGAAACCAAAATCAACAGGCTAAAACAGTTAAAAACACTTTAAGCAATACAAATTATACTTGCAAGGAATTTCAAAAGCTATCTGAAAACAAAAAAACAGGGAGGCCGGAGCACAGTTTTGGGTGGGAAGGGCAAACATTTATGGTAGATTTTCAACGATCATTACCTTTGATATCACAACCTGAATATCATACTTCAGCAAAAAAGCGAGGGAGCTATAGCCCCCCTCCCCAATCCCCTGGCTCCGGCGTGCCTGAAGAATGGCCTTTTTGCAAACCTTATCGTACAATTCCTGATGAGTATAGAGCGAAAATTGATTTATAGCATTGAAGACTACATAAAATTAAACAATGTTAATGGAAAAAAAGTAATATTTTTTTACTTTGAAAATTAAAAACTGTTTCACGGACAATAGCTTTATTTATATGTGACTCTTTTCACGACTCTTTCAATCTATTTCACAAGTTGTAAAGGAGTTCGGCGTGCCCAATTGGTCGAATTAAGTCTGGTACTAATATGTTGGCGGTCATCGCTGATTGAGAGCCTTGCAATGCTTGCGATATATGAGAACATGAGTTTTTGTACGTTGCCGATCATCGGCAGATCTTATTGAAAATAAGCGGAAGATCTGCTCGAGGCAACAGCGAAGTTGGCTTATTGACCAAAAATATAAGCACACGCGCTTAAAGACAATCCGTCACGACGTTGATTGGTTATAAGAACAAAGGGGTTTTTATTGTTTCCAGTCCCCTTTAAATTTATCGCATTGTAAAAAATATGGCGGAGCGCTGGAATCGTGTTTAGGCTATTGTTCCAGCTATTGTTCTCGTAAACCAATCCACAACGAGACAGATTGCCTTTAAGTGGAGACACTGCTATTAGAATTGGCGCGTGAATTATCAAATTGAGGCTCTTTGTTTTAAGAGTCACACGTGACACCACATGGCCAGAAGATCGCAGATCATCGCAAACAAGCAGTATATGAAAACATTTGCATTGGCGACGGTCACTATGTGGACTGGGGTTTGCGGAAAGTTCGAATTAGTTTGTTTGAAGATCCAGCTATCTTTAAGAGATGTGAGTCTGGTACCAAGAGTAGGAATTGTTAAGAGATTTTCAAAGGGACCTGATAATTGTGTTGAAATTAGTAAAATTTCCAATTACACAAGTTCAAACTAGACACACAATGTATTTTTCAAATAAGGCAGAAAACGGTATAGAAAGCTGACATAGTTGGTCGAATGTTAAAGAAAGCTTTCGAATACTGTTCTACGTTAGGCTCTGTATTAGAAGATTAATAGAAAAGGAAAAAGATAAGATTTTGGATGCTGCACTTACAGGTCTCTTTAAATTTTGTAGAAATACATGATTAAAAACGACTGCAAGGACAGAATGAGCAAAAAAGTCAAGCGAATTGTCATTCAAAGTCTTTTCCTGGCTCCACTGAAGTGATAATAGACTGCGTAAAGTAATTGGCAATAGATACAGGGCGTTTCACATTGAACCAGAATTAACTGCAAAACTGCAAAATCGATTTTACGTTTAAGATTACAGTTGAGGGCTGTACTTGTCTCCAAACTAACTGTCAATTTTGATTCCTTAAAGTGACAACTTGTTCTTGATCTGTCAAATGTCAGTCTTTCATATCTTATCGATAGCTGGCATCCAGCTATCAAAAGGAAAAGCAGAATTCTAGGATTTTCCGATTACTGTACTGCTGCCTCGAAATGATTTTTTAAAATACTATTTTTCGCAATGTTCTGAAATCCCCATGATACCTGACACTAAGATCCGCGACAAAATCAATGAACATGGTTCTTAACCGGAGAATGAATCCACCTTTGTAATTGGGTAGCACTGACATACTGATTCAGGAGTTAGCTCTTATGAAACAGCCTCGCCAACAAACTAACCTACTCGAAAACAATCTGACTAACCTACTCGAAAACAATCTGACTAACCTACTCGAAAACAATCTGAGTACATTTGATGACCACATTAGTTCAAACAAATTTTGGTCACCTAAAAAGGGTGGAAATTATTGAACGTTCGAGTGCATTTACTACTTACGAACTTCTTGATTACCAGAAAAGTGAATCTCTTAATCCCACCATTGTGTAATTGCTAGTAATAACGATCAATGTAAGTAAATTGTACCAGAAAACAAATTTTTCCTTGGTACAATTTACTTACATTGATCGTTATTATAGCATTATATTGTACCGCATGCAATCTAGTATAAAATTATTAGTAACTTTTCTAACGTAACACACCCCTTATCTTTTAAAAAAACAATTCCATAAGAACACGAGCCTAAAATTGGGGACTAAGAATGTAAGAGCATAGTAAAAACGCTGTTATTAAGTAGATATCTTTTCATGACAGAAGATGGTTCTTGCAAATGAAATTTAAAAACCATTACCTTCATTAAAGACATCCAATGTTGTTTTGCAGTAAAATATTGTCTCATGTCCAAATTCCTTACACCAACTTGAACCATGATACTTCAAGAAAAATTAACAGCAATCCAGACACAACGTTTTGTAAGAATTAAGTCCAGCCTTAGCCTCAACTCAATGGTTTTTTATAAAAGAAGAGTGTATCTACAAGCTCAATTCTTTACTTACCTATTCACTTACATATATGCTCGGAAATTCAAAGTAGCAGCTTAGAGCCGTCCTGTTCTATACACCAAAAGTGTGTACAGCTCTGTCTATCATCGAGAACTTTAGGACAGACTGGTAAATAGTAATTTTGATTAACATGGGTAAATATCACACTATTAACACACCTGCTCATTTTCTAGATCCTTGTTTATTGACTTAGTTATAAACTTGGTTAATTACCTTCAAACTTTGTTAACTTCTTATTGGAGTACTTTTTGAGATTCATATTTACTTAAGTACTGAACTACGTATTCATGACAAATTTAAGTGAAGCTAAACGCCAAATCGTTTTGGTATAAGCAAATGAAACATTTCTTGTCTGAATGGGCAATCTGAATTGCAATGGAACTAAAGACAGCTTAAAAATTTGAGTATGGAACAATGTATGCTATTTGGTGTATAGAACAGGACGGCTCTAAGTTGAAAATCGGAGTAGCAACTTACAACCGTCATGTTCCAACACCAAAAAGAGCCTCGGCTCCACCTAAACGGCATCGAACACTTTACGACAGACCAGTAAACAGTGATTTTCATCGATATTATTCATGTTTTTTGGCAATTCTATGTTTCCGCACCTTTTTGAAACCAAAATATCAACTTAATCATATGAATAATTCTACGCTTAGGAACTTACAGCTGAAATCAAACAGTGAGCAGTGCAGTAAGAGGAATCAAAATCAGTTTGTGAAGGTCTGTGCCGAAGAGGTAGTTGGGATGTGCTTCTGTTGGTCATTCAGTGACTAAGCCTAGAAGCTTACTTATAAATGCGCAGCAAACGAAAAATTCCAAAACGTACGCAATTTGCAATCAATTTTACTTCAACAAGAATAGTGCTTGGGTGTTCGGGTCCTTTGGATAAGGGGGTTATAGTATGCAAAACTCAATTTCTCTACGGATAACTCAAATAGAGTAAAGTCGAGAGCATGGCTTGAGCCCAAAGCTACATGATAATAGCAGTTTGGTAACGAGCCTTACAATGTAAAAAATCCCAAAAATTTGCTTGAGCAGATTTGCAAAGTGAGATTATCTTATTGGAAGTCTTTGCTTGCTGAAAGATTTTTAAGCCTTATCATCTTAGCTAAGTAGGCTTTTGAGATTTTGTTTTTTAATCCTGGTCATATTACATGGTGAAGATACGAAAACCTCCTTCGCCTAGGGACAAATTGGCAATCAATTGAACTAATTTAAAGTGACTAACAGAGGCCAAGTTGTGTCCATTAAACAGAGATTGTGATTATGATGACCCGCCCTAGAGTTCTGATAAAGCTTTCTAGCCCATAATATCTTCAGGTTTCTAAAATAATGCTTTGTTGAATCAAATGTAGAATGGAATTAAATATTTCTGGAGAATGCATCATAAAATTGAAGACATTATTTCTCGTTTATATCTTTTGTTCGCTGCTCAACCAATCATTAAAGGCATTTGACACATTTGACACTTGAACACCAGCGATTGACCAATCAAATTGTACACACAGAAAACATGTGAAAAGTTTCCGCCTTTCTGCAAATCAGCGAAACCCTAAAGTAGCGCACAGTGGTTTTACGTGAGCAGTTTCAGGCATCTTTTCAAACGCGAGCGCTTTGATCAATTTGGCCTAAGTTAAATTTGGATTCGCTGTACTTATGCATGTCAAATGCCTGTAATTTAAAGACAGTGATGCAAAACCAAGTTTCATTTTGATTGATTTTCAAAAATTTAAGTAGCATACTCTTCACATAAATCATTTTCAAAGCTGTTGTTGTTGGTCAGTGGATTTCGGTTTAATAACTATGACCGTGACCCCAAAACCAAAATTGTTTTGGCAAAAAAATTGGAATTTTATTTTGCAATAAATTGCTAATTTCACTAACGAACATTTTGACTAACATCCAAGAACATAGACCGAAATCTTTGTTTGGTTCCCGATGATGCAATCCTACCCTGCACTGGCGCACATAATTTTAATTAATCATACATTTATTGTATCAAGGTGTGGCAACTGGTTGTGGGAGAAAGAGGTAGGAGGAGATAGAGATGAGGTAGGATGAACAGTAGGTGGACGTAGTAAAGAAGAGTTTGTAGACATGCAAATAGTTTAATCTTTCGAGTCTTTTGAACAAAGGACAAAATGTCGATGATCCTTACTCTGTAGACCATTCTTTTAGCCTGAGATTTAGAACTAGGAATGGATTATAAAAGGAAACAGAATAGTAGTTTCTACGAAAAAATGGACATGCAGGTTATAGGCTCTTTGAAGTTAGGCTTCGGGCAAGATAAATATGGGCGGAGCTGCGGAGGAAAGGAGATTAGAAGGGACGACTCCGACGACAATAAATTGCGTCGATCATTTCTCATGATACTCCATTTAGAAATGGAAGGAATAATATACATGGAAGGGGCTATTCAAAAGTGTAAAATTTGCCAAAAAGGCTAGTAGCAAAAATCCAAGGATGAAAGCAATAATCATGAATCTTCCAAGCAGCAGCTTCAGAATTTCCACGAAGATTCAAAATGAAGAAAAGCATTTTGACACTGAAATTTGTAGTATCTAGATGTAGTAGCATTTTGACACTGTAATATCATTTCTAGATTACAAATACTTGCATTGTTAACAAACTAGGGAAAACATTAGCTAAACTGAAAGACACATAACTTCTATACAGACATATTTTATAACCTTGTAAAGGCCTCTTCGCCATACATGTACTATATAGAGTTTTTAAGTCTTATATCATAAAAACCTATTTTTATAGTTTTTCAATCCTGACCACATAACCATAAGTTTATGAATAAAAGACTAGTAACAGAGGTTTGGCAGCAAACAAGCATGTTTATGTGTGGCCATATCTCAGCCAATTCTTAACACTCTGCACATTCTGCTCTTTCAGTTCACGGGACCTAAGTTCAGAAAGACCGTAGACTTTTTGTAACGTCATCACTTATGAACACTGAGCAAAAATCTACCAGGCAACCCTCCGTCCTGTAGTCAAAGTGCAGATGTAATAATGACTTTGATCCATGCAGATCCTCTTTGATTCTAGGACGGAGGGTTGCCGCACACATTAACGACTTTCTCTTGTCCGTCTCCCCAAAATATTGGGATTCAAAACCGTTCCGGGTTTCTTCATCAGTAACTAGCTATATTGGGCAGAATAAGCTGCTTGTTTCCTTGGCTGGAAAAAACTGTTTGCATTCAAAGAAGCATGAAATTTTCGCCATCTATCAAATTTTGAGTAGAGCACTCTAAAATTAAGGATCTAAAAAGGGGAATAGAAAGAAGCAGTGATGGATATTTTTGCGTATAGCTCGGACACAATTGTCAAAGCAGTATAGGCAGTGAGGATTCTATAAAAGACGGTAAAAAGCAAACATCTCCTTTGGAAGTTCTAAGACTACCAACAGGCAGATACGAGATAAGGAAAGATTGTCAAAATAACCCCTCATTGAACTTATTTCTACAAAGATAAGGTCCGAACTTCAGTAGTTTTATCGAGAGGCAGTTCACTCTTGGAAACAGCGTACGAGATTCTCACGAAAACAAAAGGATTTCCAGGGATCTTCAGATAAAACTATAGGATTTTCACCAAAAGTATACGAAATTTCAAGGAGTGATCAGCCCCAATGATCACCGATAACGTAAAAGACACTACTTATTTAGGCCCCGTTCACATTGCTCCGGATTCCAGTGAAAACGGCTAGAAAAGTATCCGTTTTACCTTGCGCTCACACTGCTCCGCTGCGAAAACGGGGTATTTTAAAAACGCACTTTGAAAACGGAGACTTTTGAAAACGGAGACTTTCGAAAGCGCAAAACGCAGTGTGAACACCGAAAATGGATACTATTGAAAACGATAACAACAACAACAACAACAACAACACAGCAAGCTGCGTAGACCGCGCCAATTTGAACAACTGTTCTTAACATGGCTGATTTACTCAAAGTAAGTACACTAATTGGAAGAATATTAGTGGGAGTTGGTTGTTTGAAAAGTTTATTAGCAGTCGCAAATTCTGTAAACCAGTTCGTGGCGTTTTCCTTTTTATCCAGAGCGGAGCAATGTGAACGCTTCATCGTTTTCAACGAGTTATCAAATGTACCCGGAGCAGTGTGAACAGGTAAAACGGATCGATATGAAAACGGATAAAAACGAATACAAAGCAATGTGAACATAACTTTAGACACGACAAATCCAAAACAACAAGTTTGCAAGAAGCCTATTATACAAATTCATTAGATCGTCCATCCTTTTGTTCAAGAGCAATGTTGGTTGCTATGATTTATCAAGGTATGAAAGTTATAAAAAGTAAAAAGAAACAAGAAGGAAACGGCATAGTTAATTTAACATCGTAAAATGTTAATCCTACAAAAATGTTTATTGGATAAAGACCGTGTAGAAGATGGGCATCCGAAAGTTATGAGCATGATTAGCTGAAATTAGCATTATATCTAAATTTGCTTTTACTCTTATCTCAAATACCTGACAAAATGGCGTGCCAAATGAAAAACCACGACATTTGGTGACCCGCAAGACACCAAATTGTCCCTTCCGCAACAACCATGAACGTAACAACCTGGATTACTTTGTTACTGGCTGTCTTTCTGTCAATCAGAGATAACCAAGTGCCAATCGGAAGAGGATTTTGTTAAAGGAACACTTATTGTAATTGGCCTACCTGTAAATAGAACTGTTCATTACTGTTCATTCAAAGCAGTTTGAGGTCTTCTGTTAAAATAATTTACTAAAATGAATGTATGACAGCTTGCCTCATTTACTAGATTCTGGTTTGACATAATCAGGTATGTTGGTGCAAAGTTCCAAAAATGTCAACAAGTTGTCTCATAGCTCATAACCAAACCTCTGGGTTGTTGGGGAGAAATTTACTGAACCGATGAGAAAGTGCATCATATGGGCATGCGCATTAGGGTGAAGGCAAAATTTACATCTTACGGTGCTTCACAGCATTTTATGAAGATTATTTTATATTTTAGCTGCATATATAAACCAGAATTTAATTTCCACCCTTCTCATAGCACCCATTTCTCTAGATTTTCTTAGTTTTGTTATTAAAGACCGGCTTCTTCCCATAAAAGCTACTACTTTAACTGATACAAAACTTTGAAAACAAATTGACCTTCAAACAGATCCTGGTTTCTTCTGTTTACAAACAAGAATAGCCCAACAGCGGCACTCAGTGATCCTGCTGCCGTTTTATGTGCTACATTTTTACCAAACGCAATGTAACCAGTAAACAAGGGTTCTAAAAACATTCAAGCAAATACAAAGATCTAAGAAGAACGTGATTTTGCATTGTGTATAACTTTTACCTTGGTTTATGTATCCAAATCGCCAAAAAGGCAAATGAAGAGAAATATAGACACGAAAAACAAATGAACCATTTTTGTACTCTCTTTAAGAACTAGCTTACGAAAGGGAATTAATGAAAATCTTTCAAGCAACGTTCGTTAACTCAACATAAACCTTCTAGTGAAAAGTCCTTTGTATTACTTGCGATATGATTCTAAGAACTAGGGCCGTTCGTGGCTTATACTACATCCAAGAAGGTATCAGTTTTCAATGACTAATGTCTGGTTGTACGTGGGTTTTATGGGATATAAATCATAAATTGAGCAGAAGACGTCAACAACCAGAGATTGCTTGCAAGACGAATGTTGACAAAAGAGTATGTTCGTGGTGTATTTTGAAGTATAAAGGAAGCCTATAAGATATTTGGACATCTTTGAAACCTACACCCGAACCCGAACAGAATAAGGCTTTTGGTGTGTAATATTTAATCTGTCTTTGCTCTCAGCCGAATTTAGCCCTGATAACGTCATGACTGCAAGGATCATCAAGAGAAAGATCGTCCTATTCCCTTAAGAAATTTCCAATTCCCGTCAATCCTTACCTATAACCATTTTGCATTTGTCAAAATCTTTGCCATGACATCACTCGGTTCCATTCCTCTTTCACGCAAAATTCTAAGGCCCAACCATAATTGCAAAGACCTGCTTGGCACTTACCTTTTTGCATGATCTTCATCAAATTGACCCCTGATCAATCAGCTATTATCAGATTAAGAGCTATATTATGATACTGACAAAATTTAAGATGGTCTCACTCTAAGCGGTAGAAGAAAATTAGTAGCCAAACTTTCCAGCAGAAGACTCAGACCCTGTTTTAAATTGTAGAAAAAAGAATTGCCCTGTTCTTGTTTGTGCATAATTCGCCTCGTTTCACCAACTTTCATTTGAAGCACGCGCAATGACGCGTTTGATATTTGCAGAAAGCCTCGCACCAACGTTAGATTAAGCCACGTTTTCAATCGTATCTAAAAAGTTCCAATCCTGACAGGGGAGGGGAAAAAACACGATTTTAGACCAGAACCAAAGAGTTTCGCTTTTTCAGCGAAAACAAACAAGAATGGAATCGTTTCCAAACCAGCACGGAACCATGCAACCTAATGTAGACGCATATCGTCAGCACTGAACCAATGACTTCTTTTTTCTGTAGTTGAGATGTGGTCTAAAGCCTTTGATCCTTGACGCTCTCTAGAGACTTTTTCAAAAATTGATAGAATTTCGTAAACACCATTCTACGACTAACCTGTAACACCATGACTTTAGAGTCATTCGCCCATTCCTGGTTTATTAAACTGTATCATTGACGTCATAAGTATAAAAAGAAATGTCTATAAGAGGAATTTATAGCTAACTAAGCCATGCAAATTTCCATCTGCTTGACCAATTGATTATTCTTAATTTATTTATATAATTGGCTCAATCTCAAAGCTCATTTGCACGCTCTAGAGTATTCCACAATTCTGTCGAGTGACGTGTTTAGGGTATTCCATAGAAATGGGATTCAAGTTTTTTCTTAACTAATCTTTGGCATGACGTCGTGAAAAAGAGAACTAAATTCTTGGAAAAATGAATGAAATGGGACTTCATTTAGCGATTTGAAATATGATCTTATAAGACTATATACTGTCTTAATGGGTGGTACCAAAGATCTTTTCTAGGGTTATCGTGAAGAAGAGTGTTGTTATGTTTCGAGAACTAACTAACTTTTATTAGCAATTTGGTTTTGATTCAGAGGGTTAATATTTGAAATTCCATTAGCTGGACCAGTGTGACCAGGTCTAGCATAAAATTATGCTTTTAGCATAATTTTGGCCTAAAATCGTCTTTTAGCATAAAATCTGGCATAGTTGGAAATCTAGCATAATTCTGGAATAATTTTAGAATTTGTTAAGAAAGTGATTGTTTCCATTAATAAGTGATCCGCTGTCTATCGTAACTGCATGCAAATACATTACATGTGTGGCTATTATTATGTGAAATTGTGACGCCATCTTATCAAAACATACCAGTACAAGGCAGCAAGGGTTTTAATGCTGTCTGTATTTGGAGGTAGTTGATTGGTTACTGTCTAAGTTGGCAATAATGGTTTCCAGAAATAGCTCTGTCAGTAAAAAAAATGGGCCATCTTTATTCAACATATACATACATATACACATTAGCTGTTTATATTCATTTTGTGAAGTGAACATATTTTGGCCACTCTTTCTGATTTGCGCATGCGCTAGCCTCTTTTTCAAATAGGATAGCCTTGATGTGAAAGTTAGCATAATTTTTGTAAATCTAGCATAATTTTATGACAATTTTGGCATAATTCTGTGATTTCCATCCTTGAAAAAAGTAAATTTATCATATTTTGTGAAATGCATAATGCGAAGTAGAAATAACCAATTTTGATATAGATATCAAAACTGTCATTTTGGAACAAATAGATTGCCCTAAGAAAATTTAACTGTCCCCAGAAATTCAGCCAGATACCAGTCAGAGATGAAGACCATCTCAACAAGGGATACACCAATAACTATCATCTAAGATACATTTCTACAGGCAAGAGCAACCGATAGGCAAGGCGATAGAATTACATGACACCATAGCATAACAGAGCGGTTTGAGGCCCTTTTGAATAAATTACTGAGGATGCCATTCTTCATAAAATCTTGAAAAATTTAGACGCAGAATGGCATGAATGGAACACAAAATGATTCCGACTGTGACACTAATCTGGATCATATTCAGAAAAGATACACAACACTCTTAACAAGTTATAGTTTTAATAAACATACTTTTGTTAGCCACAAAATATCAAAATTTTTTGTTGGTCACACAAAAATTATTTCATATGTATTACAAAAGTTATATATACTTTTTCTTACTTCTTTTACAAGCGGATATTTACTAACTTTATTTCAATGAAAAATGCTTCATCAAACCCATTGGGGTTCTTTTCATTGCTCCTAAGTCTCGTGGCAACATGTTGAAAAACACTATATGGTTTTCAGCTAGCCTGCTATCCATCGTTTCTTTATAAGTAGTAACAGCGAGGCTTGATTTGACAAAAAACCCCAAGAAAGACATAAGAACATGACCAAGTTAAGCAACTCAAAGGTTACGCAAACTGTTATCTAATGGTCTGAGAAACAATTTATAGTCTTTGGTTGCAGACGAGCCAATTTTGAAACAAGAACAAGATTAAGAACACTGAAGGTTCAGATTATCCAAGAATTAAGAACATTGAGCCTGGGCAGAAATTTATATGGTTCTTAAAGAGTGAAGACATAGAGAGAAAGCGATAACTTTTAAACCATTTAAACACTACCTTTAAATCATAGAAAAAACACAATAGATATAAACAAATGACAAATCACAATTTGTGTAGCTCATTGGCTAATAACGGTACAGAAAATGCCTTTAGAAAGAAATGAAAAACGTTTAAAAAAGGCTCCACAACAACAGTGAAAACACAAGCGGAGACTTCCCTAACCTCTGCAAGAATGGGAGTTGAAAAGCGAACTATAAATTTTAATGAATTGCTTAGTCAACCTCTTATTCGTTGTCTTAGCCTCATTTCAAAGTCAATGGCCGTCAAAACTGAAAGTAATATAAATTCCTATATAACATTCGGATAATTTTTGCTATGTGACTACAAAGAAACCACTATTAGCATGTTAATGAGGACAAAATGAAATATGTTCATCAAACATACTTGAAGCATTCATCATCACGCTTACTCCGATATCACCAAGCTACATCTCTAAATCCATTTACATTTCTTAATCCAATGATCAACAATGACCTAAACATCTGACTGCAAGTATCAGTCTAGCTAGTTCAGACAGAAGAAAGAAAGAGTAACGTAAAGGAAGCAAGATATAATAAGAACAGGTCGGGAAAATATCAAGTAACTCTGCAGTCTGTATAAACGGCTTTGAAAAGTTACCCCGACAGAATAAGTGCTGCAGTTCTGCTTTCAAAAAAGAACCAGATATTTTCTGCCAAGGCTAAACGCTCTTGTTTTCCGGATAATCTGCAGCTTGATGGTTCTGATTTGTTTCAAAACTGGTTCATCTATAAACTGACTTTAAGTTTCATAACTGCATACTATAAATTGCTTCTAAAACCACTAAAAACAGTTTGGATGACCTTTTAAGTAGCACATTGGATAAGATGGCAAAATCACCACTGGTTTGTTAACACGACAGAAAGTTTTCTAAAGCACATTGTATTTTGTAGTTATCATTCGGGTATGGACAAGTTTTACACCGTTGAGCCTCAATGTTCTTGTAATGTGTGTTTGTATTGAAAGAGTGTATTCCTAGAAAATGCCCTCTAGTGTAGAATTCTTTGCTAATATTTGGTTATAGGTATTTGGATACAAAAACTGAATTTACAGCCACAGATAAAAAACATTCAATCCCTTTTTTGATGAGTTTCACAATTTTGGGAGAGGGAGAGACTATTGAAATTCCTTTTAGAAAGTTTCTTGCCAAAACTGAATGCTACGGGGGTCGTAGCTACTATTTTTCTGGGGGGGGGGGGTCAAAAAAATGAAAAATCCCTTCAGTTCCTCTTGTTCTCAAACAATGATGCCCCACCCAATAATCCTATCCTGCCAACGATACTGTTAACTACTGATAGAATCCCGTTACAAAGATGTTTTCAAGATACCTTCAGCTGGCCACAACGACTTTTTTCTATGAAAGCTACAATCCCGGATAAAGTTGTTGAGACAAAATGCAAAGTTTGCAATTTTCTACTCTTTGTTGCCCCTGTAAATTTGAATCCTTCCTTTCCCCCCGAATCAATGTTGGATTTGTACTTCTATCATTTCTCCTTCAAAATCATGCATTTAAAGGAGGAGGGGGACATACTTTTCAAATGAAAGAGAAATTATCAACTTTCCTTAAAAAGTCGCGACTATTTTTGTCCGGGATTGTAGATCGAAGTTATGTTGAACGCACTGTAAGTCACAGAGTACAGTGATATTGTCTCTCCAATCTTCTCTACTTCAGCCACAAAAAGGGGGCAAATAGTTTACAAAACCATAAAATGAAAATCTATTTCGATAAAATTCACAACATGTTGCAGTGTTCAAAATATGTCTAAACAAGGGACAAGGGTTTTATGAAACTAAAGCAAAAGTTGAATTTTCATATAACTCGAGGCATTACAGATTCTATAAAATATCAATTGGCTTTAATAACCATATAGCATATTATTAACATCTCAATTGCATAAGAACCAATCTCTTTCAATTTAAAGGAAAGACATAAGCTGGCTATTTACACATTTCAGGCTATCATATTCGCCGCGATTAGAGACACTTAATTTTACTTGGAACTGGATAAAAGGCTTACATATATTGGATTAACATGAAACGCGCAAACAGCACGTGAACAGAAAATGTTGCCATGGGAGCTGGGACGATGAAGACAGACAAGACATCAGCTGCGCTGCAACTGGCGAAGAAGGCTTTCTTAGAGAGCAAGTAAATACTATCTTATAAGTAACCAAAGATGCCTCAAAACAACATGTAGAAGAGGAATCCCCTCACGAATGCACAATAAGGCCTAAAGAATACACGTCAAAAAATAAGACGCCCATTTTGTATTTAGAATGGGGGATTCCATCAAATACATGAATGAGAATTGTCCCGCATTCTACTATAATATACATCAACTTCTTTAGTGTTGGATCTGTTTTAGATACACTAATAAGTCGCTACTGTGAAACTCCAAAAAGCTGATACATTATTACATTGACAGCGACCTTTCTGTGCCTAACCTGTGCCCTCTGACAAAAATAACAAACGAGTCTTTCATCAAAGCAGATCAATCGTTCTTTTTTTGAAAGATTTAGCAAATACAAGGCCATAAATCTTTGATTAGGCTCAGATAAAAAAGATGCCTTTGTGTCTTCTTTTCAAAGAGGCCTTGGATAAGCTGTGAAGCGCTTGTGAACTAGTGACCATGCCGAGGCAAATCCTTTATTTAGCACACGTAAGAAAAAATAAAAAATAAACGAGGAATAATTGCACAGAAAAAAATCAAGAATAGGAAAAAGGATAGCAAAGTTCAAAGACTAAAGGAGAAGTAGTAGGTGACGACTGAAGAGCAAAGGATCCACAGGCCTAGATCAAAAAAAGACAAACGAATAAAACAGTTGTACATGATAGAAAGTATTTGTTTTCTTCCTGTAGACTTCTTCGAAGGAGACGGAAGGAGACGATCCACACAAAGAAACAAATACACCTCTCTCAAGCACGAATAGACTTGGAGCAAGTTAACTACCACTGCTATATGTACTTATTCTTCGTACGTAAGAAGAGCACCACCAAACAGAACAGCCGACAAATAATCTTATTGATGAAATTCTCCACTAGTGCCAGCAGTGTAACGCATTTCTATTGTCATCACAAAACACGAACAAATTTGTATACAAATATCTACTAACGACAAAATTCTGGATCCAGTTTTCCTTGAGAAACCTTAGGACAAATTTTGGAACCGTGCAATTAGGCATGATCGGATGAGTGCGATCTGGCCTAAAACCTTTGAAATAGGCTTGCCTGGAGCTGTGCAAATAGGCTTGTTTAGAACTGTGTCAATTGGCATATTTCTATAAGGGCAAAATGCAGCCTGACCTTTAAATCTTCTCACTTTCAGGACAGAAACGGGCAAAACAATCGAAAACATATAACTATCCCTCACTGTCAATATAATCGGCATTTGTTACAGATTCGAGGAACACTCAGTCAGACAGGAATTATAGTCTTATTCTATAACACCTAATATTTACTTGTTAAGAAGGAAATCTTCATTCCTAGCTGTGACGTCAGCAAGCAATGGGAATATTTTAACGAGTAGACCACCGAAGAAAATCTCAAACACACATCTGCACATTGGGTTCAGTCAGCAAGGAATGGTGCTAGTTCTAGAGTGCGCTCTAAATCAGATAGCACTGTCGTACAGATTTCTTAATAATTCATTAGCTTTAGACACTAGCTGCAAATCTTTGATTGTCAGTAGACATACGAAAACTTCCATTGTCAAAGCTAAGCTCGTGTAAAGACAGTCAGTGTATTTGTGTATATAAACAGATCTACATGCAAGTAAAAAATCATGATCTTGGCGCGAAAAAATAAGAGATTTTGTGTCTAACACTTTATACATAATCATGAATTAAAGATAATGACACGTGTCAAGTTGTAAGTAGGTAAGCCAGGTTAGGCTTGCTAGAGACGAAACCCGGAGGTTGTAATGCAGCTCAGTGGAGGAAGGAGTGGTTCATACAAGATTTAAGAGCACTTAACATGATTCCTTACAATTTTACTGATATTGCGAAGATCAACTGTCAAATAACATCAAATACGTTTGATTTACATTAGGCTAGACCAAAGGGCAGTAATATGGGGCTTTTCCATTGTTTAGGAATTAGGACTGAACTTTTAATCAATTAAACTTTCCAGAAACAATTAATCTATAGTTACTTAGGTTGTTCTTCACTAAAATATCCATTATCACTTCTGTAGCGCTGTTTTCTTGGAACTCACATGTTCAATATTGGAAATAAATTCTGTAAAACTCTAGAGAATGATGAAGTTTTGGTAATCAAGCATAACTATAACGAAAAGTGGTGCTAATTAATATTAGAAGTATGCTTATAAACAATATTTAATTAAAGTTAATAAACAACTTACAAGCTACTCTTCCCCGGCAGGGACTGCGTCCTCTAGCTTTCTGATAAACTTCACTCTGAGTTCTGTGGTCGGGTCTCCTTTTAATATATCCTGCACAAATGCTGCCTCGATTTCCATCTGCACCTGAAACGGCAACATATTGCTTATTAGCAATGTTTTATAAATGAAAAATGCTAGAAACCTCGCAGAATTCAGGGAATATGTTCCTGGCTTGATTATTCATTAACAGTAAAACTTAATTGGCACGATAAAATGTTTCTTGGCAAGCTCTTTGCTTGTATTGATAGGCAACACGGCCTTTTTCAGGCTAAATTTTCCAATTTTGGCCTTTTTCATAGTTAAATGCCCTGGAAAATATGTTTTTGGCCTACTATTTAAATTTGGCCTTTTTTGGCTCAATGTATGTTTGGGAAATATATTTTGATTTGGCCTTTCTATGAGCATTTTCGCCTGAGTTGCCTACCCGTATGGCCTTCTTTTGTAATTCCTATCTGGCAACCTTGGGCAAAACGTTTTCAGACAGGTATATCTGCCTAGTCTTCTTCACGACAGAGTTTCTCAATAGAATTCAGTGTTGGAAAGCGAATTGTTCACAAACTAGCATATCAGCTTTTATTTAAGTTTGACTTTAAGTACTTTTTTTACTTTCCAATTTGACTCAATCTACAAGTGCCAAAAGAATTGTTCAAATGAAATTCTTAAAGGTGAAGCTTTTACTCAGGAAAAAGAGGTAAATCAGGCTCGGTAAATGAGGTAGAAAATGCACTTTATTGAGCAGCATCATCTGTAGCATTCAACTGTTTGTTTCAACTGCCACGTGTCGAATGGAAACAACAGTAGCACAGGTTGACACTCGAGAATAAAAAGCTAGGTACTATAAAATCTACTCCAACGTATTGTTGTTTCTTGAAGGTATTGCTGGATGTTTGGGTAGACCAGGGCGAGGCAAAGCATGAGGAAACAGTTGCCAAAAAATGCTGAAGAAGAAATAAGTTGCTATGAATTTAATACAATGATCCCATACATTGATAAACGGACAGAATTTGATAAAATTTCAATAAACTCTTACAAAAAACTGATGTTAGAAATTATGAATCTCAACTTCATTTATGATTTCCTCGTTTTGTTATAGAAACTGCCCAGCACAGTAAACCAAGTTGTGACAGAGCTTACTCAAAAAGCCGCTATAACTTTCCACAACTGTGTCTGAATACATTATGTATTTTGGCCCTCAGGGGCTCGCCCTTAGGGCCTTGGCCTAAGGAACATGACATTCCAGAAAACCTTTCACACACAAGTAAAAGCTAGAATATTCTTAATATGCCAAAAATATGTGCGACTCGCAACAATAGAGAAAGCTATGCTAAACCTTGATAATCTTGCCACACATGGCGAAATGGTGAATCAGCTTCATCAACTGCATGGGAGCTTATGTTATCTACCTATTGCAGCCTACATGTACTTTACTTTTAAACTAAGGCAGAGGGAACGGCTAAAAAGTCAAATTGCCAGTACTTCAGTCACAAAATGTGTTTCATTTTCCTTCTGCTAGTCTGGCAATATCCAAAGGAAGCCATGCAAAAATGCCACTTTCTAAAATTCAGGCTATTGACCGATCCCTATACTTTTCGACAGATATTGACCAAATTTTCTTCAGCTCCGGCCCTCTTCCCGAGGAATTTCTACGCCCAGCCAAAAAAAAGGTATAGCCCTTCCACTTTTTTGCGAGAATTATTATATGTTGGAAAACTTTTTGGAAAGTTTACACAATATTGAAAAGTACACTCCTAAGTAAAAGCAGTTCTTTTTCTATTGATATCTTCTCTGAACCAGACTATTTATTAAACCCAAGTAGAAATGAGCCAGTATTTTCTAAAAGGGGCGTTTTCCGGCATTCTAGAGGGCATGGCCTCAAAAAAATTTCGGTTACGCCCTTTTCAGCCCTCCCACATTTAGACTGGTGCGCGGTCCCTAGGTGCAGATATCAAGTTGCTCGATTCTCTGGGCAAGTTACCAGAGGTTTGTTGTAAACCAACTGCTTATAAGAAAAAAGTGCATATCTTCGATAAAATGGAATCAATGAGATATGCGTATGAGAGCGGATACAAAGCTTGAACACAAGATAACGTGTGTCTAAGCTCCGTCAAATCCGCCATAAGTCTTGATAAAAAACAACTGAGCCCTAAGAAAAATGGAGCTTGAAATCAAGATTAAAAAGAGGGCATCCATCAAAGATACAATCTTGAGCTTGAAACCAAAGTTAAAGACATATTTAAGGATACGTCTCATTGATGGGCGCGCACGTGGCGCCATCGGGGTCTCTCACGTACAGATTGAGAGATATGGGCTGCATTTTGTCGTGCGCAATTCACCTCAATGACAATAAGCGTTAGATAGGCCCGGGATATCCTTGAAAATAATTGGCGCACGGGATATGGTAGGCCCGCTGGCGGCACTACTATCAAATATGGACAAGGGCTTAAATACTTAATTGAATAAAATCCTGTGTAGAATTTCGCGATAACATTCCAAGAAATCTGCTTACGACCCGAAGGGCTATGAAAGTGTCTAGACGACAGGAAACATAACTCAAAGAAAGGTTTCTCTTTGGTTTCCTTCGGCTGGATTTCCATCGTTTCAAACGACGGCAAAGTAGGTAATGGTGGCCTGATTGAAAAACTCCAGCTCATAGGCTAAGCCTACTGTTGACTAATATATAACTTTTGTTCGTAGAGCTGAACTTACGAAAGATGACTACAAAGGTATGTCAGGGCTGGTGGACAAGAAGGTAAGGAGGTTCAATGGTTGAAGGGCATCGGGGAAACCGTCAGTAATCCTCTCCTCTATAGAAAACTTGTATACTTGTAAAATAGAGACTAGTTTAACATCCTCTGGCGATGACATGCATTCAAGAAAATTTCGTGCATGATATCAAACATTGCTATTATTGTCAGAAGACAGAAGCGCCAAATTTTGATTCCTAGGGTGTGGCTCAAATTTTGAAATACAAAATATTGCTCTGCAACCGGTTCATGTCTCACCAAGATTGTTTTTGTTTGATTATGATCTTAGCAATTGACAAGCCACTGTATTAGAGAGAGGTCCCAAAAAACAACTGCTGAAAACATCATTTCTGATTTACCAATTTTTACTGGAGAGAGCACATTGCTATTCTGCAGACTCCCCATTAAAAATCCATGGGAGGGGGGGGGTGTTCGAGTCCCCAAGCTCCAACATCGTTAACAAATACGTTGCCAATTACATAGGTAGGTTTCTCAGTCTGAATGCCATATAAAAGCACTTTATACACAAGCAATGTATCCAAGTATTTCAACGCAATTCCAGTAATAGACCAAATAAATTGTAGAAACATCCTAGGTTGTCACTTGAATTAAGTATAATACCGTACCAGGAAGTGATCCCAATGTCTCAGACCTTTACAAAGATGTGATTAGAGTGGTGTTCTCATTCAAAGCAAGGTTTGGCATTCTGTTTTTGAAACTCTTCTAGGGAAACTTCTTTAATAACTTTGGTAACCAGGAAGACGTTTGATTCACAGAGTTATGTGAAAATGCTGACCTAAGGTACAGACAATGAATGAATAAAAAGGGATTATGTAACAAAATTAAGCTTAATGTAACGAAATATTACCATTTCCAAGGCTCCTTTGATTACCCCGATGAAGATGCTTGAATACCAAAGATTGTTATGTCCTTCCGGTAGCTCGACAAATTCTGCTAATGGGTTATTCTCAATAACAAGCGAAAATTCGTCCCCAGCCGCGTTCCATCCAACAACTTGCGGAGATATTCCAAGAAATGTCTTGAATCCTTGCTATGGAAGAAACAAGATTTCACGACCAATCAGCTAAATGGGCTGGAAAAATAAACTTCAAATCTGCAATTTCTGCAAAAAGCCAATCAAAGTAGTTCTTGTATAACCGAGACATGAATATGATATAAATTGATTCTGTAAAATTGAACTGTGAATGTAAAACCTCAATTAATTATTGATTGTTAATTTTTTCATGTGACAGCCTTTTGTATCAGTAAAAATTATCCAAAGAAGCCATCAATATTTATAGAAATTAAAAAGACTATTGCGAACTCAGTAAATGATCAGCGTGCAGTTTTGGTGTTTGGGAAAAACTTTGATCGTATTATCGGAAATACCATAAAAACCTTTTATGAAAGGATTACGTCAGAAGAGGTTATGTTAAGAACAGAAAACTCGTTTTATGAATGAATTCACCAAGTTGGGTTAGAAAACACATAAATTTCGATATTTTGGAAATTAGAAATTTGCTGAAAACCTCAAGTAGGCGTATCATATTCATATGAATACTTCCCAGATGTCTGCTAACTGTTTTTTAATCCTTTGTGATATAACGATACGAGACGCAAGGAAAAATGATTTGTCAAAGTTCAAAATAAAATTATTCACACACGTTTTCTCTATTAACAGAGCATCCAGTTTTTGTTAATTTATTTCATTCGAATGTGGTCTGGATTTTACACCTACTAAAACAAAAAATTCCCCTAAATTTGAATGTTTCAATATTTGGCTGTCAATTTTAGAACAAACTAAAACGTAGAACAGTCGTTTCGTATCCTTCCCATGTAAATCAAGAAGATATATTCGTAATGACTGAAGGCTTCTTCAAAAGGCGTTTATCTCTTCCAGACAACAGAGATTTCACATCAAAATTTAAATCATCAAACAACCTGATTTATTAGTCCAGATCTACACTAAAAAATTGAGCATTACGTTATTGTTTCAAAAAATGGGGCAGACTGAAGCGACTATCGATGGCCAAATACGATGAGAGGGGTGTAGCAATACTGACGTAGCAATGCTGCCAACACCCGACCAAAAGCAAAACACAACATTGTCAGCAAATGAGAAAACAGAAAGGATATAGGAAAACAAAGTGGATAGGCTTTGTCAAGTTAAACATCGTATAAATGATGCAGCACTATAGGTGCCTTTTAAATAGAAATCACTTTGGTAGTTTGAATAACTAGAGACATGTCACATTAAAAGGGTTGCAGTAAAAACAGAATAACTGCCAAAGAGGTCCCTAGGTATCCACTATAAAAAATTGGGCTATATGAGTTCACAGCAGGAGTGCTGGGATTCGAAAAGTGCTAATCAATCATGTCTTTCATGATGCAACATCCTATTGTGCGAAACCCCACAATACACCTTACATACTGTATAGGGCTCAAATCTATCATGTTAAAACTTTGCCATGGGCTACAAACATAAGACAAAATTAGCTTTTGGCAACTATCATTTGCAGTGATTCTTAGTTGAAAGAGCTAGATGAGATCTATGGGCATCAAAAACATCAAACACGCTAAAAACCTTATTTCTTCTTCTGCCCCTTTTCCCCAAGAACAATGTTAGGAAACTATCATACAAGTCAAACTGAAAATGCACTTTCTAATATCCTGAATCACTTTATAGTTAAAAAAATTGTTCCTAGAGGGAGAAAGAGATATATGAATTTACCATTAAAAAATTTTTCTAAAAAGGTTGGAAAGAATTGCACGTCAAACTACCTCTGAGGGTGAAAAAGAGGAATAAGAAGGGGGAGAAGACGATCAGGGCAAAGAATCAGTTGAAGGAAAAGGAAAAGACGGAGGACAAGAAGATGAAGAAAAGAGGATAGAAAGGAAGAATAAGAAAATAAGGGCAAAGGAAAATGATAATAAAGAGTGAGATACAGCAAAAAGAAAAAGGAGAGGAAAAATGTGAGGAAGAAGCAGAAGCAGAAGCAGAATCATATTTAAGATAAAATAAAGAAGAGAAAGAAGAAGACTTTAAGAAGATGACAAAAAAGAAGAAGAATAGAGAGGATAGGAAGAAGAATAAGAAGGAGGAGATGCTGAAAATGAAAGAAAAGAAAAATAGAAGAAAAGGATTAAGAGAGAGGAGGAGGAGGGCTTATTTTTAGAGGGCAAAATAAATGGAGAAGAGGAGGGAGATAATAAAACGAAGAAGGAAAGGAAGATTAACAAAAGAAGAAGAAGCGGGAAAAGATGCAGAGGAAGAAAGGTGAAGTAGAAGAAGATAAAGCAGCTGAGGAAGAATAAGAAGAAATAAGTCGCTACACCATCAGATATTCTCACTACTCCATCTACATTTTGAAGCAAGTGTGAAAATATTGTGAATATTGAGGCAACTTGAAAAATTCTGAAGACTAAATAACATAGATATTTAGATTAGATAGTTCATCCTTCTCAATATAATCAATAATATTTTCACTCTGCAAAATATGAATACAATAAAATTTAGAAAACTGTTTTTTGATGGATGAGATATTGAATATTACTCAATTATTTGAGGGATTTGATACAAAGGTTACTTCAAAAGCCTTTTCAAGGAACCTCCTTGGTCCTGTTTCAACCAGTGAAGAAAAGGAAGCATGAAGAAGCACACTAACCTTTGCAATAACATCAGCAGTTTCTCTAAAATCATGGCATCTACCAATACTTGATCTGGCAAGCAGATCTTCAATTAATCGCACACCAATGTTGTAGCCCCTGGGAAAATATAAATTAGGCAAATATAATGCATGAAAATAGCATGGAGGAGCAAAACTAATTCATACTAAAGTACTTTTTGTCCAACACTACTCAGAGCAAAAATATTAGATAACGTCCAAATGTGAGCATGAGTGAAAGAAATGTGTTTAATTGGTTGTTTGTTCTTGACCAATCACAGTGAAAAATAAAGATTATAATGAATTCTGAAATATTATTCTCATGAAAATAGTTACTTCAATAACAATATGAAATTAGGAAACAGCTGGTTTTTGAAAAAAACTTCATCCTAAATGATTTGGAAGATTTTGCAGTCTTACATAGTTTAAAACTTTAACAAAAGAGTTGATTGATTTTTGTGCTTACAGCTTCAAAATTTCCATCTTCATTACTTAGATCTTTGACAATAACCCTTTTTACCTTTGTGACTGAAACTGGGTAACTTACATTCTTTCTAATTGACGATTAACTTCTTCATCAGCTTCGTAGTCTTTAAGCAATTGTGCAACAAGAGCTCCATATGTCAAAGTAAAGAGTTCTCCACTCTATTAAAAAATATAGGCCACTATCAAGTAAAGTCCTGATGATTATTTGGCAGGTGATTGCAAATGCGTTCATATATTAGTCATTGCCATACTGAAGTTGTACTGAAGTTTGTAACAACCATATGTGTATGGAGTGGGGGCTGAGGGTGCTGGGGGGCTGGGGGATGCTGGGGTGCTGGGGGATGCTGGGGGGCTGAAGCCTCCCAAGATTCAGGCAGCTGATTTTGTTGGGCAAAAATTGGGCAGGAGCCTTCTCCAAAGACAAACAAAACAGAAAACTACATTTTGAACATGTTTATAAATTTCTGAGATGAGTAAAGTAGCCATGATCAAGAGCACTTACAGTACTAATTGAATAATGTTGAAGATACCTGTTGTGTGAAAACACAAATTAAGCGACGTGAACAAAGCCTGCGCGCCAGTCCACAATACTGAAAAATGTATAACCGTGGCAGCATTTGTAGACTGGGGCACAGACTACAAGAACAGCAATAGCACAAATAGTGCTTGAGAGGATTGTCAAAAAGTAAAAAAATACCGCTGTAATGCTGTCATAATTGATGAAGTCTTCAACAGTTGTACAAATTGTTTGAAGACAAGCTTCTGTTTACATTACAATGGACAAAGTCTTGGGAGAAATGCACAATTTAGTGACAAAGACCAATAAATATTTCGTGCTTTTGGCAATGGCGAAAAGGAGGATTCTGGGGTCCTAAGAAGAGATCTGCTATGGGACCTCTACCTTTTTGAGCATTTTCTGAACTTGAGCAAAGATTTAAAAATATGTACACAAAAGCACCCTGGGTTCCTTTTGTTTGGGGACCCTTAGTTATCAAATTAGGGTGTCCTTAACTGCCTTATGCCGCTGGCATTTGGGAATGCAAGCATGAGTGCTAGTCTTTCAACAGAAATCATCAGAAAGGTTTGTTTCTTCTACCAAATAGATTCTGCAAATCAAATAGATCAAGAAAAAATGTGCTTGGATTGCTTAAAAAGGATGCATGATGACAATGTTTTGGACTTAGTTCCACAAATCCTGGCCACTATTCCAGGAGCATCATGTTTGGCATTACACATATCTTCACAACACAGCAAAGACTTGACAATGTCACCCTCTTTAATACTGACAATGTTAATGTTCAAATCATGTTCTCAAAAAAAGGTATCAATAAAATTATTAATATCTTTGGTAGCCGTCAAGGGAAAGATTTATATTTGTTTTCATGAAAACTCGAAAGCTATTTTGTTTTATATTTAAAAAAATGCTAATTAGTTAGCCTCATTTTAATGATGTTGCCAATCATTGCTTGATCAATATTAGAAGCTTGTATGTGTAAGGGTATTCTCTGTAAACATATGGACATCAAATATTTTTTTGGAAAAAGAATTTAAGCCCCATCTACCTGAACTCACCCCGTAGGCCTATGGTAATAACCTGGGCTTTCTTTTCAAATGCTTGAATGTTAATATTTGTTTTGGAACTGCAGTCACAAAGAATTATATTCAAGAAACCAGCCAACATTGGCTGATCTTTCTTTTGGTTATAGCTTACCTAATATAACAGTGACGTCGGAACAAAATTCATATTGGGGTGTGGAGGGCTGCCCATTGTCTTGACAAAACAGTACACTGTTATCGAGGTAACATAGTACAGTTTTACAATTATTTGGGGGCTCCAGCACCGTCACGCCCCCCTCGCTTCTGGCTGCCCTGTATAAACAATTAAAAAACGTGATCAAAGAAATGCTGATCAACTTTAGAGGTCCTTAATTGAGTTAAATCAATATGATGATTCAGACGATTCAGGAAACAGGAATGGATATTATCCTGAAAAAGAGTTTGATTTAAACAAAAATTCTGAGTATATACCACTTTTTTAGCATCAGCAACACCTTTGGCCGCATTTTGGCGGGACATCTCTTTTTAATTGGAATTAAAACCCTTACTTTACCGGCAAGCTTCCTACTTCACATTCTCGCCGACCAACTGCAGTAATGTTACATTAGCCTCCTATTGACTACTATTGGAATGGAGATTAAGAAGGCACTACCCATCGGTCCATAACTCTGAAAAAATTCAGTGAACATATTCAAATTCAAATTAATTGCAATTCAACAACATAAGATTCCGCCAATGTAGCTAGTAATTGCTATGTAGTCAACTTTAACGAAAATGTAGTATTTGCTTCTGAAATTTGACATCAAATCTAAACGTACTCAGTAAGAAATCTTTCAAGACTTTTTATATCTAGCCATGTCAAACCTGGTGTTCATTTTCATGCGTATATAGCTTGCAATGCGTTCAAGTCTGTCAATTGAATCTAATTTTTTTCTGGCTTAATTGCTAACCTGTGGAGAATGTAACAAGTAGGACTGCACCCCCTGAGCCCCAAACCACTTCATCCTTTGTTACAGCTCTGCCTATAAGACATCTAGCACTTTATGACAAACACGTAAACAGTAAGTGTCATTACTATCAAATATTTTATTTTCAGCTCAGTATATTATTGATCTAAACACTTGAGTATCTACTGCGACTTCTTTTCATGACAGGACTATTATTTATCCTAATACACATTTTGATTTTGACCTTTTTAGCTTGTTATTGTGATCTTTATGAAAGAAAAGCTGAAAATTGTCAACAAAGAGTCTAAATCTGGGAAGATGAGGGCATGCCAATTTAAATGCAAGAGAAGATGGCCTAGTACACTTCTTTTAGGGACACCACGATAAACCTTCATAAACATGTAAAATAAAATCTAACCATTTGAAGGAAGTTTCTTTTATACCATAGTGTTCAAGTCTGTGAAAATTCGCGATCAATGGTGTCGAACGCCTTTGCAAGGTCTAAATATACATATTATACAGTATACAGTATACATATTTACATAAAACAATATACAAGAATAATAATAGAAACAAAAAAGACAAATTTCCACTAAATAGAACATTAAAAACTATTCAGTGTTGATACCTGCTTAGCTCAGATGAGAGGCTATTCCACAGTCTTGCTCCTCTATAAGAAAAACATTTTTGCCTATTTGCTGTGTCTTCCTGGGCAGTCTCAGGCAGGGGCGCCTACACAAGGGGGGCTGGAGGGGCAGCTGCCTTCCTGCCCTCTTCGAAGAGGGGCAGAGGGGGCATGTAGTGCCCTGAAATATGATGACCACTTTGACTACACTCATTATGTTAATATCTATTAGAAATTACTAGAAAGATGATAACAGCAGCACAAAAATGCAGAGAATGAAAAGTTTGTCTGTGACAAGGTCGGTCACAAAGGAAGAGCGGCAAAGATAATAAATGATAAACAAAAAAATGCGTACCCTCAGAAGAACTCCAGGAACCTAAGGAGGGGTGAAAAGGCAACAGAGGTATTCTGGAGCCAACTCATTCAAGGACTTGTAAACCATTGTTTTTGTTTCACAGTTTATAGATTCTTCAATGGTCTTCCGTCCCAGCTCTTGGATAAGTGGTCTCCTTGGGGCATCAAAGCTACAATTTGTTATTACCCTTGCAGCACGATTTTGAAGTTTTTGCAATTTGGTAATTTCCGTTGAACCACAGCAGCCCCAAACAGCGCAACAATACCAAAAGTAAACACTTTCGCCAGGATAATGCTTTCTCTGGAGCCTCCCAAACCCAATGTAATCGGTTTGGTTCAATCCTGGATTGTCATCGGCACATTTTTAGAAGCCAATCTTGCATCTCTGTTCGTTAGCAATAATCGTTAGTTTAATGAACACGAGTTCGTTAATACACCGATGCCCAATACCAGATTATAGAACGACACCCTCGCTAATAGTTTATGGCTGCGTGGAGGCCCTTCGCTAAAGGGGGCGCATGGGGCGTGACGCCCCCCCTCTTGAAAAAATTTCCATCGCAAAAACGAGGTGTTTTTTGCAGTCATGGCTCACCCACTTTGTCAGCAAATGGGACTTGGAAATCCTCTTGAGCACAATAGCTAGCGACGATCCCGGTTGTAGCATTTTAAGAATATAATGAAAATATTGCTCAGATCGCATTATTGTCTCAGTTTTCAGCAGTGGGATACGTGATGTTGTGCGAGCACATTCTAGAAATTTCTTGTTAAACAGTTTATAAGGGATAGAGTAGCTTGCTGCAGTAATTCATTTCTGGTTGAGAATCTATTTTTGTGAAATTCGATGGGTGGATAAACACCACGCATTGTCGATTTCTTTAAAGGAAAACTACGGGTCTGAGCTGGGAGAACGAACCTTCTCATAGCGATTATAGTGAGAATGGCCAAAACAAAAGGGGTATAATGAGTTGACGAGAGCGGAAAAAGCAAATACACAGTCACTTCAAATGTTTATTCGCCAATCAACAGATAAAAAAATTGCATTAAAGGGCATTTTTTGTTTAGCACAAAGCATGCAATCGAGGGTGAATTTTTTCGGCAGTAAAAATTCAAAAAGAAGAAATGGAAAGTCACAAAACAATGGAATTCCACTCCAAACGCTTTTGTTTTATAAGCCAACTGTTAATGCGACATATGCTTTTTAAACCAAACAAAAAGCTTGAAGGCAGCACAAAGTCAATAATTATTGTCCAAAAATGCTCCATACAAAACTCATTCTCTGTTGCATCGCTGTTGAACAATGCTGTAATCCTAATGCATGGCGTGTACGTGCATCACTTTCGAAGCGAAGAGGCATTTCAAGGAGTGGGAGCGAACATGTTCTGACATGATATTAGGTCAACAGAGCAGGAATCTCAAAAATTTCAAAATTCGAAAACCAGGACACTGTTGAAAAGAGACAAATCTTCGACAATGGTTGTTGTAAAAAGTGGATGGGTTTACTTGCACTTTGACAATATTTTCTTCAAAAAATGGAAGTTGAGGTACCTTGTTTTATATGAGGACGCAAAGTTAGCGATATACGGTAAGCCGCAATCAAACGCTAAGCCTCCAAAATACCAATTCGACATAAAAAAGGATTGTAAGAGGGTACTTGTTGGTGAATCTTGCTACAGATGGAAATCAATGCAGTTCCCGAAAGGTGTTTTAGATTTGAAAGCTTTGTTTTCCATGCAGATAGATCACAGACTGCTTAGAGGTGAGATGGTATGGGCTACGTTTAGTCGTGAAGAATGCGAAGAGTGGATCGAAGCAATCAAAGGCACGTTGGAAAAAGTAACTTGCTGTGATATTTTTAAAAAGACTTTTCAAGTAAACACCTAATTATGAAGACACGCTTTTTATCAAGCGGAGTTGCTAAAGCCGAAACAAATCACAAACGCACAATATCTTTAGGTATCATCGCTAGCCCGGAAGGGCCTAAACTAAAAGCTAAAGGAGCTCTCTCGCTAAAAGAGCGCATAAAGAGAGGCCAGCAAATTCTTTAAAAAAAGAGAGAAATATTTCTTTAAAAAACGCCAGCAAATTAATTTAGCAGAATTTAATTTGGAATAATTTTTAACATAAAGAGTGACATTTTAACGTTGTCCCATATTCAACTCCATCAATATATACTTCAGTAAATGACGAAAACAAATTATTCTAAATTGATTTGACACGTCGTGCATCTGATTTTATCTGTCATTTATCTATCACTTGCGAAAGGTTCATGTACATTTGCTTCTTTTTGCAAAAAGGAATGGCTGCAAAAATGAACTTTTACCTAGAATATAAGGTTAGTACAATAAATCATTATTAGATTTTTTTATCAGAAAGCTAAGCATAAACTCAATTTGTGTAAAATCTGAAATTGAATTTAAGCGCCTTTGCAATATTTTAGCGGTTTTATGATAAGAAACATAGACACATAAATTGTCTAACCAATTGATTGTGCAAATGATATAGTTTTTGGCAAATTTCGGCGGTCTCAACGTCATGTTAGAATTTTAAGAATAGGTTCTCTTTTATCATCATAAAAACTGTATTATTAGTGATTCGTTGGATTCGAGTATCATAGTGGAAATCTAAGTACTTTTAAAGAAACTATGTTACAAAAAGGGGTTAAGACATTAAGAGGATTTTTCATTTTAGAATAAAAACTTTGGTCCTCAAGATAGTAGCAAGATTGATCAACTTGCAGAAGAGAAAAATTTAACATGGATTTGCTTTTTATATCAGTTGTAAATTTTCACGATATGATACACAATATTTCAAAAACTAAAACCTAGAATGGCCACTGTTTCTCTTCTCTAATAATTTTAGATTAAATGGAAATTTTTTGGATCGTTTAGGGTCTGATTTGCTATAACCTTTCACCTTTGATGTACACTTGAATGAAGAACTAACTGAACAGTTTCTTGTAGAAATCTTTCTCGGCATCTTGCTAGTATCACTGATTCAATGATTCAATAAACTTCACTGGGATTATCGAACAAATGCAAATTTGACCCCATTACCAGACAAACGTGACAAAAATGCAAAAGATAAAAATGATCAGGTAATTAGTATGTTCCTTCCAGCATAAGAAACAAAACTTCTCTTATATAGAACAGCCTCGTCGATCTTTTAGTTCTAAAAACACCGTTAAAACAAGTGATTCTGCCATCGGTCAACATATTTTAGATAACCAAGATTGTGCAAAACTCTATAATGACGCCATGTTTGAGGCAATTGGCAGAGCCCGGTCGTCTTTCTATCTAGCAGTTTTGGAATCGATCTACATACAAATGAAAAAGCCGCTATTGTGTAAACAGAAGGAGTTCGTTTTCTCTCTTGGACTCCAGTGGTAAATTTTCTTTAGGCACGCGGCACTGATTGATCAACTATACCGGTCTTGTGCTTGCGTTTTTCTGATTGGCTATTTTGATCCACAACTGGGTATATATTTTCCATCATATTGTGTTCTTTCGGACCCTTATTCTGACGTTTTATGCTCTGAGGAGTGTCAGATGAAAAAGCTTTTAGCCAATTTGTTATAAAATGTTTGCTTTTTCAAAGCCATCATAAATATTGAAGGACACTTTCAGTCTTGTACATTGTATCTCGATAGGCTTACCCTTTTAAACAGGGCCCTTAACCTTGAAATATCTTAGAAGCGAAAAACAAGGCCAAGAAAAGTGTTTGTCTTTACTCCGGGCATTACTTTGAAAACATTCCTCTGAAAAACAATTTAAAAAGTCGGGGTTGGGGTGACGCATAAGTTTCTTTTGTTTTTATTGGCCTGAATGGATCGTTGACGATGTGAACGCCATGTCTTCAGGGCTTTGGCGAAAAGGAATTGTCTAGCATTTCGACAAAAAACAACAACAAAGATATAGATATCAATAAGATGGATATTCAACAAGTGAATGTTAGAAGGAGTCTTAAGACATGCCGGCAAATTCACCGGCAAAGACACAAGTAATAAGATTGCCATTTTTCTCTAAAAGGCATATGAATGAAATTCGTCATCTAATCTATGTCTGTAAATTGATTTTCTACAAAAAACAAAAAATTCTCTTCTTATGTTATAATTAATTCTTAATTCTATCAATACGTAAATCAATGGCTCTGTTAACTTTAAGAGACATTTCTTAAACGAATAAATTTAATATTTTCATTACTATAGTCAAATAACATCGTGCAAATTTCTTTTAATCTAATGAAACTTAAATTTAGTTCATGAAAATAAAATTTTCTGAACCCATGTTTACTTTCAATGAAGCTCTGTGGGGTCTATGACCACACAAGCTAAAGTTAAGATGAAAATGTGCAGGGTGTACATTTTAGTGGTTTAAGCTTGGCTCGGAAATCAAATGCCGTCTTTATGGTATGACCTGCTTAACAAGATCTATATCTTTAGAAGAAGATCGAGATAGGGTTTAAAGACGTCAAACTATGCGGGTTATGATTGTCGCATAGGACTGCAAACCAACGCTTAGGATACTTCAATGAGTACGGAAACTAGGCTAATGCAATTATCGCACAAAATAAGCTCCATTTGATAAATGAAGATTAAGGATCTGAAAAATCATCCATAGCAATAAAAATGGGTTACTTTACAATTGTATGGTAAAGGTACGTTGTACTTGTTCTTGTTATACTCCCATGAAAATCTTCTTCCCAGATTAAGTGCAATTATCCGCGAACGAGAAATTTTCGGACGAAAAAAATCGACAAAGACAGTTTTGAAAATTTGCTAGACTTTTCTCACCAACAAATTTGAAAACAAAGCTTGCTACCTTTTTCTAACTTCAATAAAAAATTGCAGATCAAAAATTCATCCCTATGTTTTTTCTATTATTAATACTAGCAAAATGCTATAGAATGGTTGGAGAAAACTTTAGGTAGGGATTGAAAAAATCTACTGCACTTTTGGTCATAAACAAGATGGCGTATTAGTGATTCTTGATAATGGAAACTAGTATTTGAGGAAGCCATTTTACCTGTTTTGTGGGCGATGTTTATTGTACCTGTTTACTAGAAAGTGTTTAAAACAACTTGGTGATCCTGGGTGCGTTGAAATGCGGAGGTTGTTTTGAACAAAGGATAACGAAGAACAAATTGTTCAATGCAAACAAATGCTGTTGCAAGAATGATTAACTTTTATGGCCAAGTCAGATAAGACATGTATAAAGATGTCCCTCTTGAAATATCAAGGGTCGCATCGTATTTTGTTGACTATGGTAGCATGGTTGGTAGTGGCCAACGACAGTGACTTGAAGAATTCACTATGTCAAAAGACAGATCTAAGTTAGAGATAGTTAGATCGCTATGTTAGAGATTCTCCTGATTGCCTCCTAAAGGTTTTATAGGAAACAAGAGAATTACACTGCAGGATATCATGAAAGAAGATAACAAACTTTTTTCATACAAATCAACGCACGGGAAATTTTCTGTATAAAAGTTGGTCACGCCCTAAATTTTGCACTTAGGATATAGGTATTGTATGGTCCTATACGATTTTGTGTGCATATTACAGACAGCGAAATTTTTGTTCAGAACACAGCCTGTCTGGCATAAACATACCCTTACCGTATTCAAAACAAGGCTTCGAAGACAGCATAATTGACAAGCGCCTACCGTAGCCTTGGTGTCAAGTTCTAACATACCTCTGGGCTGACCCCGGCCCACCAGTGTTCGTATAGGATACGTAAGGTTTTTCAGTTTTTTGTCCCTTGCCAGTTTTGTCTTGTTTATCCGGAGTTGAAGGCGGCGAATTAGTAGCAGAATTTGTATGTGACATGTCCGACGGAGCGTTAGAATCTGTCCCTAGTCGTTGCTCTAACGCATTGTTGTCATCGATACGTGCGTTTAGATTTAGAACATCGTTGATGTCAGGCCTGCAAAGAACACACGAAATACTAACCTTTTGGCATTTTACAAATTAGAAACAGTACCAAATTATGGATTATTTTCCAGGAACAACGTGTTTGTGTTATAAAGAAACACGTTGCCTTTAAAGCGAACTCTGGATTATTTTTGCGATGTGTAGCTACAAATTAAACCCAAGATTTCAATAAGGAAGGCAATGAAGTTTCATGACAAAACTTCAATTTATTCTAAAGGAGTTTCTACATTAGAGGGCTTTAATCTCATGCATAGTCACACCTTATCGTGAAAGAGTACTTGAAGATGGCTCAGAAATCGGGGATCATCTTCCAAAGATAATTCAAACAAATGTAAAAATAACAAGATTGGGAACATTTGAGATAAATAGAAGTCCTGAGATCTACATCTGCGACAACATCACTGGTCATCAATGCTTTATTGACCAATATCCATGTAAGGAGAGATTGGTCTTAACGAAAGCAAATTCCGTTGTAAAACACATATGACTTAATTTAAAGCAACGAAACAAAGAAACTACCTCGTATCTCCGTTTACACCATTGTAGTTAGCAGGATCTCTCCTGGTGTTCGTCAATGCTACCTCAGATTCTGACGCAAGATCAGATGGGTCCTCAACTAGGCCAAGCATGCTATACCTGTTACGAAAGAAACACAACAGTTTATTGGTGAATAAAGTCAGATGTTGGCGAACGTTCACAATAAAAATGACTCTGCAATTAAAATACACAAGTCCTAGAAAATGGTTCTTGCTCGCTTTGAGTCAAGCTGCAAGTAATTTTTGAATGTCCTTAGAGACAATGGTTTCTTAATATATTACCCAAAGCCAACTTGTGTAAACAGTCTCTCGATAACCCACTTTGCGTCTATATCCCTTTTTTCTTCAAACAACAGTAACTTCCTCCTTTTTTAAACTAACATTAAATACAGATGCACTATTCTGTAGCTTCCACTGTCGTTTTAAAGCTAATTAACAATCGATATATTCAGTATCAATAAAGAAGAACATGGAAAGCTTGATAGCATTGGTGAGTTGTCAGGTTTCTCTAACACTGGTAGGCCTCGTGACGATTATTAAAAATGATGAAAAGGATGAACTTAATCATTTACTTTAATCGGATAATTAGCAGCCTATTCTTTCGTAGCCTGACGTTCTTAAAGCCTAACAGAGATAAACTAAATAACAAACAGGAGCTACGGCAAGAATATTCCACGCTTTTGCAAATATAAATGTGATGGTGTATAAAGAATAGAGTGCAATACAGACCCACGTGGAAGAGCCTACTTCTTTCACAGTTTGGCAAAACAGGTTCTTGTATTATGAGGTACTTATTGACAGCTTAGGCTAAATAGGTTCTTAATTAGGTTTTCAATTTCCACAGAGTCGATATTGATGTTGATTATCAGAAAAAAGCATTAAATCTGGTCTGTCCTTCATTCTAAATAATTATTAGTGTACCAATATTGCCAAAAGTCCACCAACAATTGATCAATGATACAGTACTGTATATAAAATAGTAGCAATAATCGTCTCATAATAACAGTTCAAATTTAATATTCACTGTGCTTTTTGAGTTTTATTTTAACAATTTAATATTTCGTCGTCTTTTCCGATATTGGTAAAAAAGTAGACTATGTATATAAATTAAATGTTGAAACCCCACGTATAAGAACCTGTAGGAAGTTGTTTGGCTAAACAGGTTCTTATATTTTGCAGTTGTGAAAAAGCAAATTTCTGCCAGAAGGTTCTTAAATCCCTAGGTTCTTACACGCGGTTTTACTGTATATGAATGTAATAACAAAAATTCTAAGCCCTAGCACATGAAAGGCAGAAGACAATTTCGAATAGTACTTGAAAACGATTGAAAAGCTGCATCCCGAGTTAAGGCAATGAAAGGCCTTCGAGTTAGTTATTTTGGCATATCTGTTTTGGCAAAGGCATCACACATTGTATAATTCTTGGCAAAGTTACTGGAAGGCATTGGGGAAAGAGCAAAAAAAGAAAACTATGACTGTATGAAATTAACAGGTGAATCTTGAGAAGACCAATAATTTTGAACGGTGTAAATGGCTAACAGCATTTCTTTCCTGAAGACAAACACTACCCAATTGAGTATACACTTCAAATTAGCGAAAACCACTGAATGGAAGCTTCCAGCTCACTTGCGAATTTACCTAAAGTTAATGACTTATTTCAGTTTATAATCCAACACAGAGCTGAACTATAAAAATTACACAACTAAAGTCAAAGAGATGTTTTACATACCGTTGCGCCTCGTCGTTTTCCCAATCGCCTTCGTCGTCTGACCCTTGCGGATCTACATAAAGTACTTCCATCTTGATTCTACCATAAACACGTGTTAGAACCTGGACTGCTTGTGCATGAGTCGCGCTACGTAGATCCTGATCGTTGACTGATAAAATAGCATCTCCAACGTAAAGGTCTTCACATTTAGCTGCGGGCATATCTCCGTGGATTTCTGATATCAAAATCGGAACGCCATGCTCTCTCCCGCCCTGGACGAAAGTAAGAAAAGGATATTAGACATCATGCATAATATAATCTATATTTGAGCAGCCAATATTCCGTATTCTAATGAGGGATATAAGCTTAGAGACGTAAAATATTCAACACACATATTATTGGCCTATATATGAGAAATCGATTGATTTTTCATATTTTTCAAAGTCTATTGATATAACTACAATATGCAATAATGTTAACAAAATTACCGATAAAAGTAATAGACCAATCACATTATTAGGTCACAGGAGTTGCCACGCTCAGTGCATTCTAGTGATTGTTATTACGCGCGCCGTAGTTTGGTTGTATCGCAACGTTATTACAGTATGTATATGGAAATCATGAAAATAACGAAATATTAAAAATCATCATATTTGACGGAAAACGACATCCCTTTTTTAAACTCTTTCTCGATACACATGCAGCATAAGAATTCATAAAGGCATCAGAATATCAAAAAATGATATACCTTGCTATTCAAAAAATTGATACACCTTGCTATTTAAAAAATGATATACCTTGCTATTTAAAAAAATGATATACCTTGCTATTTAAAAAATTGATATACCTTGCTATTCGAAAAAATGATATACCTTGCTATTTAAAAAAATGATATACCTTGCTATTTAAAAAATTGATATACCTTGCTATTTAAAAAAATGATATACCTTGCTATTTTAAAAAATGATATACCTTGCTATCTAAAAAAATGATATACCTTGCTATTTTAAAAAATGATATACCTTGCTATCTAAACAAAATGATATACCTTGCTATTTAAAAAAATGATATACCTTGCTATTTTAAAAAATGCTTTACCTTGCTATTCGAAAAGATGATATACCTTGCTATTTTAAAAAATTATATACCTTGCTATTTAAAAAAATGATATACCTTGCTATTTTAAAAAATGATACACCTTGCTATTTAAAAAAATGATATACCTTGCTATTTTAAAAAATGCTTTACCTTGCTATTCGAAAAAATGATATACCTTGCTATTTTAAAAAATTATATACCTTGCTATCTAAAAAATGATATACCTTGCTATCTAAAAAAATGATATACCTTGCTATTTAAAAAATGATATATCTTGCTATTTAAAACAATGATATACCTTGCTATTTAAAAAAATGATAGGAAATTTATCTACGTTTAGGTGATACACCTTTCACAGCAGTTAAAAAGTCGAGAATAAAAGAAATAAAAAAGCCACTGAAAATTACCGTTATAGAAATTCCAAGGCCTTCTGACTTATCTCTATGTATTTCAACAATTCGCATATCACCAATTCCTCTCTTTTTCCTGACGATTTCGGACGGATGATCTCCTTCCTTTATTTCCGGACGAGTTGGTGCGGGCGGCTCTGGTTTCTTTTTACTTCTACACGCGCGTATAACCGTTTTATGTCGATGCAAATGTATTTCTGCCTCGATTTGATTCCAGAGTAGATCGTGTTCCGGACCTCGCATATCACGGCCTAACAATTGGATTTGTTGTATCCTATAAATGGAAATTGAGAAGGTTGGGTTAAAGATGTAGAGATCTAAAGGTAATCTTCATTGAGCTTAGTAATTCCCTTATTTCTGGCGATACTATTTAACCAATAGCAGATTCAGGATTGACTTAATTTGATATTATAACATTTAACAGGGTTTGGAATTCAAATTGAATATTTGTTTTTCATTTGGTCCTGTAAAAAAAGACTACAATACTGATATATTCAAATATCTTTAGCATCAATGGTTACAAAATGTCAGTTCTGATGTAAGCTAAAAAGAAAACGGGATTAGAAATCCTCGAAAATCTTCAGCCTCGAATTGAAGCGAATAAACGAGGATATCACATCAGACTTCGGCACCACTTTAGGGGAATAATATTCTTCCATCAGATGTCTTCATTTCAACGAAACTGCAAATCAGTTTCAGAGTTGTGGAAAACCATGCTTGGTTATCTGACAATTTCAAAAACATCCAATAGGATTTTCTGGGGCTAGCCTCTTTATAGTCCATTACTGATGTTTCGAGTTGGACTAGTTTAAGCTTGTTGGCAATTCTAATTCCTGAAACCAGTGGGGCTGTAGATTCGAGGCTTCAAGAGCACTGTTTTGCAATCAGTGGTGCCACAGGAACTGCATACCGAGGTTGAACGGGCGTCGTCTATACCCCTACGAACATTTCGAAGGTACAAGAACTTCTCGATTCCCTATAAGCATAATGCTCTGATAAAGCAAATTTGTTCATATGCAACACATCAAAGTACTTTTCTTGACACACTCAACAAAGTATGAAAAACCGGGTAGTGACACAATAACTAGAGAGAATAACTAGAGAGAACAAATTGAGCATTTAATTGGTTCTTGCTTTAACTAACCGGCTACAACCAAACCCAGCATGGCAACCAGCTAAATGACAAACTCCATAGTGCTTTTAAGCCAACTTTTAATCACGTATTCGTTTCGAAAAAATTAGCAGGGCACTAAAAACGTAACAAATCTTTCTCAAATCTCTCTCAAATGTTTGAAATCTCTCTCAAATCTTTTCCTGCATGGCATCACTACATCAAGTCTTGTACTGACCAGTCACCAATTTAACCCATGCTTGTCGTATTTTGGCGTGATTTCCTTGCAGAGAAATGATCATAGGTGCACTCTGGTAGCCTCTCGTACGGTAGCCCTAAAACCTCCCTTGAAGATCGAACAGAAAAGCATAACATTTTCATTTAGGTGTTTTGGAATCTGTGTACATCAAAACAAAGGATTCAGATACGTGTTGATAGAAATATCTTTTCATCTTTTTCGGGTTCTTCAGTTCATGAGATGTTAGCGGTCGCTGATTGGTCAAAAACAAGGAACTAATCGAACGCGCCATTCACATTACTTTCAATCAACACCTGATTATAATTTTCTACCAACTTTTAGGCATAATTCGATGTTGATAATCTTAGGATTTCATGGTACCAAAGATTTGCTTTGCTAAAAATTATCGAGTTTATCTTTCCCCATCTGCACCTTGCTCTTTCTCGTCTACCTTTGAAAGATATTTACATATATTAGGATTCCCCGTTTGTTTGTATTTCATCACAATAGGTTAAGTTTTGTTTTTATAAATATTAATAAACAGTACTCACCTGCCTGCAAGCTCCTTGTCTAGATATTTCGCTGCCAACCTGGCACCATAGACCTCTCCTTGCATTTGTAAAATATATTTTCTAAGATCATCATTTTCTTTTTTGAATTGCACAGTCTCTTCTATCAGTTGCGCCTCCTTAATGGCATCTTTTCTAAATTGTGATAGCTCTGATTCCTACAAAAGGAGAACTTGCTTGTGTCTAAACTGTTCTGAAAAACAAGCATAGCTTTTGATACAGCCCTTCAATGAGAGTGACAAGAATCATGGAAGCATTGCCTACCATTGCTATCCCAACAGTAGAGGCATTGAATCAAACATTTAACAAAAATCAACTTTGGATTAGCTATACAAAACTTATGGCTGTTTAACTTATATTAAAACACAATCAAACTGAACAAGTACTTCTTTGTAAATGGGACCTTATATCTAATAAAAAATTTGGAATCTATCCTAACACAAGAAATAACAGTTCAAACATAAAACGAAAGCTTTTTAAGAAGCTTGTTAAAGATTAATGAACTACAAAGCTTGAGAATCTTGCATTGAATATTTTTACCATAAATTAAAGAATAAATTGTGAATAGCTATTGGTCTAAGAGCAAAATGAGCATGCTGACGCGTGCATGGTAATCACAGAATACACCAATTCGACTTATGACATCGTTTTATCACCATAATTTTAGGCCGAATACAATTTTTCATATTGTTTGAGCATATATTTTAGATTTTACGGAGAAAGGAAGTTTGAAAACTGGTAAGGGATTTGACCGCAAAAATCGTTTCAGGGGGAAACTTTACCCCCCTAGTTGCCAATCACGGTCAAATCTCTTATACAATTTTTATCTTAATGTCGTCATAAAATCAATATCGTGAGCAATACCATAATGAAAATTTCCAAGTAAATAAAAACCATTGCTCTCAATCCGAGACTGAGGTAAAAAATTTTGTGCAAAAGAATTTGAAGAATTTTTCAAAATGAGGCTGTAAGTCGAATTGGTGTATACAATTCAAATACTAACTAGAGTTAATGGTACATAGTACAACACACAGAGAACAAAGAAAGCTAAATGCCGAGCATGAAGTTACCATTAAATAATCTTTGCTGCCAAACATTTTAACTTAATTAACTGACTTGCACCACAGTTTCTTTGGGTAGCTTACAAAACTGGGGACACAGTCCCAATGCCTCCCATCACTGGTACATAAAATAAAATCACGATTGTACATACCAGTTTTAACTTAATAGCATCTGATTCTGTATTAGTGCCAGTTGTAGAATGGAGCTGCAACTGAACTGCATGCAACTGCAATAATGTATTTTTTAATTCTTTTTCAAGTACTTGCACTTTAGCATTGGCTTCTACTTTGTCACTCCTGAGGGCAACAAGCTCAGCCTGCAAGCAAAGAGAAAGGTAGATTTAGAACATTTATTGTGAATACATTGAGAATCTCCTCAAGTATAATAAAGGAGGCCATATAGGTCATTCTAAAATTAGAGATGAGTGAATGTCAGGCAATTTATTTTAAAAAATTGCAGTATATCCTTGTGAGCTTAAAAACATTTTTTAACAGGTAAGGTAGATCAGGGTAGCAGCAGCTCAAGGGCTGGTTAGGGGAGGGGGGTTAATAGCCCCCATTTCAACTTTTGTCAAAAAAGGGTCAAATTTTTTCTCTCTAAAAATTGATAAAAGTACATTTGGTAGGGTAAGGTTGCATATTTTTAAGAGTTGCCTAAGGAAATACACCTGGTATAAAGCATTAAATAAGGCAATATGGGATTGGTCTCACTGGTCATGCCCATAACTCTCCAACCCTGCAGTAGCTGGTGTCACCACTAGAAGAAGGTGTCAATTTAGGCTTTCTGCTTCATTGCGTTTTAAGAACTTTATTTTTATCATTTTAATATGTTTTAGCTACTTACTCAGTTAGAACAATGCCATGAAAGAGATAACACTAAGTTACTTCATAATATTGAGTGTTGTAAAAATTCTCTCTTATGAAACCAAAATAATTTTTTTTAAAGATTAGTCAATGAAACCTATGAAAGCTATGAAAGATGAACATATACATGCTTAGATCAATAAGATATCAATGTAATTTTTCAACAATAATTATCTCATATCATATCATTTGATATAATATGTAAAGTGATCAATCAACAAACTACAAAGTGAAAACTTGGGGGCCAAAAGCAAGGACTGAACCTTTGTGTTATCATGAAGCAAAACTTTGTACTGGCATGCAAGTTTAAATAGAAATGCACATCAAAATCCACTTTCAAATCTAAATTGATAAATTATTTCCTTAGCCTGTGCTTAAAAATCAATTGCTTCATTGCTTAACATTTCTTAAATTGATAGTCTCAGGAATTAGGAACATGACTCTCCACTAAATTAGTTAGCCTATTTACTGTACAAAAAGTCATCCATTCAGATATTATAAATATATAGGAGTGGATCCAGTTCAGCTGAAAAGGTAGTTTTGGGCACCTTGGAAAAGGTAGCCAGAATTCTTCATTGCACTTTTAAGTGACTCCTAATTTCTCAGAAATGAACAACTCAAGAGATAAGTTAATTGCTTGTTTGTATAAATGCTTGTTTAACTACCGCAAATCCTTGAATTGGCCCCCCTCTTGAAAAATCCCCCCCCCCCAAATAAGCCCCAACCCTAGAACTACAAATTGTCAATAAGCCCCTTCCCCTCTAATAAGCCCCCACTGCTACTGTAAATTCTCAAATTGGACCCCTCCATTTGATGATTTTGCCATCAGAGGTTGTTTATGGTGTTTTATTGAATTACCATAAGAAATTCATACTTTTGGTAGTAATCAATTAAATGCTCATAAAGAAATCTCTACTAAAATAAATGTCTTTTAATAAAATAAAAGTCTTTTAATAAAGTCTGTTCTTAATGTCTACAATAATTTTATAAGCCCCCCCCCCCTTGTATAAGCCCCCTCCCTCAAATAAGCCCCCATCCAAAAATGTAAAAAATAAATAAGCCCCCAGGGGGCTGATTCAAAGGATTTATGGTAGGCGATATTGCAAGCCTTGTTATATGCTGGACTTCATTAGCTTGTTTCATACTCATAACGAAAACATCTATACCTAACAGAAACACTTAAAACTACTTGCCAAATAACAGATGAAAGACTAACTGATTAAACAGGAAACAAGATACTGCAAAATATCTGGTGTCCATTCAAAAAAACAGAATCTCAAAATTCATGAAGCATTATTATAACTTTTATTTCCCTAAAGGATTAGGCTTTACCAACTAATATGTTTTAAAGAGAAAGCTTTTTGTTGTTTTCTATAACAATTATAGGATGTGAAAACAATTTTTAAAACATTCTTCTTTTGTGTTGTTTAAAAACATCATTGATGATATCATTTAAACCAACAGACAATTAATGTGCTATGGATTGTATCATTATTACAAAAATTTGCTCATTACAATAATTCTAAACAATTTTGTGATATGGATATGATATTTAATTTCATTTTATATCATAATTAGTTTAGGTTACTTGATATAAGGTAAGAAAGGCTATTTTCCTGCGATTTTGAGTGTAAAGGAAGGTTGCATGTTTGTTTACAGGAATTATTTTATTTTTCTTTTAAATTAAAACATTGAGCATGCTTGTTGCCTACATTTCATAAAAGATATGTTACAAAAGAATTCTTAATTCTTGAAGGTTAGTACCTATTTTAAGGAAAATATTTTTCCATATTTTGTGAATTGAAATACTCCTAAAGTAAAACGGCAGTAGGGTTTTTACTTAAAACAAAACAGCTTACTTCCTCTCATTTTTGATTCATATTTTGATTATCAACTTTGCATGTTTGCGTTAAATATTCAAATTACAGTGGTTGTTCTTTGAAAGACCAGAATAATGACTTTCTTGACTTTCTGTAAACAAGTCACAATACGAAATCATATGATAAAGTTCTTCGGAATTTTTGAAACGAATGATGAGCCCTTTTTAATTCTGTTCGAGTGGGTGGACGTTTCTCATTTCCCGACATTAATTAAACGATTGTACCAGTTGATAATTTATGAACTAGGAAACCTATCGATTAATAAAGATTGGAAAAGAGCAAGCAAGTTACTGAGCTGAATTATAAATTAAATTATTTATCATACCTCAAGTTTTGCATTAGCTTGAAAAACTGTTTGTGCTTTGTGGGCTAGTTGCGCGAAAGCGGATGAAAGTCCTGTCAGCTTTTGTCTCCCCTGATATGTTATTTCTGACTGATCTGGATCCACTTCTCCAAAAAGAATATCTAAATCAACAAATCCTTTATCAAATTCTTTTTCTAAAAGATCAAGCCACCTAAACATTGTCACCGCGACAGCCATCTTGCTGACGGCCAAATTTCCATTTATGAGTCATCATAAACAAGGATCTACAGCAGAACTGCAAGCGAAAAGGAACACCTTCTGACATATGACTTTTAATTTCTTATGCCAACCACTTGTCTCATTCACATGCAGCCTCTAAAAGAAATATTCCATTTTCCATGGAAACACTATTGGAAAGTTTCATAGATACTTTTATCCTTAAAATCATTTTTAGCTACAAAATGTTTTATTTCTTACTGTTCCGAGGTATCTATTTTTACCCCTCAGAAAGGCTGATATGAAGAACTGCCGTCGAAACAAAATTTTAGAACCATTTTTTACATTAATGCGTTGAACTTTAATGCGTAGGTTATTAGTCAACTTTTTGGCAAGCAATTGGCTAAGGATCTATGTATGTATACAGAAAAGGCCTTCACATTATTTAGACATTCCCGATAAAATAGACACTAAAATGCTGAATTGCTTGAAACCTTGAAAAACTATATACTGAGATGCTTGTCAAGGATTGCAGACTTTGCTCCTAGGATAATGGACTACGTTTTAAGCGGTTGAATACTGTTTATTATTTTCAGATATTTGCTAAAAATTTTGAAGAATCAGTTTTTACCCGTAAAGCCTTCTCGCCCGACATGATTCAGATTTCAGAACATAAACATGAGAGGTAAAATTGTCAAGGAAATAACCAGTTGTAGAATGGAAAGGACCAACCACAAAAAGCTACATACATATGACTGTTTTTATATTTGATTAGCAAACCACTGCCACGTAAAAAAGCTATAGCTTTTTTCAAAAACATTTAAAAAGGGGGTGTTTTCCTAATTTCTAACGGTGTGGTCAAAAAATTTCCCGGACCCTTTGCTCTAGGACTCCTCTTTGTCCCTCCAATCCTTCAACCCTGGCTACGCCATTAGGTAATAATAATAATAATGCTAATTGAAGCTAAGTCTCCATTTCGCAGCAGTTACCCATAGGTGAGGTTAGGGGGAGCAAGTTTTGTCCGCGTCTTGATACATAAACATTAGTACATTTTCATAAGCATTTAAAATTTCCCTTTACTTCACAAAGCAAATACAATCTGAAAACTCTAGCGAGCATACGCGAAAGCTGAGAAAGCCATTTTACTTATCACATAAGATTTTCAGCGAATCTGTGGCTCGAAATGTCAAAATTTTATGGCATTTGACGAAAAATGCAGAAAAACAGCAAGTGTCATGCAATGGACGCATAGGTAGGGATGGATCTAAAATAATATATAATTTGACGAGAGGGTTTTCCAGAATAATTTGGCCTTTGAATGTAACATATGCTTGAATATTGGCAGAGTCCAGAAAAATTGTTAACCTTCCTCCAAACAAAAACATCCCAGAAGGTAAACCTTCCTCACAAAACAATATAAAGTGGACGTGGCTTGGGTGTGTCATATGAGCTTCTATTGTTTTTCGTGGACCTTCCTCCGGTCAGTGGCCGTGCGACCAAAATGTTTTCCTGACTCTGAACATTGGGTCCTGATACACAAGGAACCCTGGGACATTTTCGCGTGTCCAGTATCATTTGTCGCAAGCGTGAAAATAAAGTTTTATGACTGAAGTATTACGTTATCAAAATATTTTGAGAAAAAATTGCATGAATCTAATATGAAGGGCACGATTCGAATAATTTTCCAGGCGTCGGTGTCCGAACAGGGCCCTGCCATAATTCTGCGCAAATGGCCGGGAGGCGCTTAATGCAGACCTGATATACTCTTACCAAAGCACAATGATGTTATTGGTACTATAACTAACATTCCTGTTACTTAGGGTTTCATTTTAGAAATAGTTCTTTTGAGCGCACTTCCTTTACTGAAATAACGAAATCACAATATGTGCTCACTCCAAGGATTAATTAAGAACTATTTTTTTAAAAATGATCGGCATAAAACCTTCACTGAAATTTTCTAGCAAAGTCCAAATTGCATGTTTTAGACTGTGCTGGAATCACGAGGTGTGGTCACAGCGAGAGGAAGGACCAGGACACTGCTCGATAGGGACAGCTTCTCATTGTCCTAAAAACAATATTCGAAAGCTTGGTAGTGACAAATACAAATTAAGTATCTATTACTTGTATCGAGTGTTACACATGTTGCTATTTTCGTCACTGTCGCAGACCAAAACGATAACAAAAAGAAGGCATTGACGTACTTTAATATAGGCATAATTTACTATATGAATACGATATTTGTGATATAAAAATTATATGCAATATTCAACCTTAAATTCCGTATACCTCTTTCGATATCGTATGCGGAGCTTCGTCCATAAAACGGGTCCGGCCGACTATTCTGCGAGGTCCGTTTTGCATTTTAGGCGAGTCATAGCTGTGTATAGAGTTCGTAGTATGGCCAAGTGTGTCGTATTTTGGCAATAGGTGCGCCTTACGACGTGGAAGTGTGGATATACTTGGTGATGCTGCATTTATATGATTGTGTCTTATAGAAGGAGTCGGTAAATAGGTGGATGCGTCACCGTTCTCGCTATTATTTGATGAGCTGTATGTCGCAGACGACAATCTGGGTTGTCGTCTACGACTTGTGTCAACGATTCGCGGGCCGGTATATGAAAGTTCTGTCCGTCGCTTCGAAGTGTTCGGGGTCTCTGTAGGAGTTGTCCTCCGCAAACTAATTGGTTCATTTGGTGTGGACATATTCTCGAGATTACTGTTATAATAACGCATAATATCTACAAGATATCCGAGTTCTTTGGCTTCGTTATCCGACAAACCGTTGTCGATGCTACAAATCTCGTCCAACTCTGGCTCAGTCTGCGTTCCTTCGTCTACAGAATGCGACCGACGAATTGACTGTGCGCGCGGTAATGTGGCCTCTCTAGCACCACTACCTGAATCACTCGCGGGCACTGATTCGGCTTGCGTCGAATTTTGTGGCTGGCTACCTGGTGTCACTAGCAAGGGTAATGATATTTCCATTGCCGTGCTTTCTTTCTTTCTATTGTGCTTTTCCTCTATAATTCTCTCGACACAAGCCATAACAAGGAACGTGATGATCAGTAAGACGATGCCAGCCGATATACTGAGTACGACGCAAAGAATCACATGTTTTGGTTTTCCTATATGCAGAAACAGAAAGATTAGATTTGTATTAACAAGATGACTCTACAAACTTAGGAACAAACTAATTACTCCTGGTATGTAGAATATCAATCGAGGTCTTTAGATAAATAGAAAGCAACATTAGGAGAATCTAAGTTTACAATAATGGACAGATACAATCTCAGTTTTCATTTAGACATCTCTGCTATTAAAATACGTACAATTTACCTCTATCTTTTCCTTTCTATTTCCTTTCTAATCTACCTTTACCTCTAATTATGGAGAGGGAAGAGGACTGTTCGACGTTACATTATACATAGATGCTAAACGGTATGTAATTAGACATTTGTCTCAAACAGCTAAGTTTAAGAATTAGACAGCCTAAATTTCGCTCTTTATCAAACGTATTCTTTCTATCACGAGAACGATGAAAAACATTTTTCATGTACTGTACTCAATAAGCTAGATTTCAATACTTCAACATCGTAGCCTTATATGGTCGGATAGACAGACACAAAGATGGGCTGTTATTTATGCAGCTAATAACAAGCAGGATTTCATCGTCCTGTAAAGAAACCATCAACATACAAGTATTCACCATAAGACGCATGAAGCGACATCCCTTATACTGGGCATGCGCACACCGAAGTTTCGTTTAAAATTGCAGCAAGTTTTGCGACAATACGCAAGTTTCGCGCCAGCGCTTCATCGAGGAGACACGCGAGTTAGAACAAGAAGATTGGGAGAAAGAAAATCTTCACTGTTTCCAAATGAATGCTTCCAAGACTGTTTCTAGACTGCTTTAAAAATTTTCTTTCAATCTAATGAAAATTCTCCTTTGGTTTGGCAGTTAGTATATAATTCAAATCGGGGTTAGCTGCTTTTTCCGTAACAGACGGTAGGTTTTTTCACGCTAGTACCCCCAAAGTATTCAGTGCTGACGTGGTACCAAAAATAATACGAAAATACCACGCTCTAACTTAGTCGCAGTTACCAAAGTCGCTTTGAAAAAATCATTCCAAGGTCGCTCTCAAGGCAGTTCAACCTTATCTGTACTCATTTTTAGATTCAGGCTTGCTGTCCTTAATTTTTTCAAAAATATGGACTCGATTGCTCTTAATAATTTAGTAAGTTTTAAAAATTGATACGAGACAATATTTTAGTGCAGAAAAACATTGGCAGGGCAATGTGCAGGTAATGTTCCTTTAATAACTTTAACAAAATATATAACCTTAAATAAAATAAATATTTTTGTTATCAATGTTTTTTATTCTTATATTCTAAAAAGTTTTCATCCTCGGTTTGTTTTTAATTTTCAACCAATTGTGGGGGTTGTAAAAAATTTAGAAGCTATCTACATAACATGGAAAAACCGCTATTGTGCAAACAGAAGGAGTTTGTTTAAAAACTTACGATGCAGGTGTTATGTTAACTGTTCTTCAACATTATAAATTAAAAGACCTATCGCGCTGTGCAAAGCATTTGACGCAATTGCAATGTTTATTCCATCATATCGACAGGATTTCTTTGACAAAATTTTATCAAATACTATTGTACAAAACGATAAATATATAGTCTTTTTACAGAGTTTCGATAATCTTTTGCTTTTGCTAAATATAAATGAAACGTTCTTTTGGTTTTTTAGCGAATGTTAATTGAATTCTTTAAACTGATATTATATCTTTTGTTAATTGTTTATATATCTTGGGTCTTGTGCAAGCCAAACGAATCAGTTAAGGTAGGAACGAAGATTGTAGCAAAAACTGTGGAGCAAAATCACCCTGCTTACAACATTCTGTTAACAATCTCTCAATGTCGACAAAGAAAAATGAAAAATTTCATTGCATTTTACAAAATGTAGACGATTTATGGAGATTCTATCATTTCACAGTATTTTTGCAAAAGTGGCACCCTAGCTTCTTCTGTCGCAACAAAACAGGTTTTGCAAAGCAGTACAAAATGCTAAGCATAGCACAATGCTAAGCAATGCAAACTGGCTTTTGTAGATAGGCAAGAAATTCCCCTCTAGAACGTCATTTCTTTTAGCTCTATGACCGGTGATTTGTGAAAGGCACATAACAGCACATCTGAATAATTTCTACCATCTGATAAATCTAATCATATGGTGGATTTTCTACACATATGCACGAAAACACAGCAAACGTTTGCCGATCTTCAATATTCTAGCGACCAGTTCAGTTAATTGAAGTAGATAATTCTCAAATGTACTGATTTTTCGGACGATTTCTTTGCGTTTCAGGTTTGTCTCCACATATACCTGGCTACGGTCTTTGGATTAATTTAGAAAACACTGTCGATTTGGTTTTGTCATAGGAAAGAGGGGAATTATAGTAGCAGCTCTAGAAAATGTCTCAAAAAAGACAGAAAGAGTTTGGGTTTTTAAATAAATTAGTACGCTTCTTGTCAGCATCTTTGAGACTGCTATTCAAAAAGTTAATGTGACAAACTTTGTTCCCAAGCCTCTGATCAAAAGAGACTGATATCAGAGGTATTAAACTGAGATCAGAGGTATTAAAAGTGAACAAACTAGGTATTAAGAATGCAGTTACCTTGCATGTATTGGAGTGCAACAGTTGCAGAAAACAAAGTGTAGAACAGGCACGTGACTGATCCTATTTTATTTCCAACCGTTGTTTCATTTCTCTTGCTGAAGATCGTCCTAAGGTCTGTCGGCCTTACTGAATGAACTTCAAATGTTTTTTCTACAATATTCTTGGAAGATGATATGACTGCTCTAGATGTAGTGTTAATTTTCATTTTCCCTAGGAAAAAAGGATTACAGAAAAAAATAATTTCATCTAAAGTAACAAGTATCTCATGTATGATTAGCACATTGCAAAATTGAAATATCTGAAAACCAGTTACAAATTGACAAAAATTGTCATTGTTCTACCAGTGTGTTGCATGACTTTAAGGGGGTTTAAGGAAGTATTTCTGATACATTCTCATAATTCTAACTTTGTAATGCACATGCCACAGAACAAAAGAAGCCCTTTTTGCGATACCTTGGACTTAACCAGGCAGAATAATCTACGAAAAATTGCCAAACAGCAGCAATATTTCACATTTTTCTGAATTAAACTCAAGTTGGACAATATGCTTAATTAAAGGGAATTAATGCTGCGCTTAAAGGCAAGCTTTGCGATTATAATTCCCAAACCGGCCTAATATAGTGCTGCAGGAAAATACAAAACACAGTCAATTTCTCCTCGCTTAAAAGGAGATTAATGCTAAGCATGCTGGTTGCGCGAGAGCCTTTAAGGCTATAGGTTCTTCTTCAATTTGAATCATCAAGTTCTTGAAGTTTTTGCCTATGCATAATGATGTACAAACCAACATACTACCTCTGATAATTATCCACCCCATTCAGGCTTGTTTTTTAGCAGTAGTTATTTTCTATTGCAGACAAGGAGGGGTTTTATCTCTAACACGTAGCTTATCTACTTAAATAGCTCCTTCTTTATCAGTTAACCCATGTAAATTACTTTTTTTATTCAATGTTCTGCTAATAGTAAGGTTTCTGTAGTTATTGATGTTGTGATGTATAAGTTGTTGAGTATAGTTAAATCTCATTTAGAGTTGATTTAGAGCGAACAAATGAAATAAACATAAAAAGGTGTACCCAGAGCACATCCCATCTTATACAAAGTGCAATAGAAGCAAAAATTTTGCCTAATCTAAAAATCCAAACCATTTCTATTAAAAAAACTCTATTTTTCTAATAGAAATGCTGTGGATGATACTGAATATGATACCATCAGACAAATTTATATTTAAGATCAGGAGCGCCTAATTTTAAGAGAACGGGGAGATCAAATGAAGGGGCCACGGAATTCCTGTGCATCCTAGGTTTCTTTCTAGGTGTACTGGTTTTAAATTTGCTTATTCTCCCTTCAATTTACTTCCTTACAATTTCCCTAAGAAAACAGTAGGTTAGTCTTTTTCTCTGCGAAAGCAGACAGAAGGTGTTTTTTGCATGGAAAATGGAATATGAGACCAAAATTTCTAGGCTAATCTTAGAAACATCCAGCTTTAATACAAATTGATTCTGTTAGCTACTGCCAGGGCGATCTTTCTAAAACATCTTAGTTAGGATCAGTTGACATCGAGATAAACGATTCTGGCCTGCAGTGAGGTACTAACAATTGAAAGTAAATTTTCGGCTTTATCTCATAGCCGAAAGCAAGGTAAATAAAGAATAGGAAAAAGCATTTAGCCTAATAGATTAAATTGAAGCCTGTTAATAAAATAGAATTAGGACCAGCAATTAAAACCCAGCACATCATCTGGGACATAAGAGTAACGAGTAACACGGTCACCAAAAGTAAAACTAAAACTTACTGCATTCGTAAACGACAGTTATCACAAATCTCGTGTTGCAAGCCAAAGGTGACAGCCTTTCTGAGTCTGTATTGAGGCGGCACTTTTGTCTACCACTGCATTTTGATTTCAGCAAGTTTGAGTACATCAAAATGTCACATGGAACAGCGTATGCCCCTTCATTCTTACACAAGCTCGAGTTCTCGGCAGGGATGCTCAATGAAGTTAGGTGTATAACCAGGACATTTGTTAACGGGCACTCTAGCTTAAAACCTCCACCAAAGCAAGCCAGTTTCACTTTCATGTCTGTGGAAAGAATATTAGAAGAGTTAATTGTTCGCATGAAGAAGCAACATAAAATTTAAGAGGCTTCTTATAAAAGAAAATGAGAATGAAATGTATAGAAATAAAGACAGTTTAATATACCTATTTGTGACATCTATATAAAAGACTGCCCGTGAGTGTTAATAAAGTAATACATTGAAAGGATATTGAATGTGGTAGTTTTTGTCAAAAATAGACACAATTCTACCTCTGTTAACGGATAGTTACCAATAAAGGGCAACTCAAAACAACAGACAAACACATTTGTGCCTGAATTTTTTCAAACAGTAGGCTGTGGACAAAAGATGTCTCTCTATATGAGAGAGTAACTCTAGTACGCTGAATGGACATTTTACTATACTCGAATAGTTATTCTAAAGTCAGCGTGTGACCTAAGATCTATTTCATGAACAAAGAATTCTCAGTATGTCGAGAACAAATTGAGGCTGTGCTATAAAATTGTGAAAAATGAAGCTTACAACTGTTACAAAAGTAGAGACTGACAATACAGTTACTCCACTGGAGCAATCAATGCATCAATAATTTACATTTGACATCATCTCAAATGAAACTGCTAAGGAATTTGATATTCAAAAGCTAGCTAATGACTTCTGCTATCGAATCTTCAGGAGCTAAACCCCGAATAATGTATGACCCAGGCTTTGTAAGTGTGCAGTAATTCTTGCGATGTAATGTGGATTTCAGAGCGGCAGAGCAAAAGCCTCTCCCATGTGCACATCTATTAGCTGAAGATTAGATTTATCCGCAGAATAACAAGTAAATTAACGTTCATTGCTTGCTAGATTTCAACGGGTTTTGCCTTTGGGAACTTTAAAGGTTTTTAAAGGGGAATTGCTCGCGAAAGTTGCTAACGTGACCACGAGAAAAAATCTGTAATTAGGCTAAGGTATGCTTTGTGTTGAAATTGAAATTTATGTAGGCGTTTTCGACCTAGCTTCAATAGCATTCCACATAAACATTCTTTTTTATTCTTTTCAAAGCCTTTAAAAAACTTCAAGAGAATTGTAATTAACTGTCAATGGCTACAGGGTTGTCATCTCAATAGTGTGGTTTTCTACATTCTGTCTCTTGTAAATTGTTATGAGCATAAATAAGAAAACTTGTACTGATTTTCTGCTCCTTTGGACGGTACATCTATGATCTTATCCATGCTGAAGTTCTCAAGGATACAATTATAATTATTACCAAATACACACACTGTATCCTGCAAAAAATTTTGTTGCACATGAAGGCCTATGCAATGCAACTATATAACCACCGCATTAGTACTGTAATACCTATACCTACAATCATTACCTCTACTGCAATTTTTGAAACAACTTATACTGCTCATTCATTAATGGCTTTCGGCTTTTGTGCGACGAGTCAAAATCAACAGAATATTGACGATAACAACAATCAAAATTAGATCAAAACAAGGGAGTCTCGACTCTCGATAACTGAGGCTTAGGAAGAAGCCTCAATGCACACAACACAAACCCACATAACGTACGTAAGTCTTTCAATGTTCTTGAACAGTATGCGAAGCTTTGATTAGCTCTCACTGAAGGCCATTCGTTTTAACGGAAATGGAGATTTTTGCATTAGCTGATAATCTGTTTTAAAATATCCTATCACTCTTATCTAGTCTATAGCTAAATCATAATCATGCATCTATTATGAGCATGTGTTTCCTCTCTTTCCTAAAAAGTCTTAAAAGCATATGCTTTACAGCAGGCTTGCGATTATACTAAATCGCCTTTCCTATTGATTTAATTTACTCTTATAAATGCTTTTCCGTAGTGCTACTCGCCGTGACTTCCATCTAGGAAACTCAGACGCTATGTGGTTTGAGATGACGTAATACATAAACGGCACGTCAACCACTAGCGTAGCAGATACATGAGCAGGGTACTAAAGAGTGTCGAATTCCTGAAAATTTGCGAGGACAAAAAACTATTACGAGATCCTGAGACTAAGAGCGTTGAACGACTGTGACAGTTTAGAGTTCAGAGCCTTTTTTAACATAATAATTGGGGGCAATCGCCCCACCAGCCACAGCGACTTTTCATTTTTTAAACAATAGGATATTATCCTTTTCTTTAGAATTATGTTAGAGTTATGTAGTACTTACTTGTAGAGCAGAGTAACTTATGCTAAACTAATTATTTGATTATATATAAATATAAAAAATTACGAAGCACCGAAGATTTTAAACATTTGGGGGCTAGAATAGAGCAATTAGGATACTATATTGTAAAATAGAACCGACCAACTTTGTGCACTAGTATTCCACTCACTTTCCTAAACCTCCCATCAATGGCGGGCTTGAGGTTTAACCAAAAACATTGAATGTACCATTGGCTACTTTATTCGATTCCTGGACTTGGTAGCTTTGGGGAAACTTTATTTGGAGAATATTAGTAGGAATAGTTGGGAGAAAAATTCTAGGGTTCAAATGAAATTTAAAAGATACAATCAGGCATTGAAGATGTTACAGCCACGATACAGATTTTTCTTATCACGAGTCAAGTAACCTTTCGAATTAGCGTCCATGGCCACAATGTTAATTAAACATCAATAACAGCCAGAAACAGATAGCTACGTCTTAAGAGAAAGGTTAAGTGATGACCAATCTCATTTTCTGCATCTGATTACAGCCGACGCATGCAAGAAGTGTAATTCAACGAAACCCACATCAGCAATCCTGTGTTCCACACAAACAGTTTCCTAGTCTAAATACATTTATCGATAGTGATTCTTATCTTGACCATAAAACATGATCATTTGTTCTAATACTATTTAATTATGAAGAAACGTCAAGAACATTCCTGACAATGGATCTTAAACATCTCCATATTTTTTGCATGATACTCCCAAGAATAAGGCCAATGGCAAAACGAGGTCACGTAAGACCCCTTCCACCAAAAGAGTTCTTAGGGTGCTCGGATTTTCCAAAATTGACTGTTAATGTTAATGGCTATAGGGTTCTGAGTCCTTGTAGAAAAAATTTGAACATTATAATTCTTTGTACTTTTCGTTGAATATTCTTTATACTCTCAAGGAAAAAGTTAGTATCTTTTTTACTCGTGTTCTTATCAGTAATAGCCTTCACGTTAGATTAGTGGTACAGAGAGGCCATGGACAACCTTATAGGTGCCATGTCCAGAAGCACTGCAATTCCTTTCTTCAAAAAAGCCAGAAGGCCAATTTTCTCTACGACGAAATGTTGATGATGATGAACATTTAATAGGGTGGTCAAGTAAGGTCTTGACTTTCATAGATCCTGTTTACGGGCCTGGACGGGATTTGTGAGGTTCTCAATGCAGCTTTTCCAATTGTCTCATGCAATTTACCATAACGCACTTCGAGTAAAGTCCTGGCCTTACAAGGCAAACCATCTTTGAATCCTAGATATTTTAACACGTATGCATTTTTAGAGTTAATCAAAGGTGATCATACACAGAATGTAACTTAAATCCTGAAAAGAACGCGAGCCAAGTCTATTTCGGTTTCGTTTCATCTTGTTTGAGATATGTTATTATATCATATATCAATTTGAATTGGTGACCAAAATAACTGGGCGTGATCTCCAGGCTCTTTATCGCATGTACATTTTCATTGATCCGAAAAAGCCTGTTCAAATGATCTACACGGGCAGACAGCAAAGCGGATTTAATTCCAATAATAAGTTGAACTGGCCTACACTTGGAAAGCTAAATTGGGCTTATCCTCAATGAGATAAATGACAGCGAACAATAGCGAGGAAAACCATACATGTGCGAGGCCTGATGCCATTGCAAACCAAAGCTAAATCCAATTGAATAAGAAATAATCTCATGCACTGGATATCATCAAAAGGAGGCTAGCCATGCCGCGACAGCCAATCGGATAGGAATCTCCGTCAAAATCAAACGTCTTCTTGTGAAATGAACTGAGGGGACGGGAGAGGCAAAGCCGGGAAGATTGCGTGACAAGATTAGAAAAGATTTAAGCAGCGTAAGTCGGCATGGCATCTACAAGTTTAGCAGAATTACATTGTCAGGCTGGAGGTGAAACAGCTGAGACACAAAACAATATCATGTGCTTCATATTCAACAGAGGTATATTCGAGGTTGTTTCTGTTCCATTTGTGAAAAGTATCATCTGTGCTGCCTTACACATTCACAAGATTCCGAAAATTCTACGGTTTTTCTTCCACCTTGAAAAAATGACCCAGCCTCGAATGCAACCAGACATAACCGTTTTAAGACAGTAAAACTTGGTGAACACACGCTTTTCCGTGGTAACATATGCAGCTGATATATTTGTGACGTGAGCAATACTAGCCATTTGGTAGATGGGGGTGAAGTATCATCCTCTTCTATTTAGTTGTTAGAAAGGTTAGAAAAGTACTGACAAGTAAAAGAAAAAGAACAGAATAACAGAAAAATATGTTACACCAATCTCGTTATAGCTCTGGATACCCAATATTGACCTCTTTTGGGTAATTCACTGATAATCATCATTTAAATCAGATAATAATCCAACTTTTCAAAACAAGAGAATAATTTTCCAAAGATAAATCCTATAAAATTACTTCCATTAAGAATACTAAATATCTAGATCTGACAAAATTTAAAGCAATAAATAAAAGAAAAGCCGTCCGTTTAAAGAAGTCTGACAACCTTATCATTGACATAAACTGATAAGAATTTCCTGGATACATCTGATCAAGATATGGATGTCAAAGCCTTCAAGAACAAAATTAAAAGTTCATCCATAAGTTAGTGACGTTGCCATCGGTTTGGTGCCGGGGGCTCAAATATAAAGAACTATAATCATTAGAGAAAAAACAAGGAATATAAAAAGTGTCTTAAAAGCATCCTTAGACAACTACAGTCACCCTCCTATCGCCCCCTCCTCTCGCCCCCTCCTCTCGCCCCCTCCTATCGCCCCCTCCTATTGTTAAAAGTCTTCATGCGCTTTCTTTCTTTGTGCTAGCAACATTAGTATGAATCACACATGAGTGATTGATAGATATCTAATTTAACCGCAGTGGAAAGATAGAATTATTGGAGGGGGGACCATTCTTTGACAAAAATAGGAACAGAAGGATATGAAAAAAAAGATTTTTCAACTGTCGAAAAGAGGCATAGATTAGAGAAAATTTAGTAATACGCTAACAATCGCAGCCCCTCCCCTGATCTTCCGGCTACACAAACAAGAGGAAAAAAGAAGCACTAGATAGAAGATTAGTTATTCAAGAGGTAGAGCAAAATGATCAAGAAATTTGGCTATGTCAGAAAAGCGCAAAGACTGTTTACACTAGATTTAAGAAAACTGCGATTTTCAGCTAAGATAGCATCTTTAAGCCAAGGTGTCTCATAAAACTGATTTTGCTTCAGCAGTAGCAATTTCTGAGTCCAAGTCCTTGAAAGAGACCTTAATCAATGATAGAATCTTCTGAACAAAAAAAAGGTATGTGAAATCTAAATTTTGATGAATCTTAATTGTGAGGAAATCTTGGGCAGGTGATTTTGGATTAAAAAATTTTCCAGATGTTTTCATTTGCTCATCAGGTTCATTAAGGTTTGAGTTGCGGCCCCCTTCGGTCAAAAAGCCTCTTTTCAGGTTGCACCCCTAGCCGACGATCATTAGTTGGCCTCTAACATATGCTAACGTCATTTATTTTTGTTTAACACTCTCATACTGTCTAGAACCCATGATCAATGGTGAAACCATATATATCTTTGCCTTATTTTTACCATTACAAAAAACTCCCTGGTCTGACTCTGTAACAACTCTGAGAAAAGTTTTCATAACTTTTGTCAAAGCGATATAAATATAAGCACAGGTTTTCCATCCAAACCACAGACTATTATTTTACAATTATAACTATGTGTTATGGAGCATACTCAGATTTCTGTTTCAAACATAAATGGAATAGATTTTCAGTCAATCTGTCTGATACAAGATGGATAGTTCGGGTCATTTACATTGCTGCTTACGAAACACGTGACATCTTCGACCTTCAGATGTTGTATACTAGCAACAATGCAAATGTTTCGATCCGAAAGAATAGTGAAAGGTCTAACATTTGTTGGGGGAAAAGGGCAAGCGAGGATAAATAGAGAGCAATAGATGCCCAAACCAAAAAGATCATTAAGCAAAAATGTAAGGAGAGAGAGCCAGAGGGTACAAGAAGCTTGCATTCAGGGGTAGGCATTGGCGGATCTACAGGGGGGGCCGGGGGGGCCATGGCCCCCCCCCAAACGATTCGACAACGAGAAACTTTGAATGAAAAGACAGTAAATACATTAACTAAACATGTAAATTGATAAGGTAAAAGTTTTTGCATAACAAGAAACTAGTTGTTTATATAACTAACAAACCAAAATTACTTATTACATTACATGAGAACACTAACTGCGAGCATAGAAACATGAGAGCTTTGATTGAGTAATTTTGTGGAAATCAGTGATCCCAACTGATGTCAATATATTCAGAAAAGAATTTGAAAAGGAAGTAGCTATATCGTAGCAAAAACGTTATCGGAGATTTTGCCTTTGAAACGAAAAGCTACATGCGAGCTCATTTTGCGCGAGAAGTGGTGTGTTTCAATGTTGAGTATTGCGATATAATAGCAACGTCATTTTGTCCATCTTTTAACTACTTACAGCTTTAATGGGATTCGTCTTGATTTTAATGCTGCGAATGAGTCAATGAGTTTATCGCTCGTTGGTGTTCTGTCACGGTGAACTTGCAGAAGAAGTAGGGATTCTAATCTCTCCTCAGACATTGTTGACCGAATTGCTGTCAGGGTACTATTCAGTTTAGAAAATAGTCGTTCGGGTTCTGCTGTTGTCACCGGTAGCACAGTGAGAATGTTGAGTAATGTATGCAAATTAGGAAATACATCACCTTGGCAGTCGCCTAAAGCGCCGATAGCGGTATTTGCTACTGTACTTGTTCCACGTGACAGCCATTGCTGCTTCCAAATTTCATACTCTCCTTCAACAATGGACAAGGGGTCTAAAAAGACTCCGTATTTTAGTGCTGCAGGCAAAATATCTTGCCAAGTTGATTCTTTGACGAAACAAGGCAGAATTCTTGTAAGCGTCGCAATCTTCTGCTGATGGGGACCAAATCTTGCTTTCATATCTCCAGCCACTTCATCAAGAAGAGGTAAAAACACATTGATACGATAATAATCAATGGCTTTTTGATTGGCTTCACCTGCATTTGATCTGAACCTGGATTGACTGACTGCTCGAGGAATTGCGTGCATCTCTTCTCTGGTCACTCCAATATTTTCGCCAAGAAGCATTGCCTCTTCAAACATCGAAGCAAACTCATTTTCTTCACCTTTACGCCACGTGTAAAGCTTTGACTGTGTCGCAGAAATCGTCGACATTGCTTTCACAAGATCGCTACCAATTTGTTGCAAAGAACGGGACACTGGGCGAAGTACAGCAGACACTTTCTCGGCCAATACTAGCGCTACAAGGAACTGAGGGTCTTGCAAACTTTTTAACAATCTCCTGGCATCTTTTCTTGTATCTAATGAGTCCCAAGCGAGCATTTCCTCCAAGCACACAACGATGTAAGGCAAAAGCTGTCGTGCAACCAAAACTGATTCATGTCTTTCGACAAATCTTGTTTCACAGAGGGTCACCAACTGCCGTCGCTGAAGCTCTTCAATTGATTCTCGTGCTATGACTGCTTGCAAATAGCTGTTTCTTTTCGCATGCTTGAAGAAATTGTTGATATCTTTGATGTCATCCATGCAATGTCTGATTGCTGGTATCTTTGCGGCTCGAGAACAACTTAGATTTAGCGCGTGCATGCAGCAGTGGAAGTAGTCAGCGAGTGGCGCAGCAGATTTGATAAAGGAGCAAACACCAACTCGCTCACTGGACATCGATGCAGCACCATCATATCCTTGACCAACGAGGTACTGCAAATCCAACCCAAGCTCACTTATATGGCGGAGTAGAGTCTCCCCTATTGCCTTGCCACATAGCTTAATTTCATTGTGCTCTGTTTCATCTGATTGGTCACTGCTTTTTATGTCTGCAATCAGGTCTAAAATTGCGACCGGTTCTTCTTTGATAATTTTTGGCACATTTTTTGTGTCAACGTAACGAATTGCAATGACCAACTGTTCTCGTTTCGCACAATCTTGGGTTTCGTCGGCCATTATTGTCCAGAATTTTGCATTTTTTACATCTCTTACTATGTCCTCTTTGACAATATTTCCTGCACAGGCAATTAGCTCGTTTTGTATCGTTTTGCTTACCAAAGAAGCATTGCGTTTGCAAGATTTCAAGTGATCTTTCAAGTTTGTATCTCCTCCCCGTACTCTCAATCGCAGCAATGCCCTGAAGTTTCCATCATTGTGCTTGGGTTCCATCCCAGTTGAATCTACTGGTCCATCATCACGATGGCCTCTAAGCGCAATATTTTGCCTGGCGCATGTTAGAAGGGTGTCGATGATGGGAACCAGCGCAGTCCTGTTTCTTTCAATCTCTTTCTGCCTTTCAATGTTCATTATTGATCGAACGTCCTTCTCACTCCCAGGTGTTGCACGGCTCAAGAACTCCGTGTACTTTATGGCACATGTCTTATGAAAAGATGTTTCTTGGTGACTTGTGAGGGCTCCATTTTTCCCTGTCAAGTCTGAAAAGTTTACAAGAGGCTTGTTAACAAGTTTGCCCATTGACTGGCCTGCTCCACCTCCGTATTGTGCACCTCTTCCACCTCCACTCTCGCACGTCTTGAATAAAACGCAATAAACACACCAAGCACCGAAACATTTTGGCTCTCTGCTGACAGCTAGCCAGGGGAAGGTTTTCAAGTGATTTTCACCCAGAAAACGCTTCGTTGTCGAGGACATACCAACCATGAGCTGATTCTTTGGTTTTTTCTTTTCAGAAAATGGATATTCATCCCTTCTCTGCGGCACCCACCTCTTCGATAAATATGCTTCCCTTTCGTTATCTGTCAGCTGTTCTCCTCGTTTTGTTTTCATTATAGCTCTACCAATGTCATATCTATCAGATATTGCAACATTTACTTGTGTCGCCATACAACAGAGGTCTGGGTGTGTTTCCTCTTCAGGACAATCCTGGACTACCGCAACTTGGCTTTGTGTGTCGAATTCTTCACCAGTAGATTTTGATTCAAATTCTTGGCAAGTGGTAGTTTCACATGTTTTAGAGATTTCAGGGTTATCTCCAACTGAACTGGTGCGGCTACTTTTTGAGAAGAATGATTCAAGAGTTCTTGATTTCTTTGGCGGACCAGACATTTTAATCAAACCTCCAGTCGGCTTTATTCTCTCGCTTTCAGTGAGGCAATAAGTTGCAAGTGGATGTGTAACACAAGAATTATGATAAGCCTAAAACAATAGTTCAATGCAAAATTAGATGTGACCGGATCTCGCGGCTCATATGGACTATGGTTTAACACAAATCATGACTGCGATCATGAATGAATGACGTCTGCAAACGTTAATGGTTGAGAAAGTTATGGCTAAAATGGGTTACAGTTCAAACATTGTTCATCGTGTTATTGCGATTGTGATACCCAAAAAGCGTCACTATTTCCAACAAAAGCAAAACAGTACCTATAACTACTCAGCTTTGCCTGTTATGCTGCGATGAATTTTTGGTGACTACCCATTTTGAAAATTTACCATTCAAATTATACGCACCAAATACGTGGGGACTTTTGCTCATTTTCTAAATCTTTTTTTCATCTTAAGGGTACGTGTCTTATGCCGGCTTCTTGAACACAGGAATTATAATGTCATTCACGAACTCTGATGCGTCATAGTTCCCCTCCCAAGTCAAGCGCGAAAGCTGCTGACCAAATATTCAATATGAATATTTGTAAAGGCTGAAATACACGATCAGTTTTTTATGTCAGTTTTCCCCAAAGTTATTTCTATATCCGTTTTTCATCAGTTTAACTAAAGAAGCGCGTGTTTACACGATTAGCCAAAGTTCATCAATTTTTCATCATGTATTTTAGCCTTTACTTCGCTTGGAAGTTTCTCGCAGCAATGAAGTTTCTTAATTTTCAGTGTTCTGAGAGTGTACCTTCTTATGAAATTTTTTGATAGAAAGGGGCGTTTCCCGCGTTCGGTGAGACTTTGAAGGGCGTGTCTGTGAAATTTTCGCAGGCCTCCTCTTCTTTCATAAATGGCCCTCCCCAAACGCAGACGCTGGATCCGCCCCTGGGGGTAGGCGATATGGGACCTTGGGTAAAAGGGGTGCAACATCAGGTGAAACGTGAGCATAGAGACAGACTTTGAAACGACAAAACAAAATAAATTAGAAGCAGCAAAGCAAGCGAAGATCGAAAATGAAAGCAAAAAAGAGAGTGAGAAAGGTATTGATAGGATAATAAGACCGACGAAATAGATAGGAAAATGTCGAAATAGCCTAATAGTTTAACAGACAAACATCTAAATACCAGGAAAATTCTGCTTCTAATTTACAAATAAATTATTTAGCTCATCATTTAAAAACAAGTTGGGAAGTTGGTCGTTGACGAAGTGAAAATATTAGTCCTACTGATTATTATTTGCAGTTTCATGAAGGAAGGATTAAGATGTGGCAAGATTTTAATGACAGATAATATATAATCTTTATAAGATTGGATAGGATCTTTAATAGTCCAGGAAAAGTCAGTATTTTTCAAATATTTCTTTGCATGATTGCATAGATTGTTAATTAGGTAATAAGGGTATCTTCATATACTATATTATATTTTGATTATGTGAGATTAAAAATGTAATTACTGTGGATAGCTGAATTCAGTTGACCACGAATAACAACAACAGAGTTATACGTATATATGCTTTTTAAAATCGCATTCTTGCCAGCCAAAAGTTCCATTCAATAAAATATGCAAGGAATGACGAATATGTTCATTTATTTCATTGCTTGTTCTGCTTTGCAATGAAAAAAGGAAGATAAGTTTTCACGGGAATTGTTACTCTTGAAATTTTTCCCAACAAAGGCAACCTGCAAGTCCTCCAATAAGCCCCGGAGGCTTACCTCGCAATGTATTCAAAGTTTTGGGCTCATTTAGCAGCAGCCAAAAGTATTACCAGGGCAGAAGTTCTTGATCTTGATGGAAGAAATCCTTAAAAAAGCTGATATAAAGGGGTTAATGGCATCAAATCTCGTCGAAAAGCTAATAGAACAGATTGATTCATTGATTCATGGAGGCTAGAAGCTTATTCGAGGCAACGAATCAAACTAAAGCTACCTTATTTAGAAATACTTCACTTAAGACTTTCATCCGTTTGTGTTTGCAAGTAATGGTTTTGTATGAAATTGAAACGTAAAATTTTACAAAACAAAAAGGGAGAGTTTACATGTGTGGCCTTGAGTATCAGTAAGAAAAAACCTAGGAATTTACATCGAAACGAGATTGTCCTACAACAGAAGTACAGTAGGAAAACAAAAAGCTCTTTGTCGGAAAACGCATACAGTAAATCTTTCCGGGAAAAAACTCAGTAATGGCCTAAGAAGGCTTCGTAGAGAGTAATCTAATATTCATGGCCGAACCGGGTTGAAAGGCCGGTAAACAAGGTAAAATGGACATCGACTGTCCAAATTAAACCACTAAACATAATTTGATTGTCCTAGAAATTTCTCTTAAGTTATTACTACGAGAAAAGAGGATTCTCGAAGGCTTGCAATGTCGTGTCTTAATTGGCCACAAGGAGTGTGGCTATCGAGCACATGTTTGAATCCATCGTTGCGACCAACATTGTCACTAAGAAAGATAACAGCATATTAGGTGCACTATCGATAGGTTTTGGGCCAATTGAATACACTCTTTTTGTATAAGAACAACTTATAAGAACACAGGCCTCAAAATTGGTCAAAATTTTAAAAAATATAAGAACAAACTGAGGCTGAGCTACTGTAAATTTCTCTGGGGGAATAGGCCTCTTAAGAGGAAACACGGTGATAAAAAAACAATCTATTCATAACTTTCAATTCAATTCAATCTATTCATAACAATCAATCTAAGTTTTCATAACTTTAGTTAAAAGTTAGCCAACGTTTCTTTTTAAACAAATGCAGGTCATTTTACGAAGATGCCCTACCATCGCTCGGTTATATGGGGAGAACAGAAATGTGTTGACGATTTTTTTTGACAATCCATTGTAGACAACTGGTAGATTTTTTAAAATCCAAAAGATTTGCTGTAAGATTTACGAATAATTAGGGCTTTTTGTCAATTTAGAGCAAAAAGATGGATGATTTCTTATTCACAGATAAGATGTAGACTGCGATATTCTCTGTCGACAGGTGTTTCATGAATAGATATATGCTTTAAAAGAGCATTAATGGCATAAAGAAGCAGAATTGATTATTTTAGAAGCAAGCAATGAGAGTTTATAGAGTTCCAGAAAGTTGATTCAACGACAAAAACCTGCCAATTAATTTTAATTGAGAAAAAGACAAGAGACAGAATTTTTTCTATTAAAGGATTGTCATCTTTGCAAGGGAAATACCCCAGGGGGAGCACTCAGCACATAGACATACGGGGGGAGTCAGTCCAAGAATCTTACAGGCCACCCAAGAATATCAGCTCATTTTCAAAAGACCCAAAAATATCAGTTCTACTTATATCTTATACCCAAAAATCTCACAAATTGTAATTTCAGAAGAGATAGTATCACATGACTGTAGCATTGAAACTCCCAAAGAGTATCGTCACATGACTTGCAATGGATAAAAAAATCTCAGCCGATGAACAACACATTTTATTCAGATATAGAAATCTCACAAAAACCCAAAAATATCAGTGTTTCTAAATTTGATACCTAGAAATATCAGAATTATATCTATTGCTTTTGCAGGACCCAAAAATATCATTTCTGATAAATATTTAACCCAAAAATATCACTTTGGGTAAGCAATTGACCCAAAAATATCGGACTGACCCCCCGTATGTCTATGTGCTGAGTGCCCCCCCCCCCCTGGGAGAAATACTACTAGTTTAGAACTTTTTTAGGTCAAGTAGGCCCCATACCTCCTTATTGAAAATACGCCCTTTGCTAGTATACTTTCCAATGCTAAATAGGACCACTCTTTAACAATAACCTTCTTTTCGAATAAACCAATTTACGGATGAACCCATGTAGTGAACTATTACATATATAATGTCATTTCACCATCGATAATACAATAAATTTCAAAGTCAGTACAGTTCCCTAGACACATTTTTTTAATTCAAAATGCTGAATCATACGACAGCAAACATAAATATTGAGGGTTCACCTGACTGGCTGTTGACGTAGGTGATTTTAAAAGTTTAGAAAAGCTGTGGTCTCCCAGGCTCTAGAACCAAAGCCTTCAGCTCCAAACCCAACGACACGTACTGACCAAGATTGCACCTTGAGAAATGTCTATTCTAGCCACTGGCCCAGTTGCAAAAAACTGGCAGAATTACATATGAGCATTTTAAAACAGATTTTTTGATAAATTTTTGCAAAAAACGGGAAACTCGTGTAGTAGATGCTTAGGTAAAAAAAGAAGACAGTTGCAAGAGACTGTACTTTGCCTTTATTGGCAGATTCTTTTGTTTTTATGCGAACAACCTGGTAATGAGGCTGCTCGTTGACCTTAAACCAATGAAAACATCGAGTTTCTTGGAGCGATTGCTAGTTGCTTCAAGCTTAAAAGGATCAGGATTTTTGTTTAAGATATTAACAAAGTAAACGTCGGATGTATAGGCTGCACTCTTAAAATATCCTTTGTCAGTGAATTGGCGTATTAACAGATTATAGAAGACAACAGACGTATGAGAAAGAGATTATTTGGAGCCTTAAAACAAACGATGCAAACACAGAATGATCAGGTCGATTTGTATGAGAAAGTAGCACCGAAGGCAGTTATTGTATCATGCAGCCGACTTGGAGCCAAAAGACAACATACACCAAAAGGGATTCACAAAATACACATCAACATGTCCCCTCCCTTTTTCACCTTTCTTCAAGGAAACAGCGGAGTCAAGTTACTACACCGCGAGAGACATTCCTTTAAAATTTTTGACCAAATAACTTCTGTAAACTCATTATACATGAACGTTTGTAGGCAGTAAATCAGTATTCTTCTCTTTAACATGATCTACACATTTGTGCCAATGGCGATATGTCAACTCAGCTAGGTATAAATGCACCCTAACAAGGTCACTAAAGCACAGCACCTATGGCAGGCAGGCAAGTGGCAGCGGTTATGGCTGCGGTAGCAAGCTCATTATCGAGCGGTATCACAGGCAATCGCCAAAGCATGTAGATAACATGATGGGTTTACATGTTCCTAACCTCTGGCTTGCTACATCAAACGCCTAACTAAAGGACGGTTTTCACCTTGATTTGCTCTGGCCGCGTGACTGAGCGAATGGACATTTGAGCATGCGTAAATTGAACTTCTTCGTTCGCTGCGAATGCGCGACCATTCGCTAGGTAGTTCAACTCAGTTGATTTGCTGATTTGTTGATTCGATTTCGCGCGACCAGAGCGAACCAAGTGGAAACCGACCTTGAAAGTATGATAAAAAGAACGGCACGAGTTAGGAAACAGGCCAGAAACATAGCAAAGCGAAGATTTCCATTCTAAGTCGATTTAGGGGGCAAAGGATAACGAAGATTCAATAGGCTAATATGAATCTCACATTTCACCGAGCTAATTCCAGCGATTCCGAGGAAAACGCATACCAAGGTTGGGGTATGAGGTATGATGACATCGATGTATTATGGCACCATTTCTTGCCTTTCTTGGGCTGCATTTGCATTGCCTCTTTCTTTAGTAAATTAAGTTAACGATGAGAGGTAAAAGAGCAAACGATAGATTGAAAAATGGCCAGGTCACGAATATATTTAAGGGACAGGGGTCAAGAAGGGTTGACCAAAGGCGTCCTTGTGGTAAACCGGGCGAGGTCTCCGGCAGTTCCAGTACAATGATGAGCAAAAATTGCTGAGATCTTTTCAAAAGACATGTGTAGTAGTTTCTCTTCAGCTGTTTAAATCATAGCCCCTTCCTCCCCTCACTAAATGTTCACTCTCATGCTAATCCAGTTCTAGATGATGTTACTATCAAACTAATTTTGATTTGGCAGAATACCGAAACATGTTTACTTCAGGATAGTAATTACCATTGAGCGTTTTTAGAAATTTCATTTTGAATTGAAAATTTTGTCCAAGATAATAGCTATTCAATCCTTTAAGATCGACAACCTCTTGTCCTTTAAGCCATGTCGGAATCTCCTCACAGGTCACTCTACGAAATCGGCTATATTCGATATTGTAATTATAGACTCTGTTATGGGCCCGTTTGCCTCGCCTAGGCAATCAGCATCCAAGTACTGTTTGCAAATGGTTCATTTAAGAGCTAATATTGACATCAATTTTTAACCTTTGGACGCCTTGATTCTCAATAGGTGACTCCCATGGACTCATTACCAAGGGAAACGATAACGTTGGGCACATAAAGAGAAACAGGAGCAAACACGGGTGACAGGCTAAATCCAAAGACGCTTGTCGATGTAAAATACCGATCAACCCCATGAAGTATTTATCCAGGCAAAGGAAAGTTATGGTCGACAAAACACGATAGCTAGCGCAGACTGAGATAGATCAAAATGAAAACTTTGGTAAAACACTATCGACCAAGCAATATCACAAAAATCCATATTGCAGCTATTCTCTCACACCCTTGGTCTTGTAAAATTCCAAAATATTTTTATTTGGGACAGGGGTTGAGCAAATGCTACCAATAAGTTCTTGGAAAGTTAGATACGAACCCGATAACAACTCAAAAAGGGAAAATGGCTTTTCCGCATTATTAGTCATCATATAGTTTCAAATTTGTTAAAATTCATTATATCGAGCCACCTTGCTTGTTGAACCCGTAGAGTGATAGGAAATCGCAGCAATGTAGTTTCCTTGCATATCTTGTTTTTGCGAAGATTAATAAGAACGCAAAAGATTCCTGACCAAAGCCTTTTGTGCTTATTTCTTGTGGAATTTCACTGGATCCGAGATGAATTCAGGTGAATTTTGTCTTTGTTGGATTTTCAAAAGATTGCCTTTTCAAATGTGAAGATAGTGAGGAATGGAGAGGAAGGAACGTACAACTGGTACGAGCACGGGCCACGGAAGCGGGAAGGGGTGCTTAGGGGGGCTTAATCCTTCCTTTGATAACTTTCAAAACTGCTTTAAATCATCAACAGGTATAAAAATGATATTGTATTGAATTTTCTATGCCAGCCCCTCCCAAAACGTTTTAGACCCCCTATTTGTAAAAGGCACTGCGATCCCTGGGTAAGACAGCCCTGCCTTCATATCACAAACTGGCTTGCTAAAATAACTAAAAAAATTCACAATATATGAACTAAAAGTTTTTCAACAACAACGATTTTAATTTCATCGAGATACAAAACTTCCAAAAATAACTTGAATTTAGCCCTGAGATGCAATTTTGACGAATTTGCATTCATCGAATTTGAATCTGCATTTTTCCGACACATCACCCGGCAAGCATTCTCAAAACCTTTCGCCTGTGCGGGTTCTTTCTCCCCCCAATCAGATTTACCTAGGTCTCCATCTTCAAGCTTTCACTTACTCCCTAATCGCTCTATTTTTGTGTCAATTTTTTTCAACGCTCTTTGAGTTAAACCTCTGAGCACATTTTTGTGTCTCTAATGATACTTGATCACGATGTTGGTAGCCGACGCCGTAGACCCTCCCTTCCAACGACGTAGGCTAGATGTTGGGGGAAGTGTAGGAATTGATCACAGTACAGATCGTGTACTATCCGTATTTATGCCGTATGGCTACGGATATGGGATTTTTGAGTCCTTGAATGGATCACTTGTTTGTACATAGAATTTAAAGATTATCAGATAGAATTGCATTTGTTCTGTTTTGTTTTGCATATTTGCAGAAACAGAGCAAGCATTGGCAAGATTATCAGTATTCAAACAGAAAAAAATGGCGAGACCAAAACTTTTTCATCTTTCAGCACTAATAGTTATTGAATTCATAAATAACAAGCTGCAATGTTGTCATACAGGTATATACAGTGCCTAGTTGTGGCAGCAATCATATTAGAAAAAACATTCATCATTATAGAAAATCGCCAGTGTGTAGATGGTCCACCACTTTGACGTAAGGAGCAAGCCTTATTGAAACATAATATGGTGTTCTAGAACCGGATGAAATTGCAATGTTCATAGATCTTTGAGCCACAAACAGTTATGTTTTGCGAAATCAAGAACAGACAACCAGCCACAGTCGCAAATCCAAGTTTGTGTCCAAAATCCAAAACGTACAATAACCTAAACACCCATTCCTAACTATGCTTAGTTTTCCTCGTTTATGGGGATATTGGCAAAATCTTGGCTGCCAAAAATGTCGCCTATAAAAAAGTATATGCAAGGAAGTGAAAGATGTTCAGAACTCTGAGCCAATCAGAGCCATGGAAATCGTAAAAACACCGTACACTTCTAAAAACCGGACAGCTCAAAAACCTGGACACCAGTCATATCAATCGAATAAATAGCCAGACACAGGTCAGAGGTGAAGCCTTTGGAAAACATTTTCATTGCACAATCTTAAAAAAAGTTTGAGCTGCATCAAACAAATTTGACTTTCTTGTATTCAAGAGAAAAAAGTTGGAATGTTTCTTAAAATATTGAAAACCCGGGTTGATCTTGGGTTGATGAGCAAAGTTTAAATAGAGATATATTCAGATACAATCAATTCCCTTCTAAATCCTATGTCTACAGAAGCAGTAAAACCAGGGCATCGTGCAGGTACACACCAGGAATCCGGAGAATACCCCTCCTATCCTTATGAAAATGTTCAAGACTTTAGAGAATGACTTTGAGTATGACTGGCACATGGGAAACGATACCCAGAGCTCTGTGGATTGATAGATAAAGAAGCAAGGACAAGAGAACAGTGGGATGCATACAGACCACAACAAACTGAAAATAGGATTACAGCTCACGTCAACAACAAGCATTGCCACTTTGCAGTGATGGGAAAAACAGTGGAAGCAAAAGAGCCGCCGAACAGGCATCATACCACTGGTATTTTCGAAGTTCATAAAGTTGCAGTGCATTTTGGCATTGACTGAAATTTATAGATAATGAATGAATTTTAGGTCAGAAGTTCCTTTTCCTTTCGGGTACCTGCAAAATATTTCTCCATGCGTAAAAACTTAGGCGTCGAAACGAATCTGGTTGATGTTATCTGATTTAGGGAAAATAAAAATTGATTGATGGATGGAAAATTTTAAGGAAAGTCCAAAAAGTAAGTTTTAAAGGCCACTTTAGCTGCTTTAGGATTTCCTATTGACAGGCCTGCGAGTGGAAACACAAATCATAGCGCAGACAGAGAGGCGGTTAATATTAAGCTTTACAGTGCTAAAAATTAATTACAGTCTTAAAAATCAATTAAGAAGTTAATTAAATCAATAAATTATAAACAATTCGACAGAAATTGCTGACATTTTGAAAAAATATTTCACATTGCAAATCAAATCATTAAAAATTTATAAGCAAAAAAAATATCTTTACACAGTTCCTGACAAAGTTATGGTTGAATTGAAGTCAAATGACGGGTCGACCCATGAATATCAAATCGTCAAGCCAGGGCGAATGTTTTGAGATCAAATTTTCTCAATAAAGCCATCCTGTTGAATTTTCATTTTGACGTGTTTCAATGAATAGCAAATATTTTTATGACACCAATTGTATATTGTTAAAGGGGAAGGAAAATTGGGTATTTGTAGTTTTCTATCCTTGTTCCCATTTCAAGGCTTTATTTACAATTTGTGGGTGATGGATTCTAATATTTACTATTTGAATTAGCAAACAAACTGAACAGAACACTCTTTTGATCACAATTGCCAACAAGGCTAGCAGAACCTCGATCATCCAACGAAGGGATTTCCCTGAACATTATCTTTGGGAAACTTACAATGCAAAATAAGGGTTTTACTCATTTAAAAAACAGAAAAACTCCCTCAAAACTCTATCAGTGCTTAAAAATGCAAGTTTCAGCCTACTAGTTTGAGCCTTCGCTTAAAGTTTCAGCTACCGAGCTTGGCAGAGAGCGGAGAAGTAATGAAAACAAAGTATCCAGAATGTGAAAATACGTGTATTCTTTGGTAATGGTCAACACTGTTACAGTATAAGTTTGCCACGATTAACAAGTTTCTCCACAGGGGGTGTGTCGTTTTTCGAATCATTTTTTCCTCGCATTTTATCATCGATCGCGAAAACAGGTATTTCTGAGAGTCCAGGACATTCAAAAGGAAGGTGACAATAAACAGGGGCTTTAACGAGCTGGATAATTGCACGGTGTTTTGTCAATATAGGACTGGTATTAAGATCGCTTGTTGGTTTATGAAAACAATACGTCCAGGCATGGAAATGCGAAGAAAATCCTTGAAGTAAACAAATGCTGGTACCAAGGCTAGTAGAATCTTATAAATTTTCGCTCTTTTAGTAGCAACCAACCCAAAGGTTTTCCGACTAGTCTGCATAAAATAGCGGGAAGTTCCTCCAACAAAAGCTTGGTCAGTGAAAGATTACACGAGAAAGTGGGGCATTCTTCAATGAATCACGTCTTTCATTGCCTTTCATTTGGAAGATTAATAAATAGCTTAAATGGGCGATCTACTAATCAAGTAGGGTATTAAAATTTTATTAAAATTCCTTAAAATTAAAAAAGAGGAAGCGACCTACCTGCATCGCTCGGGCTCTGAAGAGTGAGAAAAGTAAAGGCAGCAAGAAGAATGAGACGCTTGTGTTTGATCCCTCCTATATTGGGCATTTCCCTGTCCAGGCTTGAACGTGGAAACAATAAAATCTCTCCCTCGAATATCTACCTGCTTTTCCACATAGTTCCATCAAGAATAAGTATCGTAAAGCTTTGTGCTTTATCTGGCTAGGTACTCCTTGATAACTACAAGTCCTTTGCTTGTCACGGAGCTTCAGGATTTGTTGACATTCGAATATTCAGCATCCACGCTACAAGGCAATGTTGATAATTTCAAGAACATGAAAAGCTCTCATCACAACACTTTCAGAATGCCGAACTGTGTGTTTGTGTGTTGTGTGCGAGCTAGTTGACCGCAAATTTACTTATGTGTACATGCGTGCATGAACAACTCTGTGATCAGAAAGCAGTTCAGTTTCCGGAAGGCGATTGTTTCGAAAAAGTCAATGAGATATGAATGAAATTTCACTGCCTCTCTTCACCTGATCACACAATCTCTTGAGAACACATACCCCGGCTCATTTGCAGGCTGAACAACGCATTGATCATTCGCGTCACTGTTATTAGGGGTAGATCGGGGGATGCGAATTTTGGAAGCTGCGCATCTACTGTCAGGGGGTATGTGATCGGGTCAGCTTGCAGAATAGAAAAGCAAAACTCGCGCGTTTTAGTAAACCTTGAACTTTCCTAAGTGAATTGATGTACTATAAAGGTACACAAATTAAAAAGGGTGGAATTTACAGTACTTATCAAAGTGAAACTATCTCAGACTTTTTGAAGAACATTTTGGAAAGAAGCAGAAGGAACTGCGCCCTCAGGACAAAATATCAATATTACAAAGTGTGAGTAAAGTCAAGATACACATGGTTCTAAAATGTTTGTTAACACAAGATGTGCAAGAAAGCTGAAGATATTTCAGCACTTATGCTCAACTGCTGTGATGCCTAAATATGCTGTAAGGCGAGAAAGATAAAGCTTATTATTCTTTTTTGAAAGAATACAAAATCGATTGGAAATTTATTGTCGAATGCATGGAAACTTGGTAACTGCCTTCCACAGATCCTCCCTTCTCTAGAGGAAACAACAAATGGTATAAACAAGTTTTTTGCCCACCTACAAATCGAAGGATCTTCCTCTCCATTCGTGTGCTCTCAATATTCTCATCCGCTTACCAACGGGGAACAGCTGGTAATACGCGAACTTTGACAAAAATCAAGCTTGATTTCCTCCGTGTGTTGTAAGGCCCCCTGTTGTCCTTTGCCAAAATGGCGGATTCTCCATCTTTATCCTTTTGTTGCTGTTTCTGAAATGCTGTGACGGCTCCAAAATCTACGTGCTCCCGCGGAGACAGACTCAAGTCGTATTTATCTGCAAGCTGTAAAAAATTGGACTTCTCCTGTGCTACATCAATGCAGAATGCTACGTAGTTCACGAAAAACTTTTATAAATTCAGCTTTATTTATGTAGATAGCTAAGCAAGAAATTCAGCTATTCGATATAAAAAAGTAACAAATAAAGTCGAAAAAATACAAAGCAAAGATGTAGCAGGTATTTGGTTTCTTGAATGAGACTCTTGCATAGGGCACCTAGACACCTCGCAAAAGGGGAAATCACAGCCCTTGAACCTTTGTGGGATGAGAGATGGCCCCTATTCTCATAACATGGCATTTCAGCACAGTATAACCAAGATGAGCTGATAGTGAAATAACGGATGACATAACTGCGTCTTTATATTATAAGAGACTAGGGTGTAGCTAGCAGGAGGCTGTGACACCCCCCCCCCCAATCCTTCATGTGTTTTCATAACATGGCATTTCAGTACAGTATAACCAAGATGAGCTGCTATTGATGACATAAATGGATCTTTATATTATAAGAGACAGGGGTGTAGCTAGCAGGGGGTATGACACCGCCCCCTCCCAATTCTTTATGAGTTTGTAGGTAAATTCTTAGTTGGTGCAAAAATTTCCTGGTTTATCTCTTTATCTATATCTTAGTCGGTAAATTCTACTACTCATGACCCTCCAACCTCTTATCTGGAAGGTCAAGCTACGCCACTGATAGGAGACAGGCAACTTTAAACACAATTTGAAAACTTTCATTTAAAACAATGCATCTTGAGCAGCCACTTGCTTTCAAAGTTTGTACTCCGTTGCAACAGCAGCACATACAATAACTAGTTTGCTCCACCCTGCTATTTCAGCCTGCAAAGATGTGTACGGGGACATCGATAATAGAAGGGAAGGAGGTTTTAAACTGAGGCGGTGCACAGATTCCCATACTCTTTACTGCAACGAAACGAAGCCCCCTTAAACCAATAGTAAGGTCATCCTTAACCAGGACATATCCCAATATAGTCACAAAAACAACCTCGACGGTCGCTAAAAAGCTTTTTCTGCAATAAGGCTTTTCAGCTTCTTTGTCATGAAGTATTCCTATTACTATCACGTTTACTTTGCCCAATGATCCTATATTACGAGTTGAATTGAAATAAAACTGGTTTATAGGTTTAAGAAGATCAATGCCAATTCTTTCAATTAGGGTTGTAAAACTTGAAGGTCTGGAAATTTGGGTGTGTAAAAAGGATTATGAATGGTTGAGTTTTTATCAAGTTAAAATTTTGTGCGTTTTGTTCGGTATGGGAAGAGGATCATGGTACAGAGTCCAGAAGAAAAGGGCAAAAGCACTACTGACGTCCGTAGCAAGGTCACTTAAGATCAGGGCCTCCGACGAAGGGAGGCCGGGGGGCCTTGGCCCCCCACTTTTTTGCAAAACAATAGAGTTTTTTTCAAAATCTTTTGTTATGGATGTTAAATTGTCCCTTGCCCCCCCCCCCCCACTTTTCAACCTTTGTCGGAGCCCATGAAGATAGTAGAATTTGAGGTACTACACAAAGTTCGTGCCGTGGTTTCATTGTGTTTTGTGGATGGTTCTTCTTGGCTCGTTGGCCGCATGAAGGATGAACACTTTTGTCATTAGTGGTTCAATTTCAGACTTTCGTCAAAGGGTTACATTCTTCGGGCTCTATGGGTACTCAGAGTCAACTTAGTCTTCTAGTCATCTTAATCTTGTCGTATCTATATGAGGTTATAAAGAAAGTTTTGACCATCAATGTTGAGCTGGTAGTCTTTAGAGAAATTGGTTTATAATTTTCAAGCATATTCTAGAAAACTAACGCTCATTCGAAGAATTCAAACTGTACACCCATCCATTTTAACATCCATTGACAGCCTTCACCCACTACCCCACTTCACATATGCCTCTTCGAGCTTGCATTTTATTCAACCAGATGTCATCTTTCTCAACTGACAAAAAAGAACTTTCACTCACCACTTCGTAAACACCGACATTTTGAAATATTGAATTTATATTTTGTTATAAACTGTTTATTGATTGATAGAGCATCTTTCTTTGGTTTGCAGAAAATCAGTCTTTTATCAAGGAAAATTGTTATCGCACATTTTACAAGGCGTCTGAGGAAACTACAAGAGTCGTATAGCTATAGAAAAAATATTACCTCAGAACAAATATCACTTTAATTTTATGAACATTTTTCAAATCAAAAGTATCTGTTGAGATACAATCAGTGTGATTGATTTAGGCAACTTCATAAAATCCACTTATTTTGGCATACATGGTACTTAAATATACATGAGAACACGAATTTGCTTAAACATGCAGAGTAAAATAAGCCAATAGAAAACACAGAGTGCATGATTGCCTGCTCTTTAATCAACAAGTACTTTTAACTCTCTGACAAACTTCAAAGGTCCTCGTGAGAAATTTCCAGATGTAGGAGGATTTGAAAACTTCAAGATAAAGAAAGGGCTATCTTGACCGATTATCCGAAACTTATCTTAAATAGCGAAATCTCTCAAACGGTCATTTTTTCCAGACAGGGCCCACGCATTTCCCACAAAAACACATTACGGCTTGCAATGACCCCTCTTTTAAGCAAACTACATATTCACAAATTGGGTCACAAAAATCTCCGTCCAAATCCGGAAGGCAGAATATAATAATGTCAATGGTCCTGCTTGAAAGACCGGGTACCTACTTGAAGTACGCGCAACTTGACTTGTGTATCTTTGAAAATGGAGAGCTGGGAATCATCCAGTTGCAAACCAAACCAATCATCCAAATAGCAGCAATCATAGATGTAGGAGACGCAGGGACTGCGGAAGCAGATGGGCTACAAGGACCTTAGCTCCCAAACAATTTTCAAAATGTACTTAAAACCATACAAAATCGCCCTGCTCTTCGTTTTTACCACGTGTAGCCGCCCCCCCCAAAAAAAAAACGTTTTAGCCCCCTCAATCAGTAATATGCTCCGCGGTCCTTGAGAAGACGTAGGAGCTTGGAGGGTTGCAGTTCTTCTAATCAGCCAACGTTTATGGTATTTCAGACGCAGTAATATTCGGACAAGATCCATAATAAGCCCCCCCCCCCCCTCTCTCTCTCTCTCTCTCTCTCTCTCTCTACGCCAATGACATCAGTTTCAATCATTACAACTCAATGGGGAAAATTAATTGACAGTTAATAAATTGAGAGCAAAAGTAGAGAGAAAGGGGCGTAATCGAAAGGAAGAATGATTTACAACAGAGATTAGTTGCTCTGACGTAAATCGTGCGCCGATAAAATTGCTGGAGAAGTGTTTGAATGAGTCTAAGAGAACTAGATTTCCCGCAATAATTGAAAGTTTGACGATTAGTAACAACAAATGTTAAAACATTATGAGATATCTTAAAAGATTGTCTGATAAATTAAAATGAGTACCAAATCTTTTATCTTCGTAACCATATTATTCTGTTATCAAACTTACAGACAATGAATTCACTTCCAATGTCGATACCATTTCCTTTCTCTACAGAATTAAGATTAGTTTTCACCGAATAAGCGTTGTACTGGATATTTTTTCATGACTGCGTATTTTTTGCAGATTTTTAAATAATGGTATACTGAACCAAGAACCAGAGTCTAGAAAATCTATCAGCCTTCTCCGGATGACTTCTTTGAGCTTTGAAAACTTGTCTCCCAAAAACAATGTAAAAAAGGCGGGGCTTGGGCGTGATACATTTATTTCTTTTGCTTTAACCGGCCTTCCGCAGGGTCGTCAACCATGTGGTCGCCATGTTTACTGGACTATGCCAAGAATAGGCCTTGTCGAGGACACTTGGGAAATCTGACGTTTCTGTCATTGTTGGGAAATTCGAAATTTGAATTTGATTTCTTTCGCCTTTCTCGCCAAGTTAACACGCTGTGTCGCTTAAGGATGATGCTAAGAATAATTTTAGGTTCAGAATGACGAATTTTTAGGAATGTTGAGGCTCAGCAAAAACTAAGGTATTCTTCTTAGAGATTATCCCAAATTTTCATCAAATAACATAAAGCAGATGACAGGTAGAAATCAATGGATGGTCAGCAAAGAAGCTTTTAGCCGTTACCCTTTTATAAGTCTTTTATTCTAATCCCTGGATTCCATTCCCTCGTCTTTGGAATGGTTTATCATTCCCCCTTTCCAAGAAGCGCTAAATGTTACATCAAATGTTTCATTTTTTGACCATGGGACAGGCATGCAACAATTGCTCTGCGTGCAATCTACGCAACCAATGATGCGCCACCGTTTTTCAAAGGCTTCAGGCTGCAAGCAATGACGTATCGTGATGTTTCGCGATGATCTATGAACATTTGATTGCATGCAAAGAAACATAACGGGCACTTTTTTGTTTGTGTAGCAAAGAAGAATCACTTGTCTCGTTGGGCCCTTTATCTATAGTGACCATAAAAGACGATTAACGCTGGCGCAAATAAATCAAACATGTTAACCGGAATTTAAACAATCATACAGCCATGCTAACTCAATAAAAAACATTTTTTCTCGCAAATATTTTAACGATGATCTCCTTAATTCTTGTTGACTTTTTGAATTAGATTTCGTGAGCTTTGTTGAGCACCTGTTGTACCCACTTCTAAGAAAATGCTCCCTATCTTTTTAAGTCTAGATTCAGTTCTCTATGCCATAATTACCCATAACAGGCTAAAGTCTTACCATCCTATTTAATTGATATCTATGGTTATTGATCATAACAAAATTATGGTATCCTTGTTTTTTGACCTCGATGTTATTGTTCACAGTTGGCAGTGAAGGTCCTCAAAGGCATTTGTGTTCAGATGCAACGCACATTGGACTTCTTCTTGTACGTAGAAGCTATATTCCTAATTTATCGGTATAATTTGGCCTACATGAAACAATTGGCTAATTGAATATTTGTAAAGTGTATTCAATGGTACCAAAGACTAGCTAGAGTTAAAGAAGACGTTTTCGTTTGTTTCTCTTTTTAAGTATTCGTACATGGATAGCCCTTAAAGTCTATTGAATACGTAGGGTGAATCCTATTACTAAAGTTCAAAAGTTACACATCCTGTGTTACAGGCTTTCACTCTTCTCTTCAGTGGTGATACTGTGATAATCTTTGCTTAGCTGGTTGGAGATACTGTGCTTACTTTCTACTGATTACAGTGGATGTTTATACAGTAACTTCAAATGTAGCAATCCATGGTAAAAACCAGCAGCAAAATTTCTAGAAGAAATTGGTTTTAAGGATTGCAGACATTGCTGGGTGTAGTTAAAGGGCTTTGCAAGAACCTTAAACCAGTGGCAGCGCCAAGGGAAATATAGGGGGAGGTAATTACCCCCCCCCCCCTGCCTCCCACTTTTGTCAAAACATGGTCCACATATTTCTTCTAGAAATTGACTGAAAAGCGCTAGGTAGGGGTAGATCATATTTTCGCCTAAAGAAAGTTTACCTGGTACAAAGCACTGAGATGAGACAAAGGGGCGTAGTCTCACTGGCCACACCCATTACCCCTACTCTGTAGTAGCTGGCGCCTTCATCTACATTCACAAATAAAGAATATGGGGACTTAGTAGTCTACAAGCTGTTTTTCCTTGATTAAGTACTTTATTTTTAGGAACCTACTTTTGCCTCTTGAACCATGAGGTCTTATAAGGGGCATTTCCCCTTAGCCGTCTATTATAACGAGACCCCCATATTGCCACGCATTACTGACCCAGATCATTACCATAATACAACATTTAGATAAAAAAATCCATAAAGGGCCTTTGGCCATGCAACTCCCATATGCACCTTTAAACAAAATGCAAGGACAACCTGATTTTGGAAAGAGAAGGCTCTTTTTGGGAGAATTTACAGCGAAATAAAGACAGTGGAATAATAAAACCTCACTACAATCAGAAAAATAATTTGCGATATAAAAGAGGGAGCATCGATAGAACTTACTTCAATAACTCTGCTCTTTCTAAAAACAGAGAGATTTTATGTGCCTTGTTCACTACTCTTAATTATCTTTGCAAAACCAATTTCTTTTTTTTGTTAACGTAAAAAAATGGAATCAAGAAATGAAAGAATTAAAGTTCAAAATTAATTTGTGTGTATTATATTTTATTTATTCTTTTGTCAAGATTACCAGTATTGGTTCATTTTGTAAAGTACATCGTTGGTATTATTATGTTATTGAATTGAAACAAGCCAACACCACAGTTAGCAATGATAGACCATTCTGTAAAAGGCCTTGCCCATCACTATCTGAGATAGAATGGAATGAACTTGCCTAGTACCTGGTGTATTGAACCACGAAAGCCATTGCCTGTTACGATGTGATGCTGCTAACTTTTGTGTCGTTAGAATTGATCTGCGTATGTTGAAATGTGGATTATGACGAAATGATTTGCAAGAACTTTCTGTATATTAGAAATAATATCTAAACAGCAAGAAAAGAACAACCATCAAGTAATTTCAATTTCGATTCTAGGGGTAAAAACACGTTTTTAGAATGAACATACTAGAATGAGAATAATAAAAAAGAGAGCTAGAAACTTCTTGGATATTACTAACACAGTTGATGTCTTTGGCTCTATATAGAAATATTCAAAGAAATAGGGCGTAGAGTAATTAAGATACTGAACATAACGAAGGCAGATGTTTTAATATGAACATTTATCGTTTCGTTGTTACCAGTTGAACAATGTCAGCTGGTCTGATTAATGCTGTATAAATTACAATCAATACTTAATTGTGGCTTTGTGGTGAATATTGCTAAGCATAGGTAGACAAGAATATATGCAAGTGGTTGTTTATCGACAGGGTGGGGGCCTGCTTGCATTGAAGGGGGCGTGCCATGGGAAGACTGATTCTTATCAAGTCAGTCTTACTGTCTTATAGAGATTGAAGTCGTTTACCCTGGATCTAAAGCTAAAAAAATCATAGCTACTAAATTTTAAATCCACGTTATTCTTAAATTTGATTTTATGACAGTTTAAAGTATTGAAATAGGTATAACCCTGTCAAGGTACTGCAGCTCAAGCTTCATTTAATAATGGTTTAACTCCCCAAATCAACCTTTTAATTTCTAATATACAGAAAGATTAAAATTTCTAATAAAAAACTGATTTTGACGTTCAAATTTTTAACTAAATGTCTCAATTATTTTCAGCGGAAGCAAATTTTTATTGCTTTCTATGTATCATACTATGTATCATTATACATACATACTATGTATGTAATCGGTCATGTCAAAATGTAAGAGCACAATGAAAAATTTATTGAAAGAGGCATCCATTTAGTTGACACCTTCAAACGATGGAAAAAATATCGTTCAAAACTTTCCTGATTTCTTATGGAAGTAGCCTCTGGATTTCTTATTGAAAACTTCCCTGATTTCTTATGAAAATAACCTCTGGATTGGGGATACCTCGTTTTTACAGACAGTACCTTTGGCATCACAGATATCGGTTATGTGGACTTTTTTCTTATACCCAGTTTACACTGCTATTCTTTCCCTAGTCGATGGTAAGTGACATGTGTAGATTCAGGAGATATGCTCTTTGTAGATATCTTCACTCAATGATACACAAAAGGAGGGTTACAGTTTTTATAACATCCCTATCAAATAAGACATGGAAAGAGTAAAAAATCTTTGAAAGACCAATGAAACAAATTTCAACCTCATGATCCGGCAGATTATGCACCCAGTTTATACTAAATATAGAAGCCACCCAGATAACAGGCGCCCCCTCCCTCACCTCACTGCAACGAGCGATAACTCCAAGGGACATCGGGAAAGGGGATAATAGAGCCTTGGCTTTTAGAAAAGTGTTTTCTTTAACGAGAGGGTCAAAGCTATCTAGTTGTGGTCCCCGAATGCTTCTGACGCCCCCATAGCCCTGCCCTCCTATCCTGATGTCCCCATAGTCCTGCCTTCCTACCTAATTGCTAGAAAGGGGTTCACTGTAATTTACTTAAAAGCCTCATAGCTACCATGCTTTCATTGCCAAGCAGAATTCTGGGTAATTTTATTCACGTTGATAACACTCTTAGCCGGGCAATAAGTGATTTGTGCACTGCGGCTAACAAAGGAGCCAACAAGCACCGCAAATGTCAATCACGTGATAAATCATAAGAGTATGAAATTTGCAAGAATAGATATAGCCACTAATATTGAATCTGACTTGTACTCACACATGATTAAGAATGCCCGAGCATTTATTTCGAGTGGAGACAACCGCAAAATTTTAATTAAGGCGATCTATTCTATACACCCACAAACCTTCTTACAAACAAAATCTGGAATGCGGGCAGCAAGCCAAAGCTGATCCTTCATTTCCTCACATAGTTAAAATGGCATTAACGCTGCTGACTCTACTTGTATCAGCTGCTTTATTATATTAGGTAACGTACGCTGTGGTATATCTCATACGTCATTATCATTAGGCACTGCCTGCCACTATATGCTGGGGAGATATCTCATTACAAAGAATGACCTGAACCAGAAATTACTTGGGATTCCCACAAATCTCGTCTTGAGAGTATAGGTAATTTACATGCAAACAAGGCAACATCCACTTAAACCAAACCAGACGTAATTATTCCAATACCCACATTATTGTAGAGTATCTTTTTAATTAAAGTGTAGTCTCACGAATGGGTGCGCTAATTCACAAAAACCGTATTCAAGTAAAAGAAACAAGGACGAGTTAGGGATTTAAGGCATATGTATTCAAAATTTTATTTCAGAAATTCGATGCGATATAAATTGTGGAAAATATACGATTTACTTCTTTTGAAGTTTCTATCTTAAAGTAAAATTTTGCCAGCATATTTCGACTCTTCAGCTATCTATGGGCTCTTAAGGTCACACATGAATGCAAATGTCAAACAGCAATATCGGCTCAATCAAAGATTTGATCCTGGCAGAAATTAGCTATGATATCTTAGAATTACCCTGAGAAAAGAGGAGGGGCGCAGCCCCCCTTCGAAAGGTAGAGTGGGGGCTGAGCCCCCCCCCCCCGAGCTCCTTCTTCTACAGCCCTGTGCTTGGGCTCCCAAGTAATAAGGAAAATGAACTTAAATACACAAATCCATGCATAAAACATCTTGCTTTCGGTTTCAGCATGTTAAGCCAGCCCCCCCCCCCCCCTCTAACAGATAATAAATTTGTTGACCCCTAAGTTCCCGATATCATTCACAGTCATTTGCTCTCATATTGTCCGTCATATGGAGGTTGAACTGGAGGAACATACTTTTTGCAAGCTTTTCTTATGCGTTCTGCCAAAGTGCTATAATAAAAACCGTTCATAGGCACATAATTAGAACCTCAATATCCGATTTAACCTAACTTCCTTATAATACATACTTATAGCATAAGCACTGTTGGACAGTATAACAAGAAAAGAAATCGTGTCGCCAATGAGATTTGAGTGTGTTTTTGCTTAACTTATGTTTGACTACCTATTTCTTCTGAAAATCGAAAAACTTTTTACTGCGATGGTAGGTCATTTTTTTCGATATTTATGTAAGGAAAGGTTTGGCAAGGGCTACGCGTATTACTAGGCGCTACCACTGAAAGAACATTGTCCATTCGCAATTTTAGTATGCGGCACCCTACCCTGGATACCAAAGCTGCTAAGTCCTACAACAGAGGGCAGGGACGCCGGTACAGAGAGCCTCAGAGAGTCAAAGGATGAAGAACAGGGAAAGGAACTGAGGTAAGACGCCGGAGACGGGGCACGGGGGGCCAACCACTCCTGTTGCCATTTAATAGGAGGGACAAGAGGGGCAAGATTGCCCTTTTGATTAATGTGCCCTTGAAACCGGTCAATTATGATAATCAGAGAGATTTATATGAAATTCTGATTGTAGTGCTTAATTCATGACGAAATTTCTCGAAACTTCCAAAATTTAGCCAATTTTCAAGATACCTACAGAAGATCGAAATAAAATGGCAGTTAGTAGAGAGAATAAGTAGAAGCTGGGAGTTATCTTTCGAATGTCCTTTTACACAAGCCTGCCCCCTTGCCCCTTGGTCGTTTCGGCGTCCCTGGCAGAGGGGGAAATCCAATTTTACTCATGACCCTCTTTTGTTCCATTCAATATGCAGCATGTTATGGTGGAGCACAAGGCCAGTCATACAGATTGGACCGAGAGGAAGGCGTACCGAAGACCTCATTCAACACCAAAAGAGATTATACAGTTACTATCACCTCAAACAAGTAACAAAATTTAATGGATTTATGGGTTACAAACATCGATCATTTGTATGCCTAAGTTGTGACATCTTTTCATCCCTGAGAGTTAAATTAAAAACCATTCACTACCACAGTCGAAAATATTTTAATTGGGGTTATCTTTAAGCGATCTTAAGGCTTAGTGATACTTTGAAGAGAGTATATCAAATTTCTCCCTTCATTCGCCAGAAAGAAACGTTGGTTGCTGACCATTGCACTCGTAAAATGTGTGCATCATGTGATGTCAATATCTTCCTCTTTTCTGCAAAACAGAAAATGAAAAAACCTTTTCTCTAAGAAAGTGTATAAATCTACTTATGTAGCAAAATCTTGTCAGTTGAAGACATGGGTGTGACTAGTCCCCCCCCCCCCCACTTTTTCAGAAAGTTATTCTTGAGATTCTTGCAAACCTGATGAGAAAACCTCTGGGGGGGTTGGGGTATGTACGTTATCTAGATCTAGAAGAACCGAGAAAACTCTTTATATATCCAATACATTGAGAAAGTGACGTCATCAAAAAATCTACTTTTAAGATTTTAGAATTCTGACCACATAACCTGAAAGAGCACAAAGAAATACCTCATAAAGAGCAAAATTAGTCGAATTTGTTGCAAATCTACTGAGATATTGCCACATAAGCAAGGCGACTCTCCCCATCAAATCACTGCTATTTGGTACTTGTTCTAACATCTATGAACCAGGCAACAACATCAGTAATCAATTAGGAAAACTCATGTATCTATCTGCCCATATCGTAAGCAGTCTTGAGCAGGTCCAGCTGATTTTGCATATTCAGAGGTATTTTGTGGTTGTTGCAGGCTATGAGGACAGAATTCTTAACTCTTAAAAATATATTTTTTATTCTATAGGAGACTTAAAACCTTTGATATTAACATAGAGTTTTGCTCTTTTACTCTTTTATCTTCTAGTGATAATCGCTTTGTATTTATTACGCTGCATTGGAAAATGAATAAAAAAACATTATGCTACGATATCAGTGTTTTTTAGATTTAATTTTATAGAGAGCATATTTTAACATAAACGAAACTTATGAGAGTTGATTGATGTATTGGTGTCGTTACTAAGCATTTGCGCATAACATCATAACATTTCACCATCATACAAAACGTTTTATATAAAAGCACCTTTAAGCAATAAACATTTGAGAGGTTATATTGAAATGAACTGAAAACATTTTGGGCATCAATCTGTATAGATTAACCATAGAACTAGTAGAATCTTCCTTACTCTATGAGATTAACCCTATCTCCCGCAAGAGCGTTTTAAGAAAAGAGATTTGGAATTGACAGCCTGGAACATTCCTATAGCATTTATGCCATACCACACTCTGCCCACAAAGAACAAGATGTTTACGTAGACTCAAGCAGGAATAGAGCCACTTTAGGAATTAAAAGAGACCGACATGTGAAAATAGCCAGAGTGGATAAGTTCTGCACCTGGAACCTTTCAGCTGCTTCACCCTTCCCCATTGTTTATCCATGAGCACCGATTTCGGTTTACCGGCCATCTGAAGAGGGCTAGATGACCTGAACTTGGGCGACGGGTAATCTAGATCTGACAACCGATTTGATGAAACGAATGGCTTAGATAGGACTCTTTTCGGCCATGGCTTGCTCTATTTCGAAAAATCAGTGAAGTCTGCGGCTTCGTAAGCAATATATGTGCAATCATAGTATGTTTACGATTTTTTAAAAACAGCTTAGTCTTATACAATAAATGTTTGACATAAACCGGAATGCAAAGAGACAAAAACTTGAAAACCTTAAATTCTACCAATAAAAGTGAATAATTGTTGAGATGAGGGTATCAAAGGGCATTTGTTTTAAACCAGGATATATTTGTTAAAGTCCATCCCTTCGACATCCTTATTCTTAATTTTTTATGTCAAAATTGCTCAATTTACTTACATTTGACACATATATTGTTTTTATTAAAAGAAATCTCATTGAAAATGGAATCTATTCGAAATATTCTGTAAACGAGATTCTTCGATTGGAGATGCAATTCACTCTTGCAAAAAGGGTACGAGATATCCAAAAGGATTTACAGATACTTTTAGACGAAGCAATGGGGTTTCCCTTAAAGGTGTACCGTTTCCATGGAGTGATTTCATATTTCTGAGAGTGATTTGCCCCCTGCTTCTATATACGGTTCCACCAAACCCTCCTTTCATTTTCAAAAGAACGAAAAATTACATGAAAATATTACAAACTAAGGAAGTCTGTACGATATTTTCATGAAGCAAGATGCCTCTTGGTACATATACTTCCGGAAACGCAACTTCCGGTCATTTGCCAGAATGTTCCCAAGGCTTAGAATGATCAGTGGCCTTTACGATTTAAACTTTAGAAACTTCGGTATAGAAAGGTTGCTAGATGGTTATGCAAAATTCCCTGTCTAAAGAGGATGCGCATGGGTAGAAACCGCGTTCAAGTTGGAATATGTACCAAGAGGCATTTTGCTCCATGAAATTCTCGTACAGATTTCCTTAGTTTCTAATATTTTCATGTAATTTTTCGTTCTTTTGAAAATGAAAGGAGGGTTTGGTGGAACCGTATATAGAAGCAGGGGGCAAATCACTCTCAGAAATATGAAATCACTCCATGGAAACGGTACACCTTTAAGGGAAACCCCATTGCTTCGTCTAAAAGTATCTGTAAATCCTTTTGGATATCTCATACAATTTTTACATTTGTTGCATCTCGGAAAGAAGAATCTCGTTTACAGAATATTTCGAATAGATTCCATTTCAATGAGATTTCTTTAAAGAAAAATAAATCTATATGTTTTAAATGTAAAAAAATATAAAAAATATAATAAAAATAAAAAAATTAGGAATAAGGATGTCAAAGGGATGGACTTTAACACAAATATGTTGTTTCATGCTTCCGGAAACGCAACTTCCGGTCATTAGCCAGAATGTTCCTAAGGCTTAAAATGGTCAGTGGCCTGAACTCTTATGATTTAGACATTAAAAACTTAGGTTAGGCAGGTTCCTAGATGGTTATGCAAAATTCCCTGTCTACTGTACTGAATTAGCACTTTTAATCGTTACGTAATTAAGATACGCTTTTGTTATAGCCTCGCTTTACCTATAGAGCACGTTTTTTGTTTTCTGTTAGTTTTGTTCGTTGAGTAGATCCAAAATGGCTGTGCATCGAAACTTCTAATTTTTTTCATCGTTGAATTCTGTTGGAACTGAAGTTCATAGATATTTTACGACACTACTTTAAAAACAGCTTTGTTTTCGAACTATTATTTACCAAAGACCAAAGATCAAAGGCTTTAGATATTTCCATACTGGAATTCGAGCGTTTTATGTCCTCCTCCCTTTAACAGGAATCGTGCTAGAAAATCACATCTCATATCAAATGTGTTTCTTGTTCAATCGGAATGAATCTGGGACAGTAAGATTGAAACAGCGCTTGGTAGAAAAAATGCTGTTTCTTGTAGGAATCATCAACCAACAGTACAGTCACTTTTTATAAGAAAATAAGATCCATGGTGTTGAGTTCTACAGTTTCTTAACGCTTTGGGAAATTTCTATACCAGTTGTATCTTAAGAGTTTCTTATGTCATTAATCTCAACATTCAGGTTTCTAAATTTAATCTTTGTTGCCAGGAAATTTTTTAACAGAAACTTGTTTGACATGTCTTTCGTAACTGCAATCAGTGAATGCTTGGAACATTCCAGTTAAGCGACTTGCTTTGTTATTCTTTGAATTATTCAAGAAACTTTTGCTATAATTTGCGTTGTTCAATCTTTTCTAAATATTTTTTTCTTCGAGTCCTGAAATTTCTTACAGCGAGAAATTTATATTAAAAATGAGTGTAGTCTCATAGACTGACATGAAAAATGGCGCGAGTCCTTTGCACCAAAAAAATTTACTGTTTTCGAAAAATATAAAAAATTCTTATCAACAATTAATCAGGGATAATGGCCAGATTTGAATTTTATCGACCGTCTAGAAGTCTTCCAAAGGCTAATAGGACAAATCACTACCCCGTGTTTCTGCAAATAATGCATCCCAATTAGGCAAATGTAAGATAAATCGCAGATGTATATTACGTATCTCATTAAACATCTTATATAAAGATATATCTATATTTCTATACATTGCTACTATGATTGTTGGTGTTATGCTAATTGTTAGTTTATAAATATAATAATTCATCTAGTTCGTTGCTGTTATGCTATTTGGTATTATTTAGCTTATTGTAACTATTCAAAATAAAGCTATAACATGAATCATGTAACAAAAAAGTTAAAACTTTTTATCTTTCTGAGATTTTATGTTAACAAGACACTCTTTGTCATAAGTGAGGTACAAGCATCAAGCTCGCATTGTACCTCATTTCATCAAGTATGCTTCACTTCCGTAAATGGTTCATAACGAAGAAATACTTTCACTTTCTTTCTCTATTCTGACCTAATAGAGTTCTAAAGTGTGACGTCACCAAAAACCTATTCTTAGAATTTTTGAATCTTAATCACATAACATAAAAGATCTTTATGAAATGCTTCCACATATGCAAAATTAGTCAAACATGTCTAAAATCAGTTGAGATATTGCCAATGAAAGATTTGAAATTTGCTAACGAATCACTGTTATTTTCGCTCTGTTCATAAAGTTATGAACAGAGACCAAAATATAGAGGTTTGATGGGGAAAATGCCAATACACATGTGGTCATATCTCAGCCAATTCGTAACACATTAGACTGATTTTGCGTATTTAGAGGTATTTCATGATGCTCTTTCAGGCTGTGGGATCTAAATTCAAAAATTCTAAAAAAGATTTTTGTGACGTCATCACTTTAGAACTCTATTTATACATGACTGTTCATCAGAAACATATTGTTTTTACTTTAATTTCATTGAGGGACACGAGCCCGATTCAAGAACTCGTTCCAAGTCACGGTAAGCCTGGTTGTTGGTTGTCTCTCCAACGAGAAGAGCGACATCAGCATACCTCATTTACATATACGTGGATTTCAAGAGACGGAGTAACTTCAGAGTTATGCTTAAACCTTTTATTCATTGAGACAATATTTTGGCAGTATTTTGATAACAGACCATGGCTGTGAATGGATGTAATTTGTTCTCAAAAGAAGTTGTTATTAAATCAAAACTCACAGAAGAAAAAAATGTGGGCGTTTAAAGACTGTTTTAATCAACTATGTCAAATTAGATGCTTGATAATAATATTTAGCAGGTCGTGTCATCAAACAAGCCTTAGTCAAATTGCCAATTTATCGTTGTTGCTCTTGTAAACATTCTCACAGTCCTTAAATGAAAAAAAACTGTTGGTGATTTTCGAAAGGTGTTAAAAAGGTCATTTGCTGATGAAATTTTGGTTTCTTATGTACTTCTGTGTACGAAAGCTGAAAACCTGTTCTTAGAAAACCGTCAATTTTGGCTACTCAAAAGCATACAGGACAAGCTACTGGAACAAGGGGGCAAAGAGGGAAGAATGTTACCCTGGGTACTAGAGGCACAATCGAGTGCGGAAATGGAAATCGAAGCGGAGGAATTATGCATTGAAACTGGTTTTTAGTAGTGATACTGATATAATATGCGCCCTTCTCTTTGAAAGACGTCTTCAAAAGAGAAATAAAAACGTCTTGTACCCTTCACAGAACAGATTCTGATTCGTCTACGAGGGCTTCCGACGAGATCCAGGACATTGCAATCCAATTCTTTGCAAAACAGCATATATTTTTTTTGTAAAATCTCAAGTCACGAGTCTTTCATTTGCTTTTGGCTCCCTGTCACTCTAACTTGCGCGAGTCTCTCTAACAAATATATTCCCCTAGATAGGCTACAAATCAATAACTAAAATCTAAAAATAAACAACGAGAAATAGCAATACCTAGTTGCAACTCCTTAGGTATCTGTGTGGAAAGTTGCTACCGCTAACATCTCTAGAAGTTGCCATAGCCTATTTCCAAGAATTTCAAGACGGGAGCACCTTCGAGATAAAACATATAGTTACATTTTCATTCCTATTGCAACATAAGCTTGTTAAATATTAATGAAATCAACAGTTGAAATTGAGTGAGTGAATTTTTTTTGTCAGCTCATCTTTGCTCGAAAATTGCTGCTGAAATTAACACCAACTGCTATTTTCAGCGTACATTGATTGCAGAAATCTTTTTTATGAAGATTGAAACACAATTTTGAGGGGATTCCCTAGCTAAATTGATTCAATCCACAAATTTCAGCCATTGATTTTAAAAACGCTACATGTTAGCAAAGTTTTTATATCTTGTGAAAGCGTAATATTTTTAAATTTAGCTATGGAAGGGACAAGGTGCACCTTCGATGCACCACTGGAAGTGGCACTTTACTAAAAGAAATTTACATTTAAGAAAGTATCCGAGTATATTCAAAGTTGGAAAAAATAAATCAAAACAAATTAATCAATATACATACCTTATGAATCAATTGATACAAGATATATAATATGTGGCCACAATGACTTCCGTTTGCTTTTAAAGAATTCACACAAAAGTGATGCTGCATGTTGAGTTCAAATATCTTGGTTTTTGAACGTTAATGAAAATATTACTGTCAAGCAACTACCTGTAAATAACACAAGCGACAGGATTATCGTTTAAAATGCTTCTATCCAAGCTGTATCCGAATGTATTTCTCTGGCTCCCATTGTGCTTCTATAACAGCACCTTTTTCGAACGATTCGACGAGAAATGCTTTGTCTGAGATGCCTAGGCCAAAATTTCCGTGCTTATCAGTACTGGACAATATTTGTAAACATCGAACAACTTAAAACAGTAGATACTTTACTAAGACAAGAAAATCTTGTTGCTAGAAAAAAAATAAACCAAAGTAAGAAACACTGAAGATAGAAACAAAGTTGACGAAGGATATGAAAAACAAACTTACCATTCCAAACACTTCGTTCGGGATTGTTAAACTCGTTCAAAGTTGATACTACGATAACTGCCTTCGAACACTGATTTTAATTTCCCGTTGGATTTTTGCAAAAACAGAAACAATTAAATAGAAATTGTTTCTGTCTAACTAAAATGCTTCCACCACAACGTTCTAGATATCAAGCCTTGAGCAAGAATATTTGTACATTTTATTTGGATAACCTTAACTTGAGTTTAAAGTTCGCGCCGTTTAGGCGGAGCCTGGGCTCTAATAGAGCCAAGATGATGTCTTGACACTTTTATTGAATGAATTATTTGAGCTTTTCTAGTCTGTAAAATTAAACATGAATTGTGTAAGTGTCATCTGCCCATATCTTTCTTGTTAATGGGTTACTATCATGATATTCATGGTCTAAATAAGGAAACTTTTGCTCAACATATCACCTTTAGGCACAATATTAAGCATGTCTATTATTATTGTCAAAAACTCAATAACACGAAGAATCAGTGCACAGTAGATTCGAGGCGAGTAAAGTTAGCATCAACATATTATTGCTAACTTTAAAAACACAAAATACATCTTCATTCACGAATGTTTATGAAAATACTCTAATTAAAGTGCTAGGTTATTACAAAACGAGTCCATTTAACGAACTGTAGTAATTTGTTTATCCCAATCAATAGGATACAAGATGCACTCAAAATAATTACGACTATGCACCTGAGGCGGGCACAAGGATGGCTCAATCTAGTTGAGAGGGACAATCAGGGCCGGACTAGGGTGGGTACACAGCACTAGGCCAACTTCTGAAATTGCCCCAGATAAATATAGACGACAATTTACCTGAAGCTGAATAAGCCCAACAATAGGCATTGTTTGTGCTACAGCTTCAGGCCCAATTTGGGCTTAATTCAGCACCAAGAACGATTGAAATAACCTCATTTGGAATATGCCAACCGCCAGCCACTAGGTACAAAGTCAACGGTGCTAACAAATCCATAGCCTAAAGAGCAAATACTATACATGCCTCTAGAAGAAACACGACAATACATTGGAAATAAAGGAACAACGAGAGTTAAAATTTAATTAAAGAAACTTAACAGTCAAACTTTTAGGCGAAATACAATAGCATTAAAGCAACACCCGTGAGTTTATTCGATTTTCAGAGACAAAGAACAAGTTGCAAAATTTTACAGGGTAAAACACTTCACATTAAAGGAGATAATGATATAGTTTGTGGCCCGCGATGGGATTACCGTAATGCTTCGATTAAACACCCGGGGCTTTTATCAAATTTTTTGATATGTTAGGGGGCGTCTATTCGAGGGAGCGTTTATTGAATTTGTTCACTCTTCCTAGGCAATATATTCAAAAAACATCTAATGATGATCGCACTTAGCGTGAAACTCTGAGTAACAAATCCAGATGTAATAAACTCGCAAGTTTTAGAGAAAGAAATTTTGAAAAGAAAGACAAAATTTCCCACTGTAACGTTGAAATTTAGAAAGAAGGGCGTATATCGTAAATTTCCTTATTTTTTCGCGAAAAAAAAGCTGAAGAAGCATGGTAGTATATTGTTAATTACTGTTCTGTGTGTTTCGAATACGAGTAGACGGGGGCGTCTATTCGAGGGGGACGGTTAATAGAGGGGGCGTTTATTGAAAATTATTTTAAAATAGGGGGCCTTTGTTCAAAGGCGGTGTTTTAAAGAAGGAGGCGCTTAATCGAAGCATTACGGTATCTGTGCCCTGTGCTAAGCCAATCAATATCTGAAAATGTAGTCCATAAGCCATGTCTATATAATGTACCATTCCCACCCACCAAGATGCCTTCTAATCATAGGCATACTTATTTGATTTGAAAGGAGACGTTTTCTCTTATCAAGCTGATTATGTCCAAGCTGCCAGCTTAATAAGCGGTGTGAATAAACTTTCCGCAACCAGAAAATAAAACATTTCATATTGATACTTTCTTTATCTGTCTGATCTTGAAACATTTATACAATTTTTCATGTTCAAAGCAAAATTTGCCGATAATTTGCATCTGGCCCGCCTGTACAGTAAGGTATTGTCTATCATAAAGCGAGGACGAATATGTAAGTATAAAAATTCAAAACAATTTTCTAATACATGTAAGTATAACAGGCCTATGACAGTTAAAAATGAAGTGCAAAAGCAGTGGTTAGAAGACCCGGCTTGGGTGGACATTTTCTTCTAGAACTTCATTATAGTATTGGCTGCAAATTCTTGCATCAACGTTATCCCATGAAGAAAATTTTAAAAGTAAATACTTTATGATTAAGATAACAGATGAATGAACGAAAATTGCACTGGACTTATATACTACGAAGATGTAAGTAATTCTTTACCATAGACAATTAAAATTATGCTTGGTAGTTATATATACAAATTAATTGGAACCATTCTTTATTCACACCAGGAGAGGAAACAGTGCTACGTTCACAATGCTTGTCTCTGCATTTAAACGAATTTCAACACTGTCTGGTAAAAAGGTCAACTAAAAGGAGCTATTATAAGAGACAGAGTGATGATTCTGATGCAAATGATGATACTGATGATCATGGTAACATATGATGGTAATAATTGACTGATGACGAAGATTGTTTGACTGATGAAGTTAATGACTGATGGTGATGAATGACTGATGAAGATGATTGACTGATGAAGTTGATTGACTGATGAAGTTGATTGACTGATGAAGATGAATGACTGATGGTGATGATTGACTGATGAAGATGATTGACTGATGAAGTTGATTGACTGATGATGATGTTTGACTGATGAAGATGATTGATTGACTGATGAAGATGAATGACTGACGTAAATGACTGACTGATGAAGATGATTGACTGATGAAGATGATTGACTGATAAAGATGATTGACTGATGAAGATATTTGAATGACGATGATGTTTGAATGATGACGATGATTGATTGACTGATCAGAATAAATAACTGATGATGATGATTGACCGACGAAGATGATTAAATGATGAAGATGAATGACTGATGATGGAGATGAATGACGCCGATGATGTCGCTGATGATGACGATTGCGATTGATTGGCTGATGACTGATTACTTTAAAAAGGCCAAGGCACCCCATATGTTACAAAAATTCACAAAATTTTTCTGAAAGGAAATCAAAAACATTCGATTATGGTTAACTTGGAAACAAATGTCTGTGAGTGATGGCTTCGGCTGCAGTCAAAGGCCTGGCATCATGATTCAGTCGACGAATTACAGGCTGCCTTTGAAGGGGCTGAGACACAACAACACTTGAGAATGTCGGAGGGCTTTCAGGTCGATTGATTAGAGCATTTTGCAACCTCTTCAGTTTTATTTCCAGCCCCTGACTGCTCGTTGAAGAACTCTTTGAAGAGGATGAAGATGCTGTCTTTGCCTTCGATTGCGCCTTCGCATCGTCACTATCGATATCAGGTACAACCTGAATTTGTGCGGTTAGCGATGAAGAGGAGAACCTTAAATTCAAGCAATAATGTCTTAAAAGCTTTAAATCATACATTTAACGGTATATCTAAGGTTGAACTCAACAGTTGCCGGCTGAATCAATAATGCAAAAACCAAATTATTGCATTTAAACACTGCCTCTGTTTATAAACAGCCCAACCGTTGCCTGGGAAGAGATCTTTATCTACCGTACGGAGCAGAACAATATCTGGATACACGGGGGTCATAACAACTCCTGCATCCCCTGCACTCCAGGGGGGCGCAGACGCCTAGGGGGTGCAGGTGCGCTGTATATAAAAATTTTTTATAGTTTTTCTGCCTGCGCATGATTATTGCAGGTGTGGGGGGGGGGGGGCGTACGATAAGGCTGTGACGCCACTGTCTGGATATTCTATGAATGGTCCATTTCCAAGTCTGAATGTACACCCACTACCCATAAACTGAAGCTCATAAGACCACTTTCAACACAAGACCGAAATTCTAGTTTAAAAATATCGTAAAACGAATTTTACGAGAAGCGTGTATGAAAAAGCTTCCTCCCAAAAAATCAGGAATTCGCCAACAAAAACAGAGCCAGAAAAGATTTCAACCTTCCTTTGGTCAAGAAAACTATGCTTTAAAACCTTGGTCAGGAATTGGGGGTGTTCAACTAGTCTTGATCCTTGCAACCCTTTTTTCCAAAATAATTTTTAAAAATTTTAGCTTGTTTTCAATTATAGATTTGCTTGAGACAGATGTAAAGTTACATGCAAGGTGATCTATTCCACAATCTACTAAGAAAGAAATGTAAAATAAACACGCACCAGATGTTCATAATCCTTTCGAGAGCAATGAATACTTCGCTGGCAGTCATACGTTTTCGTGGATTTAAGACAAGCAGTCCTCGTATTAGGCTAGCAGTTTCCTCTGAGACTCTTCCATCGCTAGAATAGGAAAAGTAAAGGATTAATTGTAGTTGCAGTAAAGCTGGAAAATATCTAAGATGCAGTAGGAGCATAAGAGGCTAAGAGATATAACAATGTCAATAGAACTGAACTTCTGGATCTGAATTAGAAAAAAATGGCTTAAGGTGGATGCTCGTGCTCCGATCAAATAAGGAAGACCAGAATTCTGAGATTCCCAACAACAGAAGAATTTTGTTATTGCATTGATTCGAAGGAATTTATCCTACACTAGATTTGCTTTAACCGCACTAGATTAACAAACACGATTTCTCACTAACTTCGAAGGTTCATTTCAGTATTCTGAAGAACTGATTTCGTTTTGAATTCAAGCACCATTTCTTATTTGAATTTGTAGTGGATTTGATAAAAAACGATCTCTTGAAATACTCCATTGGTTGTTTAGCTTCTTTATTTCTTTGCAAAAACAACAGATTAAGAAGTACTCAAAAATCTTCTTATTTCTCGTCAAGAGAAATAATCTTGAGGTTTTCGTAATAACGTGGCTTATTTTGGGAAAACTTTTTCTGTCAGATTTGATGGTTTAAGAGTCTAGTGGCTATGGCGGCTTGTGATGAATAATTATTTTGTCTAAAAGAATTATTTAGGCAATAAATGCTCGGAACAGACCATTTTAAAGTCATGTTTATAACCAGAGGGAGTTCGAAAATTGACATTCTTATGAAGTGGCTTTATGTAGCATTGCTTTTAACCCTTACTAGCCTCGGAACATCTGTATGCTAAAAAGTCATGAATCGACGATATGAAGAAGATTCAAAAAATGCAATTGTCATACTTTGGCATTTTAAAATCAGCAGCTTTGATTTTTCGAAACAGTTCATGTGGAACGCTATCATAAAATGGAAACTGGCCATAAAGCATTGTAAAAAGCACCACGCCAAGAGCCCACATATCGCTTGCTTTACCGGAGTATGGCGCGCCTAAAACATAAATAAACAAGTAAATATAAAGACAATAACATAAATGACTTACTAGTTCTTGTTATGATACATTTAAAGTTAAGTCAAGTCAGAGAGAGTATATTGCTCGAAAGCTCTTTGGGGCTGTTTTCATGTGTCCGTCAGCACTTTTATAACTACCTATAATGTTCTCAACAATCGAATTATATCTTTTTCAAATAGCATCTTTATGTTAATGATTAAAATGAAAGGAGTTGACTAATTAACTAATTTATCCGATTGACTAGCTAATAAATATGAAACAGGGAAAATGCAAATTATCTTAAATCTGAAACCTTTTATGATACACGAAGCAAGTATTTCTGACCATTCTCAAGAAAAATTAAACTAATACTGTACCCTGCCAAACAGGGCCATGATCTTTTTTCGACCAAGGTTAGCAAGAATAAAAGGAGTATCTGTACAAGTAGAATCAAATCCATAAAATAACCCAAACACTCATTTACAGCAGGTTTTCTCAAATTGATAGTAGATATTTGGCATTAGCCCTTTTGATATAACTACAAGAATTAAAATGACTGGAAAATCAAGAATAAACATTTACCACTGAGGACATCTGGGCTGATATAGGCAGGGCTTCCTCGCTGATCCCGAAGTAAATCATCTTCTCTGATCAGATGCTTGCCAAGGCAGAAGTTTGTAATTGTTATTTTTTTTGTCCTAAGAACAAAAGAAGAAAGGTATGCAATTTTATGGTCTACATTACAAATAGCTTAAGGCAATTGAACTCTAGAGCTCAAGAAACAGATAAGACATTTGCTGTTTCAAATGAATATTTAATTTTCAATTCTTGTCGCTAGCTCTAGGGGCACATTTGGCTCGACTAGCCCAGTTTTATTCCTAGTTAGGCATGCAGAATACTTAACAGCAAGGTTTGAAGTCACAAGTACAAATCTTATCCAAAACAATTGTTAAACAATCAAACAAATTTTTACATACATTACAACATTGGTGAGATAAAATGAGCCAGAAAAAGTGGATTCAGTAGATTGTAAGTAACAAATCAAAGTCAAGGCCTGGGAATGCGAGGCTTAAAGATTTGATACCTATACAGCACATACCTACATCTATCCAGCATACTTCCTATCATAAGCAGAAAAAGTTTTAATTGGATATTGAAATGCCTCCTCTTGTGAGAAATCCATTTTTTGCTGTATTGCAAAAAGGTTGCTAATTCTACCAGCAAATTTTAGTGGACATGCTTTGTTTTACAACAAAAGAATTTAGTCTTAAGTGCTTTGTAGCTTTTGGATGACCCTGATGATGAGGTTGCAAATCATATTATAAGCTACAAGTAGATATGGAAACAGTATTCCACAATGGTAATGTGCTGTCTGATTTTGGCAATGTGTTGTCTACAGTAAGTCAACACAGTCAAAAGTTCTACAATTTTGTGTTGAATTGGCTTAAATCTAATAAAAAGTGAAAGAAGATAAGTAAATAACACATTAATGATTAAAATGATAAAACATAATATTTATTCAGATGATATAATTGCATGTCTCAACAATTCAAGACATGTGGTATAATTCTTTCCTACTATGTCTGAAAATCTGACCAATTAGGTTAAGGAACTAATTTTTAAAAGAAACAATTAATAACTTTACCTCCTCTTCTAGAAAACTAAATTGCATCTAAATTCTTGGAATTCATCAATAACAGAAAATTACCTTGCCTAGTGGTTCAAAATATCAAATCAATTTTTCTTAATAATGTGATAAAAATGTGCAATACCATTTTTTTATTTTAAGCTAAACACCAAACCATGCATGCTTGTATCAATTTCGTATATTTAAGTTGGATTTTCTTAAATCAATTTCATTGAAAATTTTCTAAAATCAATTTCTCCCTTTTTGATTTGTTTGGGAGTATAATGAATTTTTTCACAGAATGGTGTCATCGAGACCAAATCTGAGAGAATTACAAACAAAGAATAGAAGCCAAATTATTTTTGGATATGAAAATATCAAACAATTATACCTTCTATTTAAAACGATGTTGCCCAGTTTCAGATCTCTATGTACAATATTTTTCTGAAAGAAAAATAAAGTGAATGAAAATAAAATCTTTAACAGTCAAAATGAAACAAACTTTCAACAGATAAGAAACTTTCCAATACTGGCCAGAGCTTTTGTTGAAATAAAAATAGGACAATAGCCTATTGTTTGACACAATTGAAAGTCAATAACCTATTGTTTAACACAATGTCGTGGGGGGCTGGTGGGGCAATTGCCCTCTAGTTAATATGTTTAAAAAGTCCCTGATGCTACAATGCAAGCCAGCCTTGTCACTTTCCTCTAAAGCCCTGCAAAATGATTTGCTTCAAAGTGGTCTGTCATATAGTGCTTGATGCTGAATAAGCAGAGTTGTACATGCTTTGGTGTGTATGACAAGATGATTTTAAGTTGCATATGCAAATTTCTCCTCATCTCTAGCCTCAGAAATAAACATTTGCTTCTTTAAATATTTCTTTGGATATCTGACAACCCTAACGATCATCAAAAAGCCTATTTTATGATAAAGACAAGATAGAATTTTAAGTATTCCCTTACAAGGAAAGCAATAGTCCAGACACAAAAGAGATTTTACAGATTAAGCATTTGGTCGTCCATTATCATTATCATCATAAAGGCTTTTACTTATTGAGGTTTTATAAGTAGGTCTTCTAATAATGTTTCAAACTCCAATTGCTAGGGTGAGCAAGTAAATGACAAGTGTGCTTTCTTAAAACAAATTATCTGTATGAACAAGGAGGGGCTAAAAAATTTGTTGGGGTGTAGATCTCCAGATTTATTGGGTTCCTTAGGTGTGACTGTTGGCAATAATACAATATGGCCAATCTGCTAGTACAGTCGAGTTTGGAAAACTTGCACGATTTTGGCTACACATAGCTATGTCCAACAACACACTATCAGCTGTTGCTTGCAAGCAATTTTATTTGAGCTGTGAGCAACAACACTCATATAAACACAACTATAGAATAATACACATGACTTTGTTGATATTGCCAGTCATGTGCTAGCCCTAAGCATTTTCATGTTTTCCAGCCTGGAGTACAGTAAAATCTTGAGTGATTGTAGAGTACCACAACAGTGTTTAAGGATTGGGGATTACGCCAACAGTGTTTAAGGCATTAATGAAGTACCTAGTATGGATGATGTTCTTTATTGCTTATATTATATTTTCGAAGTTTCGAACATTGGAGCAATAGATAATAGACCAAGAACCTTGACATATAAAAGGATTGAGCTACACAACTTCCAACAAACAAACTTTACAGGATTTTCCAATTGATGATGAGTACTAATCTACAAACGTCTGAAGATTCAGTGTTGCTAAATAACAATAACTTTTTCCATCTAGGGAATGGGGCATTTTCTGCATTAGTGGATATAGGAAAGTGTTGTAACACTGATATAACAAATGCAAGCAAGGCAACTCAAAAACTCTCTATTTTGGCACTGAATTTTCTTCATAAGTAAAAACTTTTCAAACATCAAAGTTTTGCTGCTTCATTTGGCGTTTGCATCCTCAACAAAACAGCTTCTGGTTGCTAGGAAGTGTCTTATTGTGATTTATACTGAAATGCTTCCCGTTATGGTTTGTTGTTATTTAGTATCAAAACTTTATTATATGGGAGGACATATAAGGGCTGAAAATAAACAAGATTCTAGTCTACGTGATATGTTGCTGACGCACGTTTACCTGATGTAAACTTTCGACAACCTTAACAATGTCATGGAAGATAACAACTGCCTCACGCTCTGATAATTTTTTCTCCCGGATGACGTAATGTTGCAGATTTATGAGGTCGGCGGTGCTATTTCCGTAATCGTGGGCGCTTAAACAGTCCAAAACCAAGCACAATCTTTTCCGAATCCTTGGCACATTTGTCATGGAAAACTGCAAATCTTCTTTAGTCCTAGGCAATTCTTGCACGTTCTTATCTAAAATCTCATCCTGGAACATTCCATGATGATGTACAACGCCAACCTGGTCATGAAGCAGAGATAAAAGCGAATATTCCGTGTGAAGTAACATTTTCCCCTGTTTTCCATCCTGTGTCTCTTTGCCACATTGTTCCAGAGTCAGCAGTTTTATTGAATAAAAATCATTTGTGCCTTCCTTGCGTGCTAAGCACTGCACAATACTCCTGACTGGCGAATTTCCAAGTCTTGGGCCTAGCAAGTAGGGACCAGCACGTTTGACTGGTGATTTGCTCCCGCAGTTCTTGCATTTTTTTGCATTTTCCTCTGCATTAAATTTGCTTAAACTACATAGTCGCCGCTTTATTCCAGAACCAGACCCATTCAAAATAATATGCCCGTTTGGCAAGTCGGTATCACGGCTGCTACCTGGCGATGGTGACTCCATGTTTCGATTGACAAGAATCGGCCTACACTTTCACCGGTCTTCCATTTTGTCGTGAAATATAACTGTAAACTTCCTTTGCCTTGAATCACAATCCAAAAGGCAAGCTCATCGGGAGAAACTACACCACGTTACAGATTGCCTGCATAAATGCAGTGGCGTTTGCACCGGATGAGGGTAAGCCTGTGATTTCGGAACCAGAGAAACCTTTGTGATGTTGTCAATAGTTGTCATTCTTTTTATTGTCTCGCTTTCATCTCCATAACACAAGGTGCTCATAGAAAGAAAGAATAGCATTCGAGCACAGGGCTGCAAGTAATTCCTAATGAAAACCACAAGACACGTCTCCAAAATTATTTCGTGTTTCTTGGTACAAAAACTCCTATCTTGAATGAAAACCAAAATTAACCTATATGGAAAAGTTTTAACAGAAAGATTTTTTCCTCTCCTTTAAAACGGTTCAAAAATCTTTTTTTGACTGACATACAGTATATACCAGGGTTGCCAGACTGGACTTTTTCGGGCCAAATTTTCCAATTTTGGCCTTTTTAAGAGTTAAATTGCCTGGAAATTTGTTTTTGGTCTACTACTTAAATCTAGCCTTTCTTGGCCTTTTTAAACATTATGAGGTCATTCCTTTGTTTGATATAAACTTTAATAATCTAAGTAACAAACAAGTTATGAATTGAAAGCTCAATACTGCACGGTGTAAATTCAAATCCAGATATCATCAGTTAACCTAACAATTAGCAAAGAAATTTTTTTGAAGGAGAAAGTTTTTCAGTTTCTTGCTTGAGCTTGGAAATTATCTAAAAGGCTCATGCATGAAAATATATACTTCACTTTGCGCTGTGTATTCTTGAGGAATTTTTTAATTTGGCCTTTTTATTTGCCTTTTGGCCGGTGTTTGTCACCCGTTTTATTTGCCTTTTGTAAATTCCATCTGGCAACCCTGGTATATACCATATACTTTCCTGCTCCCTATTTTCTAATCCGTGACATAAACACGCAACAGAATCAATGAAATATTCAGGACCTCCGACAAAGATTATGATTGTGAAATTTTCCCTTGGACCACTCACTTTCCAACCTGCGTCGGAGTCCATGATATCTAACTACATAATAACCGAAGATAACAAATCCTTAAACATAACATATAGTCTTAATGTATCCATGCATTTAGCAAGTTGACTTTCAGGACAGTTGATCGGTATTTTTATTCGACGTAAGAAGGGTACGTTTGACGTAATACGGAATCAGATATGACACGAGTTGATCCCATCAAATATAGATTAGCACGCTATACGAGAGCAATAACAAACCACAAGTACCTCGCGGATATTTTCCAGTGAGCACTGCTATATTGCAAACCTTATTAAACTTGTCAATATGAAGGATAAATTGAAGAATGGATGGGTCATGCAGGAACAAGGCAGGAATTTTAACCCTAATAATTCTTTTTATCCTGTCTCCAGTCCAGATAATTTCTCAATTTTTCATGAATTATAAGTTTCATCTAAATAGCATCCTAAACAAAATACGTAAAATACAACCCTCAGAAAGTATGATATGCATTCGTCATTTCGTGTAGCTTTGTAAAGAATTGCACTGCTTATTAGAACTGATGGTTGCAGAGTTCATTTGTAGACTAAAACTTTCATATGTAGCACCGTACAGTATTTAAAGGGGAAAACACAGGAGGATGCATTTCGACAAAAGTGAAATGAGGGGTTCGTAGCATTTAAATAAATATTTCCAAATAGCAAAAAGTTCAAGTCTACCTCCCCAACAGAGGAGCTGACTGATCGGCAAATCTAAACGCTGTTTTTGTTTGGTATACTGTTGTGTATTTTGATTCACCCAGAAAGCATGCGAAATCACAAACAAACAAAACAAGTAAAGCAAATGATAGGCTGTGCCTGGGTTGCAAACTCTGTAGACCATCCACTATTCACAAAGGTGCTTAGTATGTTTACAGTAAAATACGAAAGATTATTATCAAAGATATCACATAATACATCTAATTCCAAACTATGATGCGCTTACATTTAGCTGCTAATTCCAGGCACAGGCCATTCGAAAGCTCGTACTCCCACCTGAAACTTCTTTAGGGGACGAAACCTCCCCAGCCCTATCTGACAGCTTTCTGACGCACGACAGCATGCAGGGAAAGACAACAAGGGTAGCATATTTTCTTCAATTCAATGAAAGCGAATCAAAACAGATACTTATAGTATCTTGTACCTACGTCATAAGATTATGTAGTTTTTTTGCAATGTAAATGTGTATCGCCACACTAGGAGCTAGATAACTGGCCTTAGCAAAAAGCTGGATTACATTGCTCTTACTATTTTCCGCCAGAGTGGCGTCTCTGACAGAAATTTTGAATTTTGTTGGTCAGTTAGGAGTGACATGAGGTGACTGATTTTTCTTAATGAAATTCAGATAAATTGAAATAACGTCACTGAATGGTAAATAAGGGACTTTTTTGGTCGTTGTAAATGAAAGCACCCTAGCCTCTAGGGCCTACAACTGCAAATGAAATTGAGTCATAACGACATCACAATCTACAGTGCTACTATGTTGGTATTCAAATGACTGCTTCAACCCACTTTAACTTAAAACGTTTATTATCGAAAATTTGATTCCACAAAAAATACAGATCGATAGAAAAAAAGGACAAATCTTGAATTGAAGTTTCTCCAAACTTTCGACTCAGCTATCTCTCTACATAGCTGCTGAAAGCGGTCTCGTAGATTCAATGTCATATAATTTTCTAATTCAGACAAAGTAATATAATCTTCCGCATAGGTTGAGACTTCAAAGATATCTAGGCGGTTAGTTAAGCTACAAAACTACAAGCTTTCTTGAAACGCGTTAAAACATTCAATTACGTCCATGTGGTAAGCGAAGTTCTTCAAGCAACCTCTCCTTCTCGAAGCTCAAATCAGCAAATTTTGCTTGCAATGCTTTCTCACGCTCAGTCTGTCGCTCAACGTCTTCTTTGATTGCCTAAAAATGAAGAATTTCGGAAGCAATATAAAAGGCAAACTTAGACGAAAACAAAGTCTTACATTTATAACGGATTAATAATAAAGGTATCAAGCAATAAAGAGCCTGATTCATAAAAGAAAGAACATGAACCTGAGAAATTCTCTAGATGTCATACCAGAGCTCAAAGGATTAAATATGAACAATTAGATATGAAATATATGAAGAGGAAGATTAGATGTGGAAAAAGTAATGATAAACAAGGGCCAGATGTATGAAAATGGACGATATGAGGGGATTAAGAATATGAGTTTTGTTCAGGCGTGGCTCTTTAATCATCATGTGATAGACGCAATACAAGTACCCTCTTCTTTCATAAGGAGCTTGTTAATTGCTCTTAAAACGCCGATGCAAGTGACTGCTTCGGGGTAGTATTAAATTATGTCAAGGAATACATACCAAACCTCTGAAAAATGACTACAAGAAGACGTTTAGGTTTACAGATGGTAAACATTTGCAAACACAATGTGAGATTCTTAACTTACTCTAAGGTTTGGGGGTAAATTTGGATTTTTTGCTTAATTTAAAGGTTGGCAATGCAATTTATATTATAAACATGAAAAGCCGCATCAAATAATCCTTCTATCTAAAAAAATCTGGGCAAAAAAATGTACGAAGAAAGTTATAAGAAATCTCAGGGGAAAATCTATTAAGGAGAAACGAATCTGACAGAAAAAAATTCAAAGAAAAGTTGAGGGCAAATAGATATTTGGGCCCATGAAACAGAACTCTGAGTAAATGAGAAACAAACCTCAATTCTTCGTGGTATTGAATTTGTTTCTTGACCTTTGAGCATATTGAAAGTTTCTGCTTCCACGTGCGTTTGCTGTACCTGTTCTGAGATGTCACTCAGTTTTTTGGTTAGGCCAACTGCTCGAGTCTAGAAAGAGACAATATTCATCTCAATTAAACTCAATTAAAATATCTGGGGACCAACTGTAGATAACTCTGATTTGTTCATTAAAAAGCGATGCTTTAAACTGAGATGTTTTAAATTGAATATTTTTGTTCGACGCTACGTTGTTTATCATCGTTGATTCATCTGGGTTGCTATACAAAGTTTCGTAAAACATTCGTAAACTTTCGTAGACTGTCGTAGACTTTCGTAAACTTTCGTAGACTTTCGTAGACTTTCGTAAAGTTTCGTACTTTTGGTCAGGAAAAGAATATAATGAAGATACTATATATGGAAAAGTTCCCGCCTTTGCAGTCTTACTAGTTTTCAGAAATAACCTTATTTTTTCTGAGAACATATCATACCTGGTATCCACCAAGGAGAACTTTTAGCTTCTTTTCAATTTTTGCTGCCTTTTTCGCATCTTCCGTCATATGCCCACGGAATATCTAAAACATTGAAATAAAAGTTAAAACTCGAGTCTTATTAACAATAAGATTCATCATTCTTTATTAAACCTCGTGCATAAAGTTATCATTTTAAAACTTCGTGAAGCTTTTATGAAACATTCATAGCGCTGAATGTTTTTCCAAATAGTTATTCATATAATAGGAAGCAAAGAAGTTCCAAAATTACACGCGAGAATTCAAAGAAGGGTTTAGACTTTCTTAAGCCAAAAATCCAAAATTATAAAACCATTCTTAGAAAAAAAGCGTCTCAGAAAAACAATTCTTTCTCAAAAATAATTCAGTGGTCTTCTTCCGGCCAAATTTTCTGTATAGGTAACACTGATATTATTAATAAAAATGCATTTATAGAGCACTGCAATCTTTAAACATACACTTTTATTTTCATAAGAAAGTAAGCTCGGGACTAGGTGATCAGTTATAAGGTTTCTCAATGTTTTAGTCATCTTTGGGCTCGGTTTCTTCTAGACAAGTTTCTTATAAAAAGAATGAGCGTATATTCACAATTAAAGACAGTAAAGCTAAGATGGCGTTCAGCTTCCAAGAAAATTATGAAACATATACATTATTAATCTTGTTTTGGGGGTTTCAAAATTCTGAGATCTTTTAATTACCACAGGCAATTTGTTCCAGAGCGTAGGGGCTGATGTATATAACACTCTTTCAAACAGTCCTTTTCTCCCTAAACGAAGGCTTTAAAAAACTACATAACTTACATCAAGTCGTTTTTCCACGGATTCCAGCCTTTCTTTTCTGCTTGCTAAAGCAGCTCTTGTATATCTTTGTTGCGATGGCAACAAAAGTAGCTAAAACAGAAACACCAAAAAAGTTACAAAAATAACTCAGCTTAAGGCAGCGGACCCCCTTGAAATAATTGTGTCAGCAGTTTGTTTCTGGAAACATTTGAAAACTTGTTTACTTGTAACTTTTAAAAGAACAAGGCATAGTTGAAAACAGTAAATGGAGAAATAAACACTAAATAACGATAGAACTAAATAGGTGACATAAAGCATCTCCTGCTATACTTGCTCTGATTTCTATATTACAATATACTACCTCTGATTTGGTAAAAGTGCCTCTTAAAAAACTGGTAGATTAAATGCTGATCAATAAAAGCATTAGGCTTTATAGTCACAATTAAAGCATGATCCCTAAGAAAAGCAGCTATTCAGGATTTTGAACCCCTTTTTTCATATTCAATATAAAATTTTACAATTACAAGCTACTCACTATACTATGTATAATCTATTTGACTACACTACAAGGACGATACCACGGCGTGCTTGATACCATGGCAACTCCGCAGCCATAAACATGAATAACACGTAACAAAACAAAATTAAAAACACAGCTACATAAATGATTTTTTCTAATAAATACTTAGGTTTGTTTCATTTTGCATGCTGAGCTACCCTAGGGCAATCAGGTCTTTTCAGAACCTATTTTTAAGTAATTTAGGCCATTTTGTAATCTAGAAGTAGCTGATAGGGTGTTGTTTTTGAATATCTAGATAATAAGATAAAATTATTTAATATGATGACTCAAAAGTATTCTTGATAAATAAGTGCGGTATGAAAATAATTCCAAAAAATACTCTTATTGCATTCCTTATGCAGTCAATTACGCTTTTTAGATAAAATAATGCAAAGATCCAATGGGTTATACCTGTCCATAGCATTCTTCCCACACTTTTGTATAAACATCCAGGCTGATATCACCATGACTCATGATCTTTTTCACTGCTTCAATTTCCTCTTGCAAAAGATTCTTTGCATTCCCGATTTCTTCATCCGTAAACTTTTCCAATGGGTCAGATTTCAAAGCATTACGGTTCATGTTAATGATGCTCTGTGCTTGCCCCCTGGTTTTCTTTGAATTCAGAAGGCTTTGCTGGATACTGTTGGGGTGCACAACGACATCATTTCGCACCATTTTTAGCATCTCTTCTTTTATCATCTCTTCAGCCTAACGATAACAGTAAACGTATTAAGACCACAACATATACATATATATGAATTATGTTATAAAACAATTAATGAAAATTTCTGTTTACCGGTCTGTCATAAAGTGCTCCGTACCGTATAGGCAGAGCTGTACACGCTTTTGGTGTATAGACCAGGACAATTTTAAGCTCCTACTCCAAGTTTAACACTTAATGCGATCATCAGGCAACTGTCGAGATAACTAGAATATATTCCTGGCATAGTAACATCGAGTAGGAAACATTTATTGTAAAACCAATCCATAAATTAAATGCTGTTGACTGTGAAAGAAATAAAAAGTAATTTCATATGATGTGGAGAATTGATATTTGTAGTGAGAACACACATGTACTTTGGAGGCTTTAACTATATCACTTTGCTATTATCCGCCCCTTCTCTTTTTTCTTTTAGGGAGGTATCTCACGCTTGGCTCACTTCCCGGGGGGGGGGGGGCAGCTACGTTGTTAGGTACAAGTATCAAAAGCATGGAATAGTTGTGACTGTATTCCAGATTTTTTTTATAGAATTCTCTGCATATAGGAGCTACATCTACTGGGAATAATAACGAAAGAAGAAGAAGTAAGAAGAAGGTAGAGTCATCTTAAAGTTTACATACTATTTGGTAGGCGTTCAAATCTGGATACATATCCTCAGGACGAAGAACTGTGGTGTTGACATCGGACGGTCTTGGTAGATCTCTCTGGACTGCCTGCGATTGTCGCTTGAACTCTGCTATTTCTAAAGAAGAAAAGACATAAAGATTACAGCAAAATTGCCAGTCTAATTTATAATCGCAAGTTTGCGTTACAGACAATGTTAGATACTTTATATTATGGATTCAGCTGCTAGAAGCACAGGTAACTATTGAGTGGTCTAAAGGGGTGATTATGTGGTAAGGAAGAAGGATATTCCTAGTCTTAGAGGGTAACATTTTGGTACACCCATAGAATGTTCTATCATCGTGTCAAACGCCAAAATTGATCATCTTGCGATTTTATTTAAAAATTATCATCTTATAGTCTTCAACGGGGGTTGGGGCTCATTCTCAAGTATACTACCCACTCGAGAACTCTATTTTAGTAAAATTAATCTCATTAAAAATTTGTAAGTAGATATGATATGCATTCAAGATTTTATTATTTTGCAATACATCTTTGTACGTTGACCTTGATAACGGGCTATGCTCGGCTATTTCTCGAGTATTTCAACTACTCGAGAGTTCTTTCTTAGTCAATTTGCTCTCGTTACAAATTTGTAATTAGATATGTCATGCATTTTTATTATTTTGTATTCCATCTTTGTACGTTGACCTTGATAACGGGCTATGCTCGGTCGGAGCAGGGGGGGGGGGCTAATTTTCGAGTATTTCAACTACTCGAGAGTTCTTTCTTAGTCAATTTGCTCTCGTTACAAATTTGAACTGAATTGATAACAAAGGATATTGAATGGGAAATGACACCTTGCTCTCGTCTGACTGCATCATTTCTCGCATCAATATCTGCTGCATCCTCCACGAAGTTATTCTCTACAGTTGGTTCTTCGTCTTTATTCGCATCCTGAAACCAATGGTCAACATATCAACGAAAATAAAAAATATTAGATCTCTTGTTATGTTCTTTAAAGCAGCAAGGAAAGATTTTTTATTTGTAATTTCAAAACACAAGGAGCTCTCAACTCACGGTATACCTAAAAAAATACAACTTCTTCTTGTGGCCAACAGTTTTCTTTTAAGTTGCGTCATAAATATTCTTGGTATTGTGACTTTATACAACCTTATAAACCACGTTCTGGGTACATCGTAAGCACACGTAGTTAATGCAGCGAAAGATCATTCAGGACACGAAATTGCCTAAGTACGTACGTCAGGAGAGATCACAACAGAATCGAAGACACTGATATTGCTTCTTGCTGAGATTTAATCTAACTAAACAAAGATCTTAAAACTTCACAGCATTCTGCTATAGTTTCAGTTCAAATCATTCTCATAGAAAACAATTGCAGTATGTTAAGAAAATCATGTCTCACATTGAGCATATTGATGCATTAATATGTCCGCTCAAAACACCTGGATCTTCAAAGAAACTATTGCGTCATATTACAAAAATGTCTCACGTTTGGTATATTGGTATGTAAATATGGTATCGATAACTTTGTTACTTACATCAAGAAGGACAATTTCGTATTCAGATGCTTTTGGGAGGCTTGCAAAGCCGGCTCTCAGGTTTGCTCGCTGTTCCTCCTAAAAAATGTATGCAGGAATATAATGGAATAAAATGACAAAATGCATAAAAAACAGATACGAAATATCAGCGGTGTGAAAATATTGGAGAAGGTTCAAAGGGAACGCGAGAAATTGGAGAAATAAGGCTTCATGCTGTTTTGGTTTGGGGATATCGGTTGTAATGTAGTATATATCGTAAACTGGTCAGTAACGTGTACAAAAGTATAACGTGTATAGCGTTTATCAAAAATAGGTCCTCAGCAAAAACTACTTTTGAAAAGTTTTTAGAAAAAATACACCCCTTGGATTACAATGCTGGAATATGTTTGCTTTTTTCAAAGCAATTTTCAAATGCTGAAATAGATCTATGTGCGTTTGAAGTTTATACTGCATCCAGTGTTTTAATAAGTAAGATACCATCCTGCATCATATTGAATCCGATTCCAATTAGTGCAAATGTAACTTGCTAGCACGCAGATTAAAGAGTGAATTAAACTACCAACCTGCTGTTGCTTTGAAGCAAAATCTGATTCTGCATCGTTCTCAAATGCATCTTCCCTGTTTATGTTGAGCTTGTCTCTTACTGATCTACCAGGGGTTGCCCCGGTGACAGACCCAGGAGTGGCGATTCCCCTTGGGGTAAAGCCTAAAAAACAATGATTTATCATAGTACCAAGTGCAGAGCAACCTGTACATAAAACTTGACGGTCAATACAAGGTAATAATAACCAAACACTTGGTCCCAGATATTGCTGTTGAAGAGTGACAGTCCTGAGTAATTGAACTTTAATGTTACTGGCAAAAAAGAACTGAGTTCCTGGTAAGTAACTGACTCATTTTGCTTGAATACTTAGGTCTAAGAGGGCTTAAAAGGCTAAAATTTTCTTCTTTGAGAAACCAGTTGCGACTAACTTTTTTACACACATTTTTTTATAGGAATACCTAATCTTTGCCTTAAACATTATATACTTATAAAAAGTGTGTATGAGCAGTATCAAGTAATCGGTACTGAAATATCCCTTCTAATACGGCTATCGATTCTTCAGCATATCTAGTTTCTTAGTTCTAAGCCCACATAATCTCGTAATAACAACCGTGTTCTGAAAACAGTTAGCAGGGTTCTGAAATGTGACTTAGGTCCGTTGGAAATGGAGGGGCAAGGGGTGACTACAGCCCCTAATGACTGTCAAACTTTGTTTTATCAACCGTTAAAACAGAGTTCTGAAAGGAAACCTACTATATAAGTGCAGTTCCGACGACCCTGGCACTACTTAGGTTGTTTTTTCACAGTACTGAGTTCTGACTAATCCCCGAGAACTGAGCTCTAAAAACCAGGCCCTGAGTATTGATAAATGAACTCCGGGTACTTAATACTAGGCTATTATCACTGAAATCTAGGATTCAAGCACTGAATATTACATTTTTACAAAACCGTAACTTTCATACGACCGAAAAGGATAAGTTGCTACCTCAGAAAACTAAGTTTGAGCTCTGCAAAACTCCTCAGAGTACTGAAAACCAAGTTTGGAGCACAGAAAAATAACCTTTGAGTAAACCAAGCTCTGAGTGCTGAAAGCAAAGTTGCTACTACTGGAAACTTCGCTGATACCACTAAAAACTACGTTGTTCCCATGAAATCAAAGTTTTGAGCACTAAAATGAGCTGTGACTTCTTAAAAAATACTCTCTAACTGAACCCTGTCTTCTTCTTATTGCGCTTTTTCCCTAGACTTGTGTTTTGACTAATTTTTTCAAAGCAAAAAGTACTGAGTAGCAAATACTGATAAAATATGAGACAATATTGAGTTTCAGGCAGTGATTTGCGAGTCCGAAGTTGGAGTTCAAAGACTAAGGGTTTCTCAGATCTGAATAATTTGTCTGAATTGTCAGTTCTTATTACTTTACTGTTTCTGTTATTATGTTGTAGGCCTAATCGGTAATTCTTACCTTGACTTTCATTCCCCGGTGTTCTAAAAGGCGTTGCAATGAGATTATTCGGAGTTTGCTGTATTTGATGTTGTGGCGTTGCTCCTTTGAAATCACTTTGGGTCAAGGGAGTGTTCACCCCTCCTGCTAAAGGTGTATCGACTTGATGCAAAGCCAAAATGTTTTGTGCCTCCTACGAGAAACAACAGATCTTATGCTTATTTCTTGCGTGTTTGTACACTGTATTGCTATTACACAGCGAAGCTTATCGAAATGGTCTACAGAAGATTAAAAATTGATACAAAACAAACGGACGCGTTTTGACGTTACTCTGGAAAATGTTTTGACAGCTCGATACCTTTTAATAGATGGAAATTCGCAATTTTAATGCGATTCATGTCAGCTAAAACAAAAACAGAAACAAAATATTCATTTGAAAACTTGAGCAGCTCAGAACTGAGTGTCCTCTTCTTTAGAACAAATGATGAGCCGAAAGTTGGTAACTGTCCGTTTGCAAACAGTTTTTACATCACGATCAATTAATTTCTAGAAGTTTATCTATTATGTCGTTTCCCAGAATTGTTTCAGTAACTGAGGTTAAGCTAAACAGAACATAGGCAAACAAGCTACTGGAACTCAACAAGAGTGCTGTCATGTGCTCGCGGCGACCTTAACTGTCATGTGCTCGCGTTTTCCAATCAGCTTGTTTAGATCAATAACTGGGTATATATAATTTCTATCTTATTGATAATTATTATAGCGTGTTATACTTTGAAGAGATTCTAACGAATAGCTTACGTGTGTTTCAAAGTGTGTTTTCTTTGCAAAGCCATGTTTCATATCGGTTAAAGACAACACTAAACCAAGCCCCAAACATCCTGAGATGCTTAAACAATTACGTATGCAAAGCCCTGGGAAAATAATATTCCTGTGTTTTTATGTAGCTTCAACTTGTTCACACCTTTAGTTTGTTAGCTTCATAAATTGCCTTAACATTTTAATCTTCACATCGTATTTTGTATGACTCAGTGAACTGGCATTTTTGCATATTTGTTGGATAGTACTTTTAAAAAACCTTCGGAAGATATCTAGGAGGTGCTATGGTAAAAAACTCAGCTATGAAATATCACAAAAGTCTTAAAAATAACATCTAACTCTATCATTCTAAATTGATATTTATATATAAATATAAAGTTCTTTAAATTCCTTTGGTTTTGGGGCAATCTTTAATCAAACAAAATTGAGAGAGTGACCCTGCAACAAAACCTCAAAAATCATAATATATCGGGTTGGATATCAAATGACCCTGAGTGAGGCAAAACAGATCTTTTATCGCGGGTTTTTTGGTAGATAAATGACTTTAAATCAGCATTTACCATGAGTTTTCTATGTCTTGGTTGAACAATTCTGTAGCCATGGTCGGCATAGTAAGATGATTAAATTAGAATGAATAATGCTGAGATATCATACCAGACAACGAGTAGATACCAAGAACATATTCATCTCGATATGTGGATAAAGGCGAAGTAAATCGAGGAGAGGAACCCAAAAACGATCAAAAGCCAACATACCTGGAGTACTGTATCCTGTTGCGCAGGGGTTCGTGGCGTTCGCAGCGGAAGGTTAGACCCAGGTGTGATTGAATAATCAGCAAGCAAAGCTTTGGAAGCACCTTCATCCTCTCCTTCAACAATTGCCTTTGCAGCTTCACTTGCCAACCCTAGTTTCACGACCTTAGATTAAAATTAAAACAAAATTATATTACATTTGCGATATATATAGTGGGCAGAAAGAAAAATACTATTACTTATTTCTTTTAAACTTATGTAGGGTAAATTTGTTTCAATACATGAATACATCAGTACTAGCCATATAGAACAAGAGGGTTCTAAGCTGCTACTCCGAGCTTCATGCTTACACGATCATCAAGTAATTGTTTATCAGTCAACAGGCGCCTGATAATCGCATTAAAAGTGAAACACTGAGCTGCAACTTAAAACCGTTCTGTTCTATCTATCAAAGTGAAATGAAGAAAATAAATATGTTATCTGGCTCGCAGATACATTTCAGCTGACAACAGCTTTTGGTACCAATCAAATACCACGCCTTTATTGGCTGAACTAAGGAACACATTCTAAATCAACACTTCGCCTTTTTTTAAAAACACAATCAAAATTATTGAATGAAAATAATTGCTTTTGAGGACAGATCTTGGAAAAAGCTTTGTACAATCACAAACCTCTTCAAGTTCGGCCTCAGAAATCTGTGGTGCAGGTAATACAAGCTTGCTTCTCTTTTTAACCGGTTCAGAATTTAGCATCCTAAAATATGAATGATAATATTAACACAATGAAAAAGACGGGCTGCAAATAAAACTAGATGCGAAACGCATTTAGACACGTGACTGGGATGACAAATGAATTATTCTATTAGTGTCAGAGAATTCTTCTTAATTTTTGACGGACAGTCTTTGCATCGTATGGTGCAGAAAGCTAGGTTATGGTCAAGGTAAACGAATTTTTCTTATTAAAAAACAACCGGTTCAGTTGGAATTCATAATTCAAAAAGCTTATGCATACGTATACCACAGTTATAGATAGAAAAAACATCCTGCTTAAACTTCCTGCCAAAAATTCCCATTCTTAAAGTTGCATATAAGTAAGCCACACGAATCCTGAGATAAATAGACTTAATTTATTCTACAAACGTAGTTTCGAAGCTTAAATGAGATCCGAATAAAGAAGGTAGCGAAGCTTGCTTTTCAGCGATATGAGTAGGATTGTCAAATTAAGTAGAGGATTAAAAATTACACACTTGTTTATCTGCATAACTGCTCCAGGAAGATCATTCTCCTTTCTTCTTCTCTGGCGCTGTCTGTCTTTTCTTCTCTCCGCCTAAAATAATAAAATACTTAAGTACAAACATTCCCTGGTCGGCGCGGAAAGGTAATGCTGGACTTAAAAACTTCAAAGTTTTAAATTTGGGTCCTAGTTGTAATTTTACTGATAGTCAAAGTCCTCTTCAGGTGAGTAAATGAAAAAAAGCAGATACTCCATTGGCGGGGTCAAAAAATGTCTTTGGAAATTTAATCGGTGTGTGCTTTTTCTATCTACTTACAACATGTGGGGTGAGCGTGTTTTGAGAGTGCATGGTTTCGATAATGTCATGTTTTCGTAGACGTTATATCTGAACAATGGTTAAAGTAGAATCTAATATATAAAATACTAACAGTTCTATCCATTTAAATGTAAAACACCAATATACTTAAGGTAAGAAACTTAAGTAGATATCTAGAGTAATAGAGTCAAGTATTACAGACAGGCCGCTAATAATTACTCTCTGTTGATTACAAACACGAAAATCGAACTGTAAAAAAAAGAACAACTACAAAATACCAAAATACCAAAAATAGAATGAAATGAAACATCTTAAAGCAATAGTATTCTACAAACTGGTATTGTGATAAGGTATTAAGAATTGCCAGATTAAGAACTGTTCAGTATTGTGAACTTTTAGTTACCTCTTCGACATCATCACGTCTTTTCTCGTCCATTTGATCTTGTCGAAGTCTTTTAAAATTGGGATCTAATGCCTTCACTACCTCCTCTGATGTGTCGTAAAAGCCTACAGACAGAAAAGATTGAAACTAAGGACAATGTAAGTTTTTAACCCAAATCCTAATTTTGCACTGCTCTGTCTAAACTAAAAGAAAAATCCTCTGTCGACCAGCAAGCATTGCGTACAATGAATATATGAAAATACATTCTAACAACTGGCAAAAAAATTTAATATGACTATCTTAAAACTTTTTTTTTGCTTGTAGATATTTTGCATCACCAAAAAGATATGTACCATTTGCGGTTTCTGTAAAGCTAACAAAATAGGTTGATAAGGCTGATACTAGCTCAGAAATAATGGTGCACGATTCTTGACCTTAGGCTCTACGGTTCAAGCTACAGCCCAAACTTAACGTTCATTTTGATTGACAAGCGATAATCTGCTCCCTGCAAAATTCAGAAATAGGTCCAGGGGGGGAGGTCTAGGTGGGTACTCCTCGTTAAACTAGCTTCCAAGTATTCCAAAGGCTAGTAGAAATAGCATGCATTTACGAAGGCAGCACTAGCTGGATTTAAACAATCGGGTTTCTTTTCAATATGTTGCTTAATAACTCTCCTATCACAACTGAACAACTTGACTTACTATCTAAGAAAAGGCTCATGCGGCGTTGGGTGTGGTCAACAGGCAACACCCCTGTGGGAGACCAGGGGGTAAACCCCGAAAGCTGCTGTTATTAACGCCAGTTGATTGTTAAAATCGTGTTTTTATACAGGAATTTATACCATTTCAAAAAAAACACCTGAAACACAATCCTAAATGACGTTTATACTAATGAAAATATGATCATTTTTTCACAGTCACCGTGCTACGTATTTTATGAAAAATATGAAATTTATATATATTCGTTTAATACCTATAGCCAAGGCTGACGGCAGAAGAGGAGTACTCATAGGGATGTGGAAGTACTAGAATTACTTTAGGGTAAAAACTAGGGCGGGCTCATTGAACTCCAATGGGTAGAGCAATGATGCGACAAAGTGCATTATAATTAATCATAAAAGCAGCTGTTTCTTTTTCAAAAAAGATGGTTTGAAACTATTTTTAACCAAATTTTACAGGGCATGAGGCGCCTTGACGCTAGGCCACTGATTTATAGTTCCAAAAACCAGTAAGTATTTACATGTCTAGGCCCTTGACAAAATTGACAAATCTTTTACCTTGAGCAGGTTTCTTTTCAAAAGGGATTTCAGCATTATAGTCAACGCCACGTTTCTTCTTCTTCTTGAACCTTTCAATCCTTTCAAAAGTAAGCAAATATAAATCAGGAAATATTTCCTAACCAATATCTTGAGACATCCAATTCATGCACAGTGATTTCAAATATGTAGTTGGCTCATGCTAACTTTGGGGTCAGCAATTCTAAAGAAATAAAACGACAATTCTGGTCTTTTATTTCTTTTGATTCAATAGAAATGTGCTTTTGCTAAATAAAAAACAAATAGATACTTACTCTATGCCAGCAGCTCTCAGTTCTCTTCTCTTCTGTAAAGCTGCCAGTCTCCTGGCTTCCTCAAGCTGCTTCTCTCGAGCCTTTCTTTTTGCCTTCTTACCTTGGGTATTTGCGAGCCTTGCTCTTGCCTCAGAGAGCATTTCGAGTTCTATAAAAAACACAGAGCACAATCAAAAATACAACCGAAAAAAAAGAAAGTCTATAAACAGATTTGGATGGAGGAAACTGTTTCATGGTCATTGCTTGTGAGCTTTCATTATTTCAGTGAATAGGTGTACTTTACAATCAGGGTCTTCTTTATTAGGCCATGGGTTTTTTCAGGTCGTTCTAATGTCTTTATATTGTTTATCTATTATCTGAAATTTTCAAAAATTATTTAGTATAATAATTTTTTGCTGGATTTTTTCAGGAAACCAATTTCAATATAAAGAGAAAAAGAAAGACATAAACAGAGACAAAAAGATTATCTGAAGAGCATCCCAGGTATTACCTGGATGAGAGTAGAAAAATCAATGGAGGATTTTGTGGAGGCTATCTGCTTACAGTGGCCTGGACAGCTTATGATAATGATGATTTTGATAGGATAAATATTTTGATAAAGTAAAAATAGCAGTTCTTTCAAAATTAACTGCATTGATATATTCAGATTTAGTTAGGAAATATTAATTACGTGTTCCATACATACATAAATTTTATTATTAAACTTAGGAAGTATAAATTTATATGATATAAGCACTATTTGATGACATACTTTAATGATGACCTATAGATGGTTTTGTTCACTTCAATAGATCAATAATAATTCAAAGTTAGGTAGGTGGGAATCCCTAGGTTATGATATAAGAATTTTAACATCTCAACTAGCTTTTTTAGCATTGATTCATAATGACATACAGCTAGATTACAAAAAACTGAACCCACTTTGAATAGTCAATGTCCATGTTTTCAAAAATGAGTATCAGCATATTATAAAGCAATCTGTCTTATTCTGTCAGTAATGCGAGAATTTTCTAGGGCAGAAATAAACTGAAATGTAGCTACATACCATCTTCATCCATATCAATTGGATCTGGTCTTGCAGGTTTAGTTTCAGGATTTGGGTCAATCTCCCCTGGTTGTAGTTTCCTTGGATCTGCTTCATCACCTTCTTTCTGTTGAGCTTGATCACTACAATCAAAATTTATTTTTGATGTTACATCAACAATTTCTTTATTAACCTGAGCCTGCAGTCTTCTAAACAGAACCTTCATCAATCAATTAGATTGTATCTTTTCCGTAAGAGATTCTTAAACATTCATGACAGTGTACTCCAAATTTGCATCAAAGTATGAAAAACACCAAACATGGTTTTGTGCTCTTCATTCAATAATGCAAAGAGTCTAAAAACCATAAATGGAGCAAGACAAAGTCCATAAATATGCAGTTTCTGAAAATCAAAAGCTAATTTTTTCTCATGTTTCTTTGTGAAGTTCTGTTCTAACTTAAGTTTCAGTCTAATCGATGGAAGATATTGGTTCAAGTGTGAAGATTTCCACTGTAAATGAATTTTAGATAAACTGTTATATGTGCGAAGCAAGTGTCACATGTGCAGATTTTTTATGGTTTTCCTAGTGCATTGAGTTGAAAGGGGTAAGATGGAGCTGGCCTTCTCAAGAAGGAGTTTTCCACAAAGGTAGTTGATTGCCTACATTATCCAGATTGCAAAGGGTAGTGATCTTCCAAATTAAATTAAATGGAAAGCATTACAAGATCATTTATTTCGACTCCAGTTTAAAATTTGGCAAATTTTAATTGCTAAATAGAAGAATCAAATGATGAATATAAGAAACCACTGAGTGATGATCAAAAATGCAAAAGACAAATAAATAAAAAATTGAAAGAATATGCCAGAAAACTTACAGCAGGTATTCGTATCTTTCCAAGCACTGGGCAGCGGTTCTACCAACCAATGGTGCAATTGTTCTCCATTGTGTTGGCATCAGCTTTGCAAGATGAAGGAGTTTTTCATCTTCTTCTCTACTCCATTCAGTCTAGGTAGAAAAGGAAGATAGAAAAGGATTTAAGCGAAGTATATCATGGAGATAGGATCTAGAATGCACTTTCAGTTGTTATGAAATATGTACCAACACAGCTCTTCACATTTTAGGCATTTCTTCATATTCTTCCTGCAAATATATTTACTGAAACATAGGAAGAAGTTTGACACATGTTGTGAACTAAATACTCATATATTTTTATGCATCTTCAGTTGCTTTTCTATCAATGTTTCACTAATATTGTATTTTGTATCTTACGTACTTCAGAAGAAGCATCAAGTATCTTTGGGAGTTTTAGAACCTTTTTGTGATTAATTACATAAATAATTATAGATGATTGTAACAAATTTATTTTGACAAAACCGGATACAAACCTTTTTGATGCTAGGATCAAGCCATTCATACCACCTTGCTTTGCACTGCTTGGCAGATTTCTTGTGTAACAAGGATGCAATACGGCTCCATTGATTTTTGCCATATTTCATTACAGCTGCTTTGAGGATTTCATCCTAAAGAAAACAAGAAAATACTTAAAAAATTGTCTTGCTTAATTAATTCAAAAGAAAAATTTTCCATTTCCCAATTTCATCCCTTGATGTGCCAGAATCACAAATACAAAAGCTTCTCCAGAACATGGATTCATAGGCAGTTTTCAGCTGAGAAAAAAGGATATTCTAAAACTAAACACTAATTTAAATGTCACTGATAATATTCATCTTACACAAAGTATTGTCAAACTTTAAAGCAAGCAGTTTTGGAACACTTTATGAGAAATTAAATACTGTATTCTTAAACATTTGGCTGTGATTGATTTGGACCTAGAGGATGCATAAATAACTGAAATTATAAAACAGGACAACAGGAAAAGAAACTGACAGTGCATTAGACAAATCAACAGCACAGCAAATCAACACCATATTAAGTATCAGGATGACCAGCAATCTGGAAACTTTACCACTGTGAAGCATCAACAATGGTCTAAATTTCTGAACAAACTAGCCCTTCAATCCCTGAATGTTTGTTTCTATAGACTGTCACAATACTAAACTGTACTGATGTACTTCTCAACCCTCGTACCTCTAATGAGAACATAGAATTGATAAAAATATTTTACTTATCATTGAGTTGGGAATAAGTAGAAAGGAAAATCAGCCCTGCCCTGGTCTTTTGATATTTTGACAATGCTTGGTACCACTGCATAGGGGAACAATAAATTTTTGTTTTATATTGGTTTTTATTTGATAACAAGACAATCAGAACAACAGAGTAATGGCTGATGGTTCAAGGCCAAAATTTGCAGTTCAGCACAGAACTAATGCTGTTTAGTAAGTGTGAAGCTTTCATATATCCTTATAAACAAAATGCATTTTTTCAATCCAAGAATTGTAGTCTTTGTGGTTGAGCCTACACATTATTAGTTAATTCATATTCCCACACACAAAAATTGCAAGTTTTTTCTTTAAGTTTAATTAATGTATCCATCAACTTTGACTTTTTTATTAGTACATCTGTGAGGCCATGCTCTAGCAAAAAAGGTGCTCCATTAAGTGAGCTCCTAAGAACTCAAGGCGCATTATTTAGCACTGCTAGAAAATCCGCTATATTATAATATTCCTAGGAGGATCCTTTGGAGGAGTAAAAAAAGAAGTTCAATCGGGAGCCAAAAGACACCAGATTATGAATTAGAAGCATTAACCCTCAAAATATGTTAAGATTTTTCAAATATATGACTCTTGTTTTTATAAGCCCTCATTGCTTGAAAAACTCTTTCAGTGTCACTATTGGTTTGATCAATATTCATTTCTCTGCCAGGACAAGGAGATAATTGGGTTATTACATCATTACAAAAAAAAGTTTTTGACTTGTTGATCCATAAACATAGAGTGGTTTACACCAAATATGACACTGTTTTCATTTCATACCATAGTCATTAGTCTTTCCATGTAAACAGATAGACAATTTGATATGGTTAGTGGTGTAGTACTATGATAAGAATGAGGGGTTCTCAGGCAAAATGTTGCAAAAAACAAAAGCAAAAATAGATATTGGCTCCTTTTTTGCATTGACAATGGGGACTAGGGTTCCATAGCCCCACATCCAATGTCAAATATATTTTCATATATATGCGAATATATTGTTAATATCACATTAAGTTTTCCAAAGGCTGTGTTTTCATCTTAATGAAAAAATAAAGCATTTTGTATCCAAACATTTTGCATTTTAAAAAAAAATTACTTTGCTTTGTGGCATTATTGTTTTACATTATCGGTGGAGCTCTTTAGGGCACCTTTTCTCACAAGGCTTGCATCGGCTTAAAAGGCTATATTAAAACAATCTTTTGGTGGTACAAAACTTGTAAATGGCTTTGAAAAAAGCAAACATTTAGTAAACTAAAGCTTTTCGTCTGACACTCTTCAGAGTTTAAAACGTCAGAACATAGATCGAAAACTCTACGCTAAGAAATATATATACCTAGTTGTGGATCGAAATAGGCCAATCAGAAACACGAGCACATGACTGTAAAGGTTGACCAATCAGTGCCGCTTGCCTATTAGCTTTTTTCAAAGCCATTTACAAGGCTATATTAGTTAATGGCAAAGTAAATAATAATGTTTACTGCAAGCTTTCAGACAAAAATAAGTTAAAACTGTGTTTTAGTCTTTAAATTCTGTTATTGCTACTGTTGAATGCAAACTGTAAAATAATTCTATGGCCAATTTTCAAAACCAGCATTCATGCAGACATGTCCAGATCTAACATTAATTTGTTACCCAGAATTCCTTTGTTTTATTATAAGGAGATTAAATAGTTCTTAACAGTTCACAGTCATGATTTTTCCTTTATTGAAATTAGGAGGGTCATGAATGGCAAACTTCAATCCTCTACTAATTATAACACAAATTTTCAGTGACTATTCTTCCATTTTAAAAAGATTTAAAGGCTATTTATTTTTATTAAGAAAAAATGTGTCTTTCAGTAAATTTTATGTGTGTGCAAAAATGTCAAAGCTTTTAGTATGTTGTAACATTTCTGCTTTCTTAAAGCCATTTCCATAATCTACTTAACTTCAGAGTGTCAAGGCACAGTGCAGATTCTGCATTATAAGCCATGCTTTTTTAAGAAACTTTCTATCAAATAGCAGTATCCTGTGAAAAAACTTTAAAGTGCCAGCCCAGTGGAATCCACTATTTTACAAAAATCTGCATGTGCTTTGTCTTCTATTTGCTTGCTTCATGATAATTGGCTTGGTATGCATAGTTTCCTAAAATCTACCTTCGTATGCAACAACAAAACATTGCAATTATCTACCTAATAGGTAGTATCTACTTGTGTGCACCATTCAGTATCTGAATAATTTGAACACCAAAGACAAAGAATGATTTGCTGTGCACCAAACTGTGCACCCACAGATTTGCTTGTTATAAACCTTGTGGTGCACAACGCTTTCTATCCATACTGGACTTATTACGACTTATGTTACCTCCATCGAAGAGAAACAAAGCAATATTGCGATAAAAAGATGATTCATTGAACAGTTAGCTAAATAGCAAACCTGTACAAAGGAAACAAAACTACAAAAAAGTTTCAAGGTCTTGAAACAGCGAGGCCTAAAAGATCATGACCAGGATGATTTATCGTAAAAGGCAAATGCTACCCATGAAAATGAATGTATATGCCATAATAAATTGCCTAATCAATGTATTACAAACCTCTGTGTTTCGCCAAACACCTCCTTTTATGAGGATTCTCGGCATTTTTCACGGATTTTTATCTCACTTGTTACAACACGAACGAACAAGATGGTTCTCTTCTCCTTGCTCCAATATTCACTGATCCACCTTAACGCCTCCACAGAAGCACCTCCCCGTTTCAAACCTGGTACTTTGTAAGTGGCTTTATTCCAACATGATCCTAAAATAATGGATTTAGAAGTAAAGAAAATTGCATGCCAACAGTATGAATGTTTCCAGATTCAAACAATTTTATTTTACAAAAGAAACGTTGAAAAATTCTAGTACACAAGTTTCTTAGACTTTCAACGCATCTTAATACATTATTAGCTGCTGCAAAAAAAGAGAGAAATAAGAGGTAAGACCTGTTAAAAATCTCAAACAGAATTTAAATGGTTCTCCGTGTTGGCTATTTCACTTCTTAGTAGCTTATATAAAGCAATGCAAAAATAAATGCATCATTATCAACTGAATACATGTTTTAAACCGTTATGTCACATGACTAAGAACGTCCTAGAATCTGGGTGTTACCTTTTTACAATTTGTACAACCACTGCAGCCCTCGAGCTAGCGTAGCACACGACCTTTCTTCTGGTTGTTTGCTCTAATGATATTATGTATAAACATGCACCAACAAGCATATTCTAAATGAACTGATGTAAAATAACCAAAAGAAATTGGATCCTTACCAACCAGGGCCTCCGAAGAAGGAGTGCCGGGGCCATGACCCTCCCACATTTTAGCAATATAATAGAGCTTTTTCTTTTTTCCTTTTTCTTTTTTCTTTTTTCTTTTTCTTTATTAGTTCGTACAAAGTTCACGCTTTTTATATTTAAAGCATTTTCTAAATTCATTTTGTGTATGTAGACGGTTTTAGAAAACTTACGCAAAATTTCTATTATCTTTAAATTTTTACTGCACAAATTGATTATCACTGCCATTAAAATAATCCCGTCCAGCTTGCCTAATTCAAGGCAATGTAGTCAGCTTTGCTTTTGCTACCCTCTCGTACTTCATTTTAATGCTACCTTTTGAAAATTGATGTTCCCATCGAGTTTTCTATATAGTGTTCTCTACCATATTCAAACTTAATCCCTGTTAAGACACTATAACCTTACATGTCTGCACATGCCTACGTATATAATTATATAGCTAGTGGTAAATGAAGAACTCTAATAAATGTAAAGAAGAACTCTGTCTGATACAAAATACATTTATTTACTTCTCTTTTTGTCTGGATTGAGATGAGAACGCCGGTAACAGAATCTGGGACCAACTGTTTAAGTCTCGTTGTCATGACGTAGAATCTAAGGATGTGGGAGTTTTGATCTAACGCTAGTAGTATATTACGTTAATTTTGAACTTCGGAAATTCTGCATTAAAGTTATCGTCGCTCACCCAAAGTGATAAACGCTTTACGCCTTATTCACCAGCAACATTCGAGTATCGATGATCCTTGACATCTCAAATTGGCTTATATTGTTAAAGGACATCCACTTATAGGCCTGCTATTTGAATTCTTGATTAAAGAGCTGCTTTTCTCTTGTCCGCAATATCCTGAACATTATCCATAATCTTAACTTCCACTTCAAGGTTAGTCAGACGGTGTAGATTTTCAGTATCTCATTCACGGTATCATTGCAGAGAAGGGCTTAACAAGATCTTCACAATAGTCGCTATAATTAAGTGACGTTATATAAACACTGAAACCCAGGACTCTCAGGATTTGTGGAGCAAGATTAGATTATGGTCTTCCTTGCGTCTTTTGGCACTTTTAGTTTTAGTTGCTAACTAGTAAACTAGGACGAAGACTTATCACACAAATATGATCAGTAACACCAAATTACTTGATGACTTTGATACTGAGGGCTTTTTAGACTGAAGAATTTTAAGCCAAGGGATAAACTCTAGGTACTGAAACCCTATGAAATACTTAAACATAGAGTACAATAAAAATTATGAAAGTAGCTCTGAAACATCAAGGCATATCGTCTTAGAAGTTGCCTAAGAAATCGAAAGTTTACTTAGAACCTAGAAAAATGGGCGGATATAGAGCTAACCACGACGAGAAAGAGAATGAAACAAAAGCTCAATTGCTACATCCTGGCCACACCTTTGGAGGGTACCCAATAGGTCCCCTAATTCCCGAATTCCCGACTCCATATAATGATGATTCCCGTTTTCCGAAAAACATTTTGGGTACGCTCACCTTTGGCTAAGGAAAGGAAAGCCTCTTGACTTTGAATTGATCGTCAGTAACCTTGAACCTTGCTTTTAGATTTAGCGTTTGTTATCTTGACATGTGTCTACTTGGCAACCATGACTAGACGTTTTTCAACATTGCCTTTTACCAAGCGTAATAGAGAAATTCGCAGGAGGTTTGGGGTGCCCACAGTCAAAGTGGAAATTATCTATTAGAATATTCGGGGATTGCCAAGAACTAAATACGCCCTTGTAATATTTGGAGTTTATTTGCTTAAGGAGCCACTTGCTGAAAAATAGAAAGTTGGTTGTTGAAGTTGAAAAGAGAATCGCAAACCTGCAATAAAATAAATAAAAGCCAACTAAGAAGGTTATCAACATTGCACCTTTTTCAGCCATTTAATCACTTGCTTGCTAAGTTAGAGTAGTACCGCAACAACAACTTTTCAAATCTATATTACAGGACGGAAATGCAGTTTTCAAAAAGGGTTTTCAAAATAATAGACAACGACGGCCAGAACTGTAATTCCTAAACTCCTTTTCTCAACCGTATAGAATTGAGATATTAGCCTGAGAGCAAAGAACTGTACATTACAAAGTCCTAAGTTCCCCGAGGGGCATCAATACAGTACTATTAAAAATGGATTACACGAGGGATTTCTTTCAATAACAAAGGGATCGCTACCAAAGAGTTTTGTAATAAGATGAAGTTGGCCAATTCGTTAATCAGTTCATTATTTTGTTTGGATCTATATCAGCTCCCGCTTTTCATCTCCTAAATTCTTCCAGCTTCATGCAAGACCTTGGCCTTGCTCCGGAAAGCGTAGGTTCAACAAGCCTGACCTTTATTACACAGTGCCACGAGTACTGCCCACTGCAACAACGTAACAGAGTAGTATGAACCAAAATAAGAGTTTAAGTGGTTTATTAGCAAGGAGCTGTGTTTTGGAGACGAAGCCAAATTAACTAGCTATCATGATTTCTGGATATCATCATATCTGTTTCTATGAAAGGTCACTTCTCATCTTTAGACATGTCTACACTCTCTAATTAACATGGTTCAGAAATCAGAACTGAAGTTTTTGCCAAAATTTTTCTTCTTATTAGGGCTAGGCTTAAAAAGCGGGATGAGGTTATACAAATTTCTATGTTTTTTGAGCTGCCAAGACCTAAAGAATTTCGTCTACAGACAAAACGGAATTGAACCTAAATATGCATGATACAATGTGTTTCTATGTTCCAGTTTTTCCTTTGGTTAGCACTTCATTATTTCGGGCTCCGATGAAATCATTTAGTCTTACTAAACCTTCATTGTTATATCAAAGTGCCCCAAGCAACTTCAAAATCCCGGTTTCGAAGGATCAAACATGACCTCATTGCACCGAAAAAAGCTGTTCCTGCATGTAAATTACATCAATATCAATTCCACAGGGTAGACTAGGGAGACACGTATCCCAGCTTTTGACAGGATCGACTTGTATTTTATCTAAAATCAACGAGCAAATAATGATTGGAAACGGGGGATGGGGTAATACTTTGGCAAAATTTGTTCCTTGACTTTGCAGCTGCAGTCACGTAACTGAAATGTAGTGATGGATATTCCCTTTTGGTGAAATTGGCGTTCTATTTTGGCTCAAGACCTCCTTCTTTCATTAAAAGGGGCGTAGCCACCCTTACAGTTTCTTGCGAAGATGAAGTAATTTGAAAAGAAATCAACATAGATAGCAAAGACGAATTCTAGAAGTCAAGATGCTGGCTTATTGAAAATATTGTTACTGATATGGGACCATTTAAGTTTGCAAAATGCAAATCATGGTGCTGTCACCGTGTACAAAGTCCTTTTTATACAGGTGTATAAATGTGTATATGATACGGATCTATGAGTATTTAACCATGATTACAAACCAAGCACCTCTACAAACTGTAAAGGTGGCTTTAATCTGTTACTTTTGAGGAAGTGACGAATCATACAAATAGATATAACAACTCAGGCTAGACATTTTTGTTCTGGTTAAAATGAACACTTGTTCGAAAACGAGGCTGTTATTTTGATAATTGTTTTTACTACACTTGAAAGAAGGGGGGATTAACCGTCAAACCGTCAGGTTATGGAAGAGGGTTTTTTGTGCTATATCCCCTTGTGTTTAAAACTTTTATGTACTTGAGTACAATGTCTCCCGATATCTACCGGCCGGCATGACCTATGATATAGGAAATTGAAAATGTTGTAAAGAAGCCAGACTATACTTTTAGTTCTGGAAACTTAATTCTATTGAAGAGGGAGAGGAAGGGGTCTCAAGGATATATCTTCTAATGAGCATCCGAACAAAGTGTACAACGGCTGGCACCAGATATTCTTATAGAACCCTACAGTATTCAATAATGAGGAACGAAACAACATTTATAATCTTTATCTCAATTTTTCAAGCTGCTTTCCAAATAAACCTTACTCTTTATTAAGTTAATATCCCACAGCATAAATTGAATTAAACCCTGGACTTGCAAATTAGCAATAAACCGAGATTATACGAAGTCATGGCGAACGCGACCATATCCCTACCGGCGACCTGATTATACACCAAAATACGATCACGATTCGTCAAGAAGAGCGATGTTTACCTAACCTTTATTTTGCTTTAGTCCTAGGCCAAACATTAAATGAGACTAGCTGACATAACGCGGGAAGAAGAGTACAAAAGAAAGTGAGGGATTTGTTTAGTCAGTCGAACTGTGCTGTTTGGAGAGGACGAAACTACGACCAGTCATTCTATAAAATATTCAGTGCTAGGAAATAGACAGAGCCTCGAGAATTCTAATAAGATCGTTAACAGAAGTAGATCCATTTACCGTCGTTTCAGACTTGGTCATCAGATAGCGGACTGGGGAGGGGAGTAGAGGACTACAGGGGCATCCATTGGTTTGTCGCAGTTGACGAAAGAGCCCAAAAGGCTTAGCTGGGTAAGACTATTATTGAATTACCTAATATTATGTTTATAAATTACATAAATATTCTCTCGCTGCTTTAATCGAGGGAAACCAGTGGTACTTCTTAAAACAGGGTTTGTTTTTCGGCCATGTTTTGTTGTTTAGTGAGAGGAAATAGCATTTAATTTTTCGTCGTGAAAAGTATGCTTAATTTCTTTCTTTCACTGTAATATACAAGAGATAAGGTTGCATATGGCATCATCTCTCTTTACCGTACGTTATGAAGGAATACTCTATCGATGTCATCAGGGCATTTTCATTAAAATAAATCTTTGTTCGCAAGAGCAAAAATCTGCTGAAGCTAGCGACGAAATTCGCATTAACCCTAAACATTCTTCAAGCATTCGTCAGCGTTTGCAAATCATTATTGTGTGCTTTCAGTAGTTAAACTTTTCAGTTAGCCTATCACTTTTTTAGCTGAAACATTCATCTTAGCTCTATATTGACAAATAGGTTGTTATTATTATCAGTTTGTCGGCGAAAGGAAGAAGCTCGAATTCTAAACCAATCTTCCGATGCTTGAAGCAGTTTATCTCTATCGAAATCACTGCAAAAACTTTAATGGAAAAATTCGGGTAACTTTCAGTTAAACTCTGTTATTATCGCGTGAATATTTTTGTCAGTATCAACACACGATACTCTATCAGTGTTTTCCTAATGCCTTTTTTATCCAGAAATCTTCGTAGGCGTTTGTTCCATTGTGAGCGTCGGATTCGGGAAAGCCTACACACCATAGAGTTCAAAATGTTCTAACCAAAAGAGATATTGAATTTTTCAGAAGGACAATGTTGAAACGTACTTTACAAGCCTATCATAAATTTTTTTGCCATCCTTTCAGGCAATCGTATCTAAGGGCCTCTAAGCATCGTGTCTATGTTCAATGCAGTCTCTGATAGAATAAAAAGTTTAACAGTGTTAGAATGAAGTGGTATATCTTCTCCAAAAGAATTAAATTACCATTCTAAGATGCGAAAGTTCTTGAAAACGAATGGGATTTCATATTTCTCAATTTGGGGGCACAATTGTGTTTTGTTCATCTTTCGTAGCCCTCGAAAAAGGCATGCTCCATCTCTCTTTAGAGAAGGTTCAAATGAACTTCATACAGACATTTAACAGCTATTTTACCAAAAGAACGTAATAGAAAATGTGCTTGTGGAAAAGCCCGTACACTTGAAGCTAAATTCCAACGTTGTTTTCTTCGAAAATCCATATCAGAAGACAATTTGTGAATAATATATAGCTAACACCCCCACGCTGGATGGTACAAAATTGCAACTATTCGTTTAAAGACCTGTGTACCCCACTTTTTATATGTTGCCATCATTCTTCTAACTTCTAAAAGTCATTCCGAGCATTCACAACGCAGTCAATCAAACAAGGCTAATTACACATCAGGTAAACAACTAGCTGTTTACAACAAGCCAGCAAGCTGTTTACCGACTCAAAGCCCTGTTTATTGAAGTCAAACCTTACTGTTTACTTCTACACCACAGGACAATGTTGTGTGTTTTGGAGCAATAACAATCACATATAGGCTAGTTGCTATACATCTTTCCTGAAAAAGGTTCATGTCATTAAATAGCTGTAGCGGCAAATGAAGTCAAGGAGCTTAAGCCCCCCCCCCCTCAAGTTTAAAGTTACCCCCTTTATCAACATCTAATATTTCTCGCCTTCCTTAATAACGTCGGCATGGTCTTCTGATTAACTTTTGATTTTCTTACTTGGCAAATAGTTTAAACATTCTACGACCAGCAATTTCGGAGTACATTTTCTTTGAGGAATTTTTTTCCTTTAAATAACACACTTTATAGATATAACTCCAATTTTATTATTTTATAATTTTGTGCCGTTGGCAGGGCTCACGCCACCATTTCACTTTTCTGCGAAACAAGTAGTTTTAAAACTGCAGAAAAAGAAGAAAGAAGCCTTGGTCCTCTACTTTTGCTAGCCTTGCCCCCACCCACTTTCAAATGGTGTGGGCCCTGAGTTGGTACTTCCTCGTTAGAAGTTATGTGAACATCACCAGCTTAAAGTTTTGCCTCAAGCGTCGTCAAATCCATTTGACAATGCAAAAAACTAAGGATTTTCAGAGGACGGCCGTTTGGTAGGGTCTTAGAGGGTCTTTCAGACGACAAAGACGGTGCTTTGACGTAGGAATTTTTATTTCATCGGATTATCTTCACAGAACCTTCTATAGCCTAGGCACATTTTTTAAAGAAACAAAAATTGACTTTGAATTCTTCAATTTCTTAACGTAGAAGGGCATTTTAAATACTTGTCGTTTATTTAGCTTGATGATATTTTCTTTTTTGCTTCCTTTAAAGTTGTCTGTTAATACTTTATGGATTTTTCGAATGAGTTTTGTTATTTGTGTCCTAAGTGTCCTGAATTTTAAGCCAACTTTCAACTTTTTAAAAATGAAACTCTTTTTTCTTCGAGTTTCTTCGAATGTTTTGCTTCGAGCCCTGATGATTCTTATTGTCTCTCAGAGCGGCCAGTACTCCTTTTTTATAAAGCAATTTTCATCATGTAGAAACATGAGTTTAGAGACAGAATGACTTTTACACTTTTTTACTTAGCACTTTAATCATAAGACAAAATACGCAATAATAATACGTCATATCTTTTAGCAATGCCGTAACTTGCACATGTTTGAAAAAGACCTCTTAAAAAAGAGGGTCTTATATAAGTTTTAGTGGATGAGAATTATAGTTAAGGAATAACAGATTAGCTGAGTGCAAAACCTTTCACGAGAACGAACATTCCTATTAAATCCTTAAAGAAATAGTAGGCTTCAAAATCATGTTCTGTTATGGGTTCGCTCAGACATGCATAGAGACTTGCTTCTGGGAACAAAAAGCTTTTATCCCACCCAAGGCCCTTGGGATAAGCGCGATCTTTAAGGAATGTCGGGCAGCAGCTTAAACTTCTTAGGACAAACTTTATTTTTAAATGCGGGACCATAACAGTATTTCAAATCCGTAAAGAGAGCACTTTGGTTTAGCCGTGCCACAAGAATCGGCTTAACTGTTCTCTTAAACTGAGAACAGTTTTTAATGAGTTTCTTTGATCTTTCAAAATTTAAGCAGATGTAAGCATTAGCGTAATTAGCTCTAAGTAACGAGAGAAAAATTTAGATGAAATATGAATATGGTGTCAGTAGAGTCAGGGAACGCGGAAGCGGGGAGGGGCGATGGGGGGCCTTAGCCCCCCTAAAAATTTCCAAAATGTACTTCAAACCATACAAAAAACACCTTGCTCTTGTTTTTAGCATGTATAGCCCCCCAAACAAGTGTTTAGCCCCCTCAGTTTGTTATATGCTTCGCGGTCCTGGAGTAGAGTCAGCTGTGTTCGAATTATTTCTGCAATTCGCTCTCACAAACAGCGTATGTAATTTCCACGAAAACAATAGGATTTCCATTGATTTTAAGGTAAAAGAATAGGATTTCCACCAATGGTGTACAAAATTTTCATGGATTGATTTGCCCCTTGCGTTAGCCTATACATGTTCGTAATCCATCAAGGATCTTCGCCCACTTCCTTTTTCGACTAATTTCGTATTTCGGTAATTCTTTATATACATTCCCGATTATAGGTGGGGGCGTACGCATGCTAAAATTGGCAAAGGCTTGCTAAAAATTTGCCAGCATACTTCCTGGGTGTTCTGTTTCACAGTCTAGCAACAAATCCGCTTACAAGTCCAATGAGTGACTCGATAATTGTATTCCTTGATAATTTTATCAGAAAGAGAGAGGTATTTCATTTTAGCTTGTTTGCTGCCGATGAATGTTGCATTCTCGTACCATCTATTAGATAAATGCCATAATGGCATCATTTTTCAAAACACGTAACTAACTAACTAATTATCAAAGCACGCGGTAACCATTTTGGGGTCTTGGTTAAAAATATAATGACCAATTCAAATTCTATTAACACCTCTGTGTGATATTCAAAGTTTGCAACTGTTTGTCACTAAACACGGTCTGACTTTTTGTCTTCTTTGCAACTGTTTGTCACTAAACACGGTCTAACTTTTTGTCTTCTTTGCAACTGTTTGTCTTCTTTCTTTATAAACTCCTGGCCTATCCTCAAGGCTCATCCGGATCCCCCTGGACTAGAAGTATCAATAAATGATGCCAGAAGTTCTCCCAAGTGGAGCGAAGTATGCTCAATATTTCCTGCACTACCTGCTGAATTTCTGAATATAAAAATGCTAATCATTTTTTGTGAATATCGATTCATTAACCAAAATCGGTGTGAGACAACTGTTTCGTATGGAGAATAAGGTTCAGACAGTGGCCAATGAACTAGATGGCAGCATGTTCCAGGTCTTAGCCAAATAATCGTAAGAACCATCATATTACACAGCAAACTTCGAAAGAGCTAACATGACCTATAGTCGCATTCACTTACAATTCAAGTACATAATGACGAAGAAGAGCATGTGACAGCTTGCATTATCAAAGAGAGCAAACACGTTTAACAAATTTACACAGTTGGGAAACGGAAAGTGAATGGATATATCATATATGTATAAATTACAACCATGGACTTTTTGGAGTCTTTTTCAAAAGTAGACTATACCTAGAAATATATCGATTTTTGTTTTTTCAGTGTAATCAGAGACAGCAAATTACTGTGACTGTTTATGTGGCTCTTTCTAATTACAGGCTCAACCTTTTCTGTTCTTTGGATAA